>NC_090444.1:1462482482-1462785512 GCF_031143425.1 Pleurodeles waltl
GTCTTGCTGAATAAACATCATGTTGGAATCATTATATTTTGCCCCTACTGTTAAATTTGCTGGCAAAGTCCGATGCACCCTGTGCATAACGCTTCGTTTCTTATTACTGAACATGAACTTTACATGATCCTACATAATTGGATGCAGAGTTATGAACACATTAAAACGTGCACTTTTCATTTCTACGGGAGTTCCTCGGTAATGACTGTATGTTTGAAAACAGACAATCTCATACAATGATATTTGTGATTCGGGTATACAATCTGTGTGGCTGAAAATTACACTTTTTTTTAGATTTACCAAGCAAATGAAAACATACAAACGGAGACGATTCGTATTACCTCAGTTCTGGTGATTGGCAAAGTTTACTCGACAAAAATGCCTTTTCGTATTATGAGATAATTAGGAAAAATATTATTAGAGCGTCCTGAATTTGAGCTTATATTAGCTTTCCTTGTAGTGCCACTCACGATTTGTCTATTTGTATTCATATATTGTGCAGAAAGCACATTTACGGGCATATTTAAGAGCCCCTAGCGCCTCCTTGTGCGACATGTGTGTCATTTTGTTTGACACAAATGTGGCCCAACGAGACCAAAAATGCGGGCCATATTTACAGTGGCGCAATGCATACACTGTGCCACTTTGTAATCCTTTGCACTGCATTATTCCAGGCTTAATGTATGTAGAGGAGGTGTTCTCACATTAGACGGGGGTAAAAAAATGGTGCAAGGAAATCTAAGAGATTTCCTTGTGCCATTTGTTTTGGCACTTGTAACGCCTGCTAAAAGCAGGCAGCGCTGGGCTAGTGTCAAAAATGTTGACACTAGTCCCCTAACTACTGCCATGGTGTACCGTATTTTAAATACAGCACACATGATGGCGTTAAGGGGGCGCTAAGAGGTGCAAGAAAAGTGGGATTTTTGTAAAATATGCTCTTTAGGGCCAGATTTAAGAGAAAATGACGGTTTGCGTCGCTGCAACAAATTTGGCATTGTCACACACTGTCATTTTCACAACACAGGGATGCACAGTATTTGATAGAATACAGCGCAACCCTGTGTTGCCCCCTGCGCCACCACTGAATTTGCTGTTATGCGCCAATGCAACAACCTTTGCGCCATAGTGCAAGGATAGCTGCATTGAGGGGGAGATTGTTTTGGTGCAGGAAGGAACACCTTCCTGCACAAAAATAATCTTAAATGGTGATTTGTTCTTTCTTTTTTTGCTATAGAAAGCAGCACACATAAAAGCAGCAAAAAATGTGGGGAAATGAAAGCATTTCTCCTCGTTGCGCCATGCTAACGCCGGGTGAGATTTTGGAGCTGCCTCGGGTTTATGAAAACTCCTAAATCTGGGGCAGCATCAAAATGCAATGAGTGTTGTTGTGGTATGCCCACAGCAACACCCATTGCACGCCCCTTCCACGCAAAGTAACCTTGAATATACCGTGCAGTTCACAACGTCACTGGAGCGTCATGGTGCGAGCTGCTCTTAAACATGCCCCTAAATGTCATATACTGCAGTACCGCTCTAAGCACACTGTCATGAGCGTCAATTCACCAAAATGTCAGGGGTAGCGGAGGTGACATCACACGCCATGCATGCTTACAATACATACGCATATACACACTCGTTCTCACATAAGCACACTTTTACCGGCAAGCACACATACAACATACATTTCAAATCATGTTTTACTTACCTCAGCTGCTAGGAAGGGTCATATTCCAGCAAAGTGTAATTCATTATTTATTACACTAATTGTGAAAAATAACATCTTACACTATTAGTGTAATAAAGAATAGTCAAAAATCAAGGAGAGTGGGGCTGCCCTTGTGTGCCGGGGACTGATTTTGTCGCCTCTGAGGCCAGAGGTCGCAAAGGCAGTGCCAGGGGTCGTAAGGTGCAAGTCAGAGGTCGCAGTTCCGACCCCTGGCAAACCGTAAATGACGTTCACGCACGCAGTGGTAGTCTAATTTAAGAATGTTAAAGACTAGCACACAAAAATATGCGTCTCGATAAATGTTTTATCTCACTGAAAATATATTCTCTAAAAAATACTGTTTAATATTCCGAGATCAAAATCTTTATCACATGGGAAGAGTAACCTGAACAGTTAGGACAAAGTCGACGATCAGAAAATATGTATATCACCGACGCTTGTGCATGCTTCTCCTGTAGTTCAGATAGAGTGGTAAAATACTATGTAGATGCTGCGTGTAACATTAGTAGACTTTTAATAAAGCTGTGTTGTGAGAGGCTGCGTTCTTCACAAAACGTGAGTAGAGAGTCGCAGACTTGACATAACTACCTAGCCGTCTTCCATTTACGTCATCACCCACGATTTGTGAAAATGTTCTGAAAAAAGCAATCCATGAAAATTTCTTTATCTTTTTTATTAAATCATCATACTAGCTTGAGGAAACCCCTTCGATTTCAGAGGAATGCACTCTCAAGAGTAGCTACGGTAGTCACCCATCGTGTAATGCCAGGATTGCATATGAGAAAAAAATAAACCTGTCTCACTGGGTGACTGTAGGATTGAAGTGTCGAAAAATGAGTCCGAGATCAGCATCAATCACATACTAAGAACTCCCCCACCACTTGCCACCATTTATTAGACATATTTATTTATGTTAGGAATAGATCTTTTTTATACAGTCATTTTGAGAACACCTAAAGAGGGGGAGAGTTAATTAATTTAGGGAAGTATTTTACCATAATTGTTTTTATTAGTCTATCTACTGTATCCCTAATCTCGTGACAAACAATGCTCCTTCCTTAAATGTTTATGTAATTTAGCAATGTCACCTCCATCCGCGATACTTCTCTAAGTATCCTTTAAACACGTGAGTCAATTTGGAGGATTCTTTGACTTCCATAGTCCAGGAGTTATAAGCCTTAATACTGAATTTACCAACATGTGCAACATACACATGCATACCAAACGGTCTCGATGCTAATCCCCTCGCTTCCATGAACCCACTGACTACCATCCAATGGATAGTATGGCGGTCAGTAGAATCAGGCAAAAAAGTGATAGGTCAAGAGAGTGTATCAGAGACACCAGGGGGCTGATTTAAGAGCCCCTAGCACCTCCTTGCGTTCCTAGCGGGGGGAGAGGAAGCACTATAATGTGCAACATGAAACCCCTCCCCCTGTCAGCAGCTGTGGTCAAGGATGTTGAGCGGAGAGCACTGAGACACTGAGTACCACCAGGGCAGAGATCAGGAAATCGGGCAGAAAAGTCATTGAGGGGGGAGATGCAGTGCTATAAAGTGCGATGTGGAACGTCTTCCCCTGTCAGCAGCTGCGCCAAATGACATGGAGCAGAGAGCTCTGGGACACTGAGTCTTATCAGGGCAGGGGGCAGCAAATCTGACAGAACCCGCACTGCAGGGGGAGAGGCAGCACTATGAATCACAATGTGAAACACTTCGCCCCACCAGCAGCTGTGGCCAATGATGTGGAGCAGAGAGCCCTGGGATACAGAGTCGCACCAGGGGAAAGAGCAGCAAATCCGACAGAACAGTTTTTTGTATCTGACCTGTGCTCCACTGCAGTCAGCCTGAACTTGTGACTTTGCCCCAGTCTAGTGCAACCAGATGACCACAGTAGGGCCTTTATGCTTCTAGGCTCCATTTTTATTAAAACATGTTCATACTGAATACCTTCAGTTCTATTTATTGATTTTTTGTCATTTTATTTATTAAATGTTTCTAAATAGTTTTTTTCACATGTTGTGTTTTCACTTTATTACTGTTTGAGTGCTGTATAAATACTTTATGCATTGCCTTTAAGATAAGCCGACTGCTTTGTGTCAGGCACCTAAAGGGATAATCACAGGTTATCTTGTCAAGGATTGTGGCTGTTACCTGAGCAGGGCTTCCACCCCACTCAACCAATACCTCAATTTCTTATAGTATCCGTGACATCATAATACCTTTGTGTCATCACATCTTATTGCTCCTGCTAGGAGTTAGTTACAAAGGGATTTTGCACATCACTCTTGACTCATTCTATCCAATAAAATTGCAGATTTCCTCTTTATTGAAATGATGAAAGTCTTCATTTTTGTAAAGTAATAGTCTTGTTTAGACTTGGTTAAACATTCTGCTTCAGTGTAGAACAAATACCCTTCCACTGACATACCGTATGCATTCCAAGTGAGCGTGTACATTGCGCATGCTTGGCACTTATATGAAAGTAAAACTGCCTGCAATGACGTTAGTGCTTCCTGGACCAGTCAGATCCATTGTCAGAGGTCTACTGGTTAAGCATGGTACCAGATGGAGGATACAGTTTCCCCTAGGCATTAGAAGTCTACTGTTTGGTTACTGTTGCCAGAAATTGGAGACCTAGGCAATGTAGAGAAGGAAGATGCAAATAACAGTACCTTTAGGAATGCTATTCGGATCTTGTAGCATAGGATTGCTCACTAGACTTTCCTTAACATTGCTGTTTGGTAGAGGTTGGATGAATGCTGGCGAGACACTAAGTTTTGATGATAAACGTGGTGAAATTCGTATGCAGGGCCTGCTTTGTTTTCTATCCATAATTGCTACTTCAGTGAGGATGATGTCAGCAAGTTGTAAAGTCTTAACTCTTCATTGTGCCCTTGTTTTGAATAGTCCTGCTTGGAGCTAGCATCATCATTACTTATTGAGGGAGTCACCTCCTTGCACAAAAACTGTATCTGCACTATAGCCAGTAAATTGCATTTGAAGGGGATCCAGACAAAACCAGGTCCAGAACCTTAGACAGTAGACCCAGTGTCTGTAAAGTGGCAATTAAACCCAGACCCAAACAAACACACTTTTCCCCATTCCTGATTCATCTTTACTAATGACGGGAATGCTCATGGAATGCAGTGCAACCAAGAATGGTGACTGTCCATCTCAGTGTCACAGATATAAGAGGACAAAATCTAAAGTCACTGCAACTTTCTGGTAAAGCTGTGGGTGACTATCATGTGGAAATGTATCTGCCTTCTTAGAGAAGGAAGAAGAGAAGAAGCCACTGTTCAGGAAGAGAAGCCCTGCTGTGTCCCTGGTGTGTGGAACAAACAGAAGAAGCAGACTACAGAGTTAGAGCAATGGGGAGGTTGACCAGAGTTCTGATAATTCATACTGTTCACAGGAGCATGGTTCTTGTGGTGAAGTGAATTTAGAATCATATATGAGTAATCTTGTGTGCTCGGTGAAAGACTGATGGCTGCAACTGCCAATGTGTGGCACAATTTCAGAGGATCTGTTGCCTCCAAAGCCTGAAAAATTGGTTCGATGCTGCATCTGCCAAGGACAAACATCCTCAAATCTAGCAAAGGCAGCTCTCACCAGTTGAGACTTCCAAGCTGATGGTGTATGCTAATACACACACCCACCAGCACCCAACCAAGCCTCATCCTCTGTTGAGCAGGGAAACATTAGACATGGTTGCCTGAGACTAAGGGCCTGATTCACAAGAGCTAACTTGCAAGGTTGTGTAAGTTTACATCTGTTTTGGAATTCACAAAATTCTGTCTCCTGTCTCCATAGGCGCGTTTGTTATTTGGGCCCCTCTTTGACCTCTGCACCTGACCGGCCCTGTGTTGCTGGTGCTGGGTGTTTGGGGTTGACTTGAACCCCCAACGGTGGGCTACCTATACCCTGGAGGCTGACCTTGTAAGTGCTTTGCTCACCGTATTAACCAACCTGTACTTACCTCCCCCAGGAACTGTTGAATTTTGCAGTGTTCACTTTTAAATAGCTTATTGCCATTTTATGTCAAACTGTGTACATTACTGTTTTGATCCAAAGTCCTATCTATCCCTATGCAAAGTACTTTATATTTAATGTACTTACCTGCAATTTGAATGTTGTGGTTCTAAAATAAATTAAGAAAATAATATTTTTCTATATAAAAACCTATTGGCCTGGAGTTAAGTCGAGTGTGTGTTCTCATTTATTGCCTGTGTGTGTACAACAAATGCTAAACACTACCCTCTGATAAGCCTAACTGCTCGACCACGCTACCACAAATAGAGCATTAGTATTATCTATTATTGCCTCTATCAAGCCTCTTGGGGAACCCCTAGACTTTGTGATGGTATATACAAAGCCAGCTTCCTACATTGATGGATCAGCAGTGGGGTCTAAGACTTTGCATTTTCTGGACTACTCAACCAATACCTGATCACACAACTAACATTCCAAAATTGCATTTTGATACTAAGGGCCTCATTTACAAGGAATTGGTGCATCATCTCCGATGCACCAATTTCCTTACATCACCCTGCACCCCCATTTACAACACAATGGTAGCGCTGTATTTGCAAAACAGCGCACCATGGCACTCATTAGCACAACTGTATCAAAATGTTTGATGCAGTTGTGGCGCTTTGCTAGACTAGCATCAAACTTTTTTACCCTAGTCCAGAAGAGCTTGGGGAGGCCCACTGAAAAGAGTCTAGCATCAGTTTAACACCTGCCCTGGGCAGACATTAAAAGGTTATGCTGGAGTGGTGCAGTGAAATCTGCAAGATTTCAGTGCACCATTTTTTGGACCTCCCTGCAGGGGAATGCCTACCTTGCATACATGGTACCTGGCGAAGATATAATACAATGCTGCCATTTTGCCATTTTGTAGATATAGCGCAGGGTGGGGGGACTGTTTTGTATGTAGATATAGCGCAGGGTGGGGGGACTGTTTTGTAGCGTCGTAGTGTAAAAAAAAATGACTCTACTCCTGCACAAGGGGCTTGTTACTGAGACCGTATGTTAACAAGTGTGGAGACTCTGCAGTCAGGGAGAAGTCTGTACACAATAAGATAGGCATGTTGTATTATTTTATGAGCAGAGTTCGCTGGCCTGACTGTGGAGTCTCCTCACTCATCAACTTAGTATTAAAATACTGCTTTGTGAATTCCAAAACAAACGCAAACTTACACAAACATGTAAGTTTACTTGGTAAATCAGGCCCTGACATAGTGAGAGACAATAAACATGAGCAAAGCTACAGCAAGGAATTGTCCTTATTTGTATGCGTCTTTTGGACTAAATAATTAAATTAACTTATCCACGAGTCACCTAGAGATGATCACTTAATGAAACTTGCATCTGTGCAAATCTTGTCCGGAGCTTGTGGGGTGTGCCCTAGACACTGGGGGACACTAAAGAGCAGTGACTGTGGTATCAGGAGTGGTGCAGTATTTCATCATCATTTAAATATAATTTGATATCTATTTAATTGAGCAGTTTTTCTGACCATGTGCTTTTAAAAGTACTTTTTTCCTAAACAGCCACGCACTGTTTTGAACAGTGACTTATTGGGTTTGATGTTTGATTTCGAAGTCTTTGTTGGCACACTACCAATGGCACTGGAATTAGGAGTGTGGGGGTAATACAGCATCTCCATAAATTCTTAATGGAGTTCAGATGTAGAATTAAAAGGGAAGAGGCCTGCATTCAAGTACATGCTGTCATGCGACAAGGCAACTTCACTTAACAATGCTGCAAATTCATGTTAATTAATTAGTGGCTCTGTTGTTGGGATCTAGGGTAAAGGAGAGTGCGGCAGAACTTGAAAGGTTTTTTAACAAACATAAAGACATGGTTGCTTTACTAAGTGAAGTACAATTCTGTCAATGTATATGTATCATCTGCATAGAAACAACAATCAAGGCACTTAGATCAAGTGGTGATGATGGCCAGCACCCCCACTATAAGATTTGTTCCATCACCACCGCACACTACCAAGTTGAGAAGCCTTTGACATCTCACTCTTGCTACACTGAGTAAAGTATTGAAGGAGTGTACTTGCCCTGACTGTTAAGTCATAGTATAATGGGCACAAGGACACCAGGTGAAATCAAACACAACCATCACAGTTGGAGCTAGTAACCCTTGTCTGCCCTGTGGCCTCTCAAACACAGTCAGCCAATCTATTATAAACCTTCTTTTTTGTATTTCAGCTTTAGAAAGATCCAAAATTTAAACCACCTGCAAAGTGGTCAGATTTTCTGCTCCCTGCCCTAGTGGGACTTGGTGTCCCAGGGCTCTCTGGTCCACATCATTGGCCCCAGCTGCTGATAGGGTGAGGCATTCCATATTGTACTTCATAGCACTGCCTCTCTCCCCGCAGCACAGGAAACACCCAGGACGCCAGACCAGGCCAAGAGCGGGCTCGTCTGTGCCAGTCAGAGCCCAGAAGAGGCTGGCTGGGCAACCCCCTCTTCACTGGCTGATTGAGGATTACACTATGGATTATTGAGGTACATAGTATAAAAGACTATCGGGGTGCTTTTTATTTTTTGGAATCAGTATTTATGTGTTTTTTACTCACGCTGGCTATTGTTTGTAGGTGTGATAGGTGGATTATTTTTTTTTAGTCCTGGGGCTATTGAACTTCGTCTGTTGTAGTCATTACAGTGGGCAAAAGGAAAGCTGCGGATGTCGTCCAGGGGTACAGTTAAAGAAATCTGCCAAACAAAATAATTGTACTCTTAGGGGGATTGACCTTCTGATGGAGGAGGTGGAGTGGTTAATTAGTGCTAATGTGTCATCCAAAGCGACACCCAGGGTAATTTTGAACAGCTATAACAACAAGTCTTCTTCTAATAATATTGATTCTACCTCCAATGTAAAAACTCTAAAACCTATAATATCTAGGAAAGGAAACACCAAACAAACTCAGAAACTCAAGCAAGATGTTCAGAACATCAAAGTTATTTCTGTGGTCTTTCGAGTGACACAGATGCTAGTGATTCTACCCTGGACCGTGACCTGCCAGTGCTGGATGCCAACAAAATGCCTAATGCAGCTGTTGAACAAAGTCTGGCAGAGTATCTGCCAACACTCCTGTGCACCAATCATTTTCAAAGTACTTTCTGATGGACATCATGGGTTCTCATTCTTTACCAGATGACAGGCCACAATCTGACATTGTAAACAATCCAGCTACTGATGTGGGGGTGATTTACCCCATTTAACACACCAAGTGGCAGAACATAGGATGGAGGTAGGGAATTTCCAGAATATGGTTCTGTGTCTTTGTTCTTTGCTAAATCAGTTTACCCATCATAGCATTATACCTGCTACGAGGGCTTTGAGCACTGTTCATAGTAATAAGGATCATTCACCCTCAAAGGTGTCTAAAAGTCCTATACCTACTATTTCATTTTACCCAACTGTATGTAGGAGTGGGCTAAACATGTTTAGGGAAGAAGGGAGAATTGAGGACCAGGGTAACATGGGTATGTCTGTTTGTTCACAATCCTGATACACTATACCTCGTTTACATGACGTTATGAGGGAGTCGAGTTTAACTAGGGGTCCCAAATCTCTCTTTAGTAATAAGAGTAATACAGGGCCAGGTTCCTTTGCCAGACCCTGAGATGATCAATCTTTATTGTTAATGTTTCCAAACTCAAGCATAGCCCACATATGGAAGAGGAGAGTACATTGATAAAGAAACCAGTTCATTTGATTCACATGGTCAGAGACTGTTGTTCCATCATAAGAGGGGATATCTTGGGGGGCTATTCGACATACATGTTTTCATCCTACTTATGATACTCTTCAAATGATTCTCCTCAGCAGAGAGATGGTGGATGACCTAATGGTGTTTGATGTTTCAACATCATCTCTTTTGACACTAACATCCGTTTGAAATACAGGCCACGTGTTCTCAAAGCCATTAAAGAACATGAATTTCTAGTGGGTATAGATTGACAACCAGTATGTACCACTAGGCTATCTATCTCAATGGGGTTATTTTTGGGGCCTCTTTTGGCAAGTATCAGGGTCTCAGCTGTTTTGACCTTACCTCTCCTTGGAAAAATGATTCTGTATACCTTAGAGGTGATGAGTTTTTGGTCAGGCCCCACTTCTATGCTCATCTTCCCCCTCGAGGTCCCCACAAAAGAATAATTCTAGAACCATTATGGTACCTTGCTCTCCACTTGTTTCCCAGAATACAGGCTCGCTCACCTCCTGGAATGTGGGTGGGTTAAAATCTAAAATTGACGTAGCAAGTTGAAATGATTTGATAGAGCAATCTGGTATTTGCCTGATGCAGGAATCATGGACTATGGTAGCTCTATTTAAATTTTGATATTTACATTTTTGGATTCCTACCCAGCGTGGCTCCATTGGTAGACCAGTTGGTAGCCTCACAATTTGGATTAGATCTACTTTGAATCCATTATTAAGACAACTGTATACCAACAGCTTGGACATTTTAGACTTTCGAATAGTGATTGGTACTTTTTGACCCGTTGATATTTATAATGTTTATGCCAGGGGGATTAGAGGAGGTTTAAAATCACCAACCGTGCAGGTGTTTGAGGATCTCCTGAGTAAAGATCATTGTGGAGCTATTCATTGCAAGGGATTTTAATACCACATTTGAACCCCTCTCAAGTGAGGATGTTAGTATAGAAAGGGCTGAGGATGAGAGATGGGTGATTCCCCAACTTGAGTTAACTCCAATGCTTAGGTGGATGGAGGCTGACCTCCAGTTAAAAGCACATGCCCTAGGTTTTGGGATGAGAGCAGCTAATGGGAGAACTAAATCAGATATCGGTTGGGGCAACACCTTTGAGAACTTCTTCCATTCTGGTCACATTGATAACATTTTAGTAGTTCTCTAACCGTGTCCATACCTTATTGATATGGCTGTTGAGGTCAGAGAGGAAAGTTATCATAATCCATTGTGTTTGACTTTGAAAGCTTTTTCACCCTAATCCACAGCAACAGTCATTGTACAATTAGAATAATAATCAGACCACGGCACATCCCAAACAGTCCATATTTTTCTTATTCATTCTTCCACGGTAAGTAGTTCTCATCCAGACACGTATATCATCCAGAAGATGAAGCGGTTCAAACACCATCAATAGCTGCAACAGATGAGGCGATAACTTTTTTTCCCAATTTTTGCAAAACGTAACACTGATGTAAAATATAGATCGAGTTGAAGTCCTGACTCTCACGAGGTCCCAGAAAATTAAGGTTTAGACGATGATAAGTCTACAACTTTTCTACAACTTTTTACTTTTACTCTTTTACTCGACTGCCATTCTCTCCGGACGCTGAACTCGGATCTGTTATAGACTTATCAAGGGCATAGCAATATAGACATCAAGTCTAATTGTCCTAAATGGAATCTCTAATAGAGCCCAGGCAAAATGTAGTTGTGTCCTTTCCCAGACGTTATTTACCACAGATAATATGGTTCAGTGCTGGATCAGTGCTGGTCCTGCTTTTGACGTCAACTAAGAACCTCAAAAGTGACCTGGTCAGTTCTATATTCTCTCTAATGGCAGCTACAAGCTTTATGTAAAGATTTTTCACCCTAGCACCTTCTCCTCTGGCAAGGGTCTGTCCAGGGCTTCTGCTGGTTTCTTAACATAATTTTTCCACGCAATCATATGCCCAAAATCACAGGCAAGAAGTCAGATATAACCTCATCATTGAATGCCGATTTTCTACCTAGCAATCTGGAAAAAAGTAGGTGGACGATATGCGCTTGGAAATTTAAGGTAGATTGTCCTAAAGTATGGGCCAAACATTGCACCAGATATAAAGGCTTTTGAGGCCATTGTCTATCAAGAGAAGTTGGTAGCAAAGACAGAGAAATCAAAACCCATGCAGCGATGCTGACCTAGCTGACCAAAATGGTGCAAAGATGAGGTAGTTGTGGGGTTCAAAGGAAAGTAGGAACTGATGGTAGACAGGAAGAAAATCATATTAAATGTACTCTTGAAGACAGGAGGCAAGATAGAGGGCAGGGAAGGAGGAAAAATATGGGTAGCATGTTGAATGGGAGGCCATTTTAGTGTGAGCCAAAATGTAAAACATTGTTCCATGCAGTGAAAGATAAATACCAGAAACAGAGAGTGCTCTAATGTCAGACACCGTCTAGCTTGAATTAAGTGTCCTTTAGACAAAGTGGAGAGTTCAGAAATTTGACGGACAAAATGTGAGAACTGCAACATCCCAGGTCAAGGAATAGCCTGGTAGAGCAGCCATCTGGGGATGATGCTATGAGACAACAGAATCTTTTCCCAAGAGAATAGGATTGAAGAGGAACAGGTGGACTGGAATAGTAAAGAAATAGATGTTAATGGTTCTATAACAGAGACGTTTGGTGAAAAGGACCAAAACAAAATTGTTTAGAGAGGAAATAGAGAAAGTAAGAGGGATACAGGTTCCGTGCCAGGCTCTAATGAAACAAGGTCTTCCAGGAAGAACTTGAAGCTCATTAAGTGCATGGAGCCCATAACTCATTAGCAAGATCAGAAAAGACCTCTGAAAGTTCAGTAGAATCCCCAGATAGTTCTCATGCTAGAAGATGGAGTTAACCATGCATCACAAGTCTTGTGTGTGTCCTGTCGGATCTAAGATCATAGACTTGAAGGTGGGAAGGAGATGGGGAAAGTCCATGGCCAGTTTGAACAGATTGGGAAGCCAAGCTAGAGACGGTCACTGAGGAGTTACCAAAGCCATTCTGCAGAGGAATTGTCTAGCAAAGACTGCAACAATGGAAAGGACTACAAATGATCTGCATGAGAGACTGTGGCCTTGCACTCCCCAAGACCAAACACAGGGCATGTTTGCCCCTCCAGAGCATGTGGGCAAGTCACCTACTTGAGAGACTGTGGCCTTGCTCTCCCTGGGACCAAGCACACAGCATGTTTGCCCCTCAAGAGCATGTGGGCAAGTCACCCACTTGAGAGACTGTGGCCTTGCACTCACTCCCCAGGACCCAGCAAAGGGCATGTTTGCCCCTCCATAGCATGTGGGCAAGTCACCCACTTTAGAGACTGTGGCCTTGCACTCCCGAGGACCAAGCACAGGGCATGTTGCCCCCTCCAGAACCGGTGGTCTTGTTCCATCTGCTGGCTGAGGAGCACTCCTTCTCCTGTCCCCCTGATGTGGCTGCCTATTTCCAACCTGATTCCCCTGCAGTGTTCTCTCCGTGTTGAGGCAGGTGCCATGTGTGGCCTTGGAGTTTGGCCTGTGGCCATGTGGACAATGTACATTGTGGACTGGGCTGTGTCCCTTTTTATGTACATTATCTTGCCTCACTTACTTATCTTGATGTGTTGCTCTCATTACATTCACATTATTCATCAGAGGTGTGGGGTAACTATGGGGGTCATTCTGACTCCCGCCGGCCGCGGTAACCGCAGGGCCGGCGGGAGCCGCCGAATGACCGCACCGCGGTCAAATGACCGCGGCGGCCATTCTGAGTTTCCCGCTGGGCTGGCAGGCGACCGCCAGAAGGCCGCCCGCCAGCCCAGCGGGAAACCCCCTTCCATGAGGATGCCGGCTCCGAAAGGAGCCGGCGGAGTGGAAGGCGTGCGACGGGTGCAGTTGCACCCGTCGCGATTTTCAGTGTCTGCTTGGCAGACACTGAAAATCTTGGTGGGGCCCTGTTAGGGGGCCCCTGCAGTGCCCATGCCATTGGCATGGGCACTGCAGGGGCCCCCAGGGGCCCCACGACACCCGTTACCGCCAGCCACGTTCTGGCAGTCAAAACCGCCAGAACCAGGCTGGCGGTAAGGGGGTCGGAATCCCCATGACGGCACTGCCTGCAGCGCCGCCATGGAGGATTCCCCAGGGCAGCGGGAAACCGGCGGGGCACCGCCGGTTTCCCGTTTCTAACCGCGGCTGTACCGCCGGGGTCAGAATGACCATGGGAGCACCGCCAGCCTGTTGGCGGTGCTCCCGCGGTCGTTGGCCGTCAGAATGACCCCCTATGTTTTTGTAATGCAGCTGATTGTGTGAATGGTGTTGGGTGTGTGTGTGTCATTCTCTTTTTCCTCCCCCTCCCTTGTGTGCTAGGCGGATGTACTCACTGTTGTCGTCTTCGCTGTTGTTGGTGTTCGTGGTGGAGCAGCACGTAGAAGACCATGGGGAAGACATGCAGCTCGGTCTCCATGGCAGTGTGGTTGTTCCCTGTGTCTCCAATGGTGAGTCCTTTACCTTCTGAGGTCTGTTTCCGCCAGGCTTTTGATGTCATTGGTACTGCCACGGAAAAGCTGGCAGTTTCCTAGGTCTTACTATGGTGGGCAGAACATTGACTTCTGCCTGGCTGTAAGCGGCTAGCACCATGGTGGCTGCTGTTTTCGCCTTGGTGGTCGGTGTGGTACATTGGCTGTCTATCGGAGATAACACCACCATGGTCATAATTTGGCAGTAGTTACCACCAGCCTGTTGGCAGTATTACTGCCACTTTTACACCAACCGACAGGGTTGTAATGAGGGCCATAGCCTCTTATTATATTCCCGTAGGTCTCTCAGATTGTCTACGGCCTCCTTGCTGAAGATCCTTAAATTCAAGCGATCTCAGTGGGGTGGAAGATCTATTTCCTACAGAGCTGCTAAACTTTAAAACTCTCTCCCACTGGGGCTCGCCAAATTAGGCATGAGCTTTCCTTTCATTAGGACTTGAAAACCTGGCTGTTCAATGCCTAATTAGGTGTTCCTGCAGTCTACATTGTATGCTTTAGCGCTGTGAGGCCTTCGGGTAGCAATGCACTATACCTATCACTTACACTAAACTAAAGCTGACCTGTCTTAGCCGGCTACAAACCGTATCCTAATATAGCAGCATTAAATGCTGGTGAACTCCATACCTTATATAATGGGTTGGTCTGATGATATGGATGTCTGACTCTACTTGTTTTGTGAACAGTAACAACTCCCAGAACTAGTTCTGTTCAAGCTGTCCAGCCACAGTTAGCTGTGCCTGCAATTAGCCCTGTCACAATAAATGTAATTATGAGTAATGTTCCCACCAGTTGGGATGAAATCCCATTCTGGATTGCTCAAAAAATATAATCTTGAAGAAATATTACCCCATATGGGACCCCCTAGATAAACATAGAATTCTTACTATGTGCCTATTACTTGATATGGTTCCCCTGATTGAAGACTGTGCCACCTGGGGCACCGTCTTTCCTGCTGTTTATACAATAACACATAGGGGGTCATTCTGAGTCTGGCGGGCGGCGGAGGCCGCCCGCCAGACTTCCCCCCTCCAAAATACCGCTCCGTGGTCGAAAGACCGCTGAGGGTATTTTGGCTTTTGCACTGGGCTGGCGGGCGACCGCCAAAAGGCCGCCCGCCAGCCCAGTGCAAAAGACCCTTCCCACGAGGACGCCGGCTCAGAATTGAGCCGGCGGAGTGGGAAGGTGCGACGGGTGCAGTGGCACCCGTCGCGTATTTCAGTGTCTGCAATGCAGACACTGAAATACAAAGTGGGGCCCTCTTACGGGGGCCCCTGCAGTGCCCATGCCATTGGCATGGGCACTGCAGGGGCCCCCAGGGGCCCCACGACAACCCATACCGCCATCCTGTTCCTGGTATTCCGCGGTATGGGCTGTCAGAATCCCCATGGCCATGGAGGATTCTTAAGGGCAGCGGAAAACCGGCGGGAGACCGCCGGTTTTCCGCATCTAACCGCGGCCAAACCGCCGTGGTCAGAATGCCCTGCGGGGCACCGCCAGCCTGTTGGCGGTGCTCCCGCCGACCCTGGCCCCGGCAGTCCGTGACCGCCGGGGTCAGAATCACCCCCATAGTATACTATCAATAGCTGTTGGCCATAGGTGCTGAAACAGATTCAAAATGGTCACAGGGCTCCACCTGCCCTGGACTTGGGGGTTAAATGAATTGGCAATTTTGCCACAGTTTACTGAATTACATTCAGCAATATTGAAGGGGAGTCAGCCTCACTGACAGTACACCAATGACTTGCACAAGTTCCTGTACGACATCAGGATTGAACGTACCAAAAATTATTGGGGACACCTATAGATATATGGATTGAGATGTGACCAAGAAGCTTCCAAACAGGCACCAGGGTGCTCTAAAAAACACTATGGGACAAACCAAAAAATAAAGATAAAACAAAAACACGAGGTGGATCTCTGCAATCGAAGGCCACTGATAAGCTTTACAACTTGCTTAACCATGATACACTTAAAGAGCCTGATTTGTATCAGTATACTGGTACACATCCTTCTTGTTACTTTCAGAACTGTCCAGACAAAAGCTCTGAGAGAGAAAAATTGTTGAAGCGCAAACATGAAGAATATGTGAAACCGAAAATAGACTCACAACACTCACACCACATCATCATAAGAAAAGAAGAGAAACTTCCACAACAAAAACCCCAATTCAAAAGAAAGATAGTGGCTGGCATTTCTGTTAAATATGCCACACATACTGAGAACACTCCTGAACAAGATGTGTGCATTGGCACTGCTAGACAGAACAGCAGATGTCACAATAGTTCACCAGAATCTTTAAGAGTTTCTGATTTCAAGAGCAACTCGTACATTTTTTACAAGTTGAAACACCAGATCAGTGGGTGAGCGCTTTCAACAGACTATGGCCCTCATTACAACCCTGGCTGTCCCGGTGGTAAAAAAATTGAATCACGGCATGGCAGAAACCGCCAATATAGACAGCCACTTTAACACTCCGACCGCCACAGCGGTAGAAATAAACACCGCGGCGGTAACTGCTAACAGACAGGCTGAACACAATGTACCGCCCACTGTATTACAAGGCACCAATCTGCCACCTTTTCCGGGGTGTTACCATGCCATCAAAAGCACGGCAGAAACAGTCTGTGGAACGGAAACCACTCATCTTTCAACACCCAATGAGGAACCAGGACGCCATGGAGCCCGAGTTACAGGTCCTGCCCATGTTAGTTTACCTCCTCTTGTATCATGAGCAGGAAAGACGCAGGCGACGACCACGGGAAGTACTGCACCTAGCACACAGGGGAGGGGAGGAGGGAAGAGAGAGTGACACACACACGCAACACTCAACACCCCCACCCTCACCCACAACACCATACACACAAATACATGCAGCAACATTACATATACACCCCGTCACCCCCTGGAAGAACGCAAGGACAACATGAAATTATTGTAATGAGTGTAATCATCAAAAAATCAGATAGGCCAAAATTAAAATATCAATATATACAAATATCTACACCAACTACACAAGTCAGGATAATAATGAAATCATTGTCCGTGGACCAGTGGTCCCAAAATGCATGGGCAAAGCCCACACATGATACCTGACTCAAAACGGAGAGAATACTGCTGGGGCATCAGATAAAAAATAAACAGGCACCTCAGAAGGAGGGGGGGCACCTCAGCCGGATGAACGGACGATGCCACTGCTCCACGAGGGGGCTCCATGCCCACAGTTTGGTCCTGGGGAGTGCAAAGCCACAATCTCTCAAGTCTCTGCAGTGGGTGGTTTGCCCACTGCTTTATCCTGGGGAATACAAAGCCACAGTCTCTCAAGTCTCTCTAGTGGGTGGTTTAACCACTGCTTTATTCTGGGGAGTGCAAAGCCACAGTCTCTCAAGTGGATAACAGTCTCCACTGGCTCCGGAGGGGGCATTGTGCCCAGAGTGCTTCATCTTTCCAAGGACTGCGGTAGTGGATGCTTTTCTCCACGGTTTCTGGAGGGGACTTTGTGCCCAGAGTGCTTCATCCTGCCAAGGACTGGATTAGTGGATGCTTTTCTCTACTGGTTCAGGAGGGGGCTTTGTGCCCAGAGTGCTTCATTCTGCCAAGGACTGGGGTAGTGGATGCTTTTCTCCACTGGTCCTGGAGGGGGCTTTGTGCCCAGAGAGTGGCAGGTCCCATTCCCTCACCTGGGTGTGTGTGCCATGAGATTGCCTGGGAACAGGTAGCATGATATTCCATGGAGGCAGAGACAAACTCCACCCTGCTGCGACTTTGCCTGCTACCTGCAGGTACAAACAGTGCTGGGTGTCGTGCCTCATGTACGTTTTGCAGGGTCCATGACGTCTCCTCCAGCCTCAGGCAGCTGGCCACTGGGGATGATGGCCATGTCAGCTGTGGTGGCACTGTCTGAGCACGTCGCGGGGCTGGTGGTGGTGGTTGCAGCGGTGTCTGTGGCAGAGATGCTGGCGGTGGTGAATGTGTCAGCACCTGTGGAGGGACACAGCAGGACGTCTCCTGCATCCTCGGACGGCTGCCCACTGGGGATGATCCTGGGGACTGTTGCTGAGGCAGCAGACGTGTAGGTGGTGGTGCAGGTGGCAGTGCAAGTGGCAGTGCAGGTGGCGGTGTCCACCACTGTACAGGTTGCTGTTCTGTTTGCCAGAAAGGGTGACTCTGGTCCCTCAGCCGGAGGCTCCGTGCCCTGTGCTGACTTGCCATTTGCCTTGTGTCCCTTCCCCACCTGTGATGTGGCTACTGGTCCCTTGGCACTGTCCCCTTTTGGCTTGGAAGAGCCCTTGCTGGGTGGTTGGTGCAGCTTATCCCTCCAGCATGTGGGCACCTCCTTCACCTTGGCAGGTGGTGGAATGGACTGATCCTTGGCCTCGCTAGGTGGCACGCTGGCAGGCCTGATGGGTGCCGCCAACGATGTGACAGGACTTGCTGAAACCACAATGCTTGAGGATTTGGTGGCTGAGGTGCGGGGCTGGGACCTGGACAGCCTGGCCCTAGGGGAAGGCCGGGGGGCTGTAGGGAAGAGGTCATTGTTAGCCAGGAAGAGTTTCTTAGACACACTGGGATGGGAAGATGGAGGGGGTTTGGGAGTGGAGGAAGAGGTAGTGGTTGTAGGAGGTGTACGTCTGCTGAATTTGGGTGAAGGTGCATGGGCCAGAGGTGGATGGCTGTTGGGAGGGTGGGTGTGTGACTGCGTTTGTGTACTTTGGGAGGAGGGCTCACAGACACACTGGGAGAGGACACAGGGGATGTGTGAACGGTAGTGGGGTGGTGATTGCATGTGAGCGGTGTGTGGTGATGGGCGTGCTGGTGATGGAGGTAGTGGATGAAGATGTAGTGCATGCAGGTGTGAGTGGAGACAAGACTGGGAGGTAGGAGGACGTGGAGGGGGACACAGTGGAGGCAGTGGATGTTGGTGTTTCTGTATGGGGATGGTGCTTGTGTGAGTGCCTGTGGGATGTGTGGTGCTTATGTTTGCCATGTCCACTCTTGTGTGGTGATGAGTGTGCATGCTGGTCTGTTGGTGTGCTTGGGATAGGCTGAGGTACAGGGGATTGGGTCTGGGTAGAGGAAGTTGGAGGGGGGAAGCTGGACACAGGGACAATAGCTGCCATCAGTGGTGAGGCCAGAGCCTGAAATGCTCTCTGTTGGGCAACCACGCCAGAATGAATGCCCTCCAGGTATGCATTTGTTTGCTGCAAATGCCTCTCAACACCCTGGATGGCATTCAAAATGGTTGATTGCCCAACAGTGAGGGATCTCAGGAGGTCAATAGCCTCCTCACTGAGGGCAGCAAGGCTGACTGGGGCAGGGCCTGAGGTGCCTGGGGCGAAGGAGATACCCACCCTCCTGGGTGAGCGGGCACGGGAAACTTGATGAGGGGCTGCTGGGAGGGCGGTGCTGGTAGGGGGGTGGCGGCTGTACCTGTTGTTGTGGTGAGCACAGAGGTGCCCGCCACCGCAAGGGAGCTCCCATCAGAGGAGGTGTCGCTTTCGCTGGTGTCTGCAGCCTCCAGGGCCATGTGGGTTGAGCTCCCTCCTGCTCCGGTGTCAATGCTCCTCCGCCAGATGATGCTAATGCACACAAGGACAGGGTGACAAAACAGAAAGGGGGGGAAAGTCAGAGGAGACACATGGTCAGTGCCTGCAACACCACTACTGTTGGTGGACACAACACACAGGGAGCAGCCCTATGCACTAAGCCATGCACTAACAGTGCAGGGGAAAAGCACATGACCATGGGGGACTCTGTCTAGACCCATTTCATGCACAGCTAGAACCCGTGGGAGCCTGACTAGGTGTAGAGGGCAAATACCACCTTTGGGGTTTGAGTGGAACTGAGCCTGCAAATCAATGGATCTACCTTCGCGCGTCTGCTCTGGCCTAAGGGAACCCACAGAACACCTCCCCCACCCAGACACCTCGTCAAGCGTGCAGAGTCAGCTGAATGAGAGTGTCCTCTTCTTCTGCTTCCTCATTTTCACTGTCCACAGGCTCCACAGCTGTCACAACACCTCCATCTGGACCATCCTCCTGCAGAAAAGGCACCTGTCGTCGCAAAGCCAAGTTGTGAAGCATACAGCAGGCCACGATGATCTGGCACACCTTCTTTGGTGAGTAGAATAGAGAACCACCTGTCATATGGAGGCACCTGAGCCTGGCCTTCAGGAGACCGTAGGTCCGCTCTATAATCCTCCTAGTTTGCCCATGGGCCTCATTGTTGTGTTCCTCTGCCCTTGTCCTGGGATTCCTCACTGGGGTCAGTAGCCATGACAGGTTGGGGTAACCAGAGTCACCTGCAAATGGTGAGGGACAACTGGTAGACACATACTAATTTATAGGGACATCCACAGACCCAGACAACTATTCCCACTGATTTGGGTCCAGGTGCTCACCTAATAGCCACATCCGGTGCCTCTGTAGTTGCCCCATCACATAAGGGATGCTGCTATTCTGCAGGATGTAAGCGTCATGTACTGAACCAGGGAATTTGGCATTAACATGGGAGATGTCCTGGTCTGCCAAACACATCATCTGCACATTCATCGAATGGTAACTCTTCCAGTTTCTGTACACCTGTTCACTCCTGCGGGTGTTACCAAGGCCACATGTGTCCCATCAATTGCACCTATGATGTTGGGGATATGTCCCAGGGCATAAAAG
This sequence comes from Pleurodeles waltl, assembly GCF_031143425.1. NCBI lineage: Eukaryota > Metazoa > Chordata > Amphibia > Caudata > Salamandridae > Pleurodeles > Pleurodeles waltl. Next base: position 1,462,503,150 of record NC_090444.1, read on the forward strand.
TCACCTTTCACTGTAGGCAATTCCTCCACCTGAGGGAAAACGATGTAGCTCCGCATGTGTTTCAGCAGGGCAGACAACACTCTGGACAACACGTTTGAGAACATAGGCTGGGACATCCCTGATGCTATGGCCACTGTTGTTTGAAAAGACCCACTTGCTAGGAAATGGAGTACTGACAGCACCTGCACTAGAGGGGGGATTCCTGTGGGATGGCGGATAGCTGACATCAGGTCTGGCTCCAACTGGGCACACAGTTCCTGGATTGTGGCACGATCAAGCCTGTAGGTGATGATCACATGTCTTTCCTCCATTGTCGATAGGTCCACCAGCAGTCTGTACACCGGAGGATGCCGCCATCTCCTCATATGCCCCAGCGGATGGTGCCTATGGAGGAGAACAGAGAGCACAGAGTCATCCAAATCAAAGGTACGGAAACACAGCTTACTCTCAACATATTCATAAATTGAAATTTGCCTGTATGAGTGGTAAGGCAAGGCCTAGGTATGTGTGACGCAGTAAAAAATAAAGGCATGTGGGCCCCTGAAATGGCGGCTGCCTGACCTGTAATGTGGGACAATGGGATATGAGGTAACTGCGCTGGCGTTGTACACTGTCACGGTAGGCGGTCGAAGACCGCAGCACAATCCTGCATTGGTTAACATTGGACCCTATGGGTCCCAGGAGCCAATGACGATGTACGCCGGCGGTGACGGTACGCACCGCCACGGAGGTGACCGCCATTTTCTCTCTGTTCAATCACTCGATACCTGATCTTCGACAGGAGAGGACCTACACTGCAAGTGCTGCTGTGACCTCAGTCTGGAAGAGACAATGGTGGTCATTACAATCCTGGCGGTCGTTGTTAAAGCGGCGGTAAAATTTCCAACAGGCCGGTGGTAAAAAAAAATGGAATTCCGACCGTGGCGGAAACCGCCAACATAGACAGCCACTTTAACATTCCGACTGCCACGGCGGTACAAACAAACACCGCGGCGGTAACCGCCAACAGACAGGCGGAGGACAATGTACCGCCCACAGTATTACAACCCACCAATCTGCCAACTTTTCTGGGGTGGATTCGCCGCGAACAAAAACACAGCGGAAACAGGACTTTGAAGGGAAAACGCCCACCTCTACACAGCCCACGAGGAACCAGGACGCCATGGAACCGGAGCGCCAAATTCTTCCAGCCTTTATCTTCCTGCTCCTCTACCAGGAGCACGAACGCAGGCGGAGAAGACAACGGTGAGTACGGCACCCACCACACAGGGGAGGGGGGAGGGAAAAAACAGTGACACACACACGCAAAACCCCCACCCCCACCCTCACCCACTACAACACACACACAAGTACATGTTGATACATCACAGTTACACCCCCCAACCCCCTGGAAGAATGCAAGGACAAAAGGAAATGAGTCGAATAATCGTGATATATTCAAAGACATGAATCACAAATATATACAAGTATATACATTTATACTATATACAATTATATACACCAAGAACACAAGTCCATGGGATTCCACCATCATAGTCTGTGGATCACTGGGCCCAAAAGGCATGGGTGAGGCCCACACAAGATACCCGAACAAGAAAGGGAGAACACTGCAGGGGCATCAGTTGGAAATAAAACAGGCCCCTCAAGGGGAATGGAAGGGGGGGGCACCTCAGTCGGTTGAGTGCACGACGCCAGATCCACGAGGGGGCTCCATGCCCACAGTGCAATCCTGGGGAGTGCAAAGCCACAGTCTCTCAAGTCTCTACAGTGGGGGGTTTGCCCACTGTTCAATCCTGGGGAGTGCAAAGCCACAGTCTCTCAAGTCTCTACAGTGGGTGGTTTGCCCACTGTTCAATCCTGGGGAGTGCAAAGCCACAGTCTCTCAAGTCGATAACATTCTCCACTGGTTCTGGAGGGGGCATGGTGCCCATAGTGCTTCATCCTGCCAAGGACAGAGGTAGTGGATGTAAATCTCCACTGGTTCTGGAGGGGGCTTTGTGCCCAGAGTGCTTTATGCTGCCAAGGACAGAGGTAGTGGATGTAAATCTCCACTGGTTCTGGAGTGGGATTTGTGCCCAGAGTGCTTCATCCTGCCAAGGACAGAGGTAGAGGATGCCTTTCTCCACTGGTTCTGGAGGGGGCTTTGTGTCCTGCGTGCTTCATCCTGCCAAGGACAGAAGAAGTGGATGTCAATCTCCACTGGTTCTGGAGGGGGCTTTGTGCCCAGTGTGCTTCATCCTGCCAAGGACAGAGGTAGTGGATGCCTTTCTCCACTGGTTCTGGAGGGGGCTTTGTGCCCAGAGTGCTTCATCCTGCTCGTGGCGGTCTCAGTAGCGTTAGAGCTTTTGGCGCTCATTGTCCTGCGGTGGTGGTGGCGGCTGTGTACTGTTCAGCGGTGCTTGTGGCAGTCTTGTCCTGTTCAGCGGTGCTGGTGGCGGCAGTGTCCTTGGCAGCGGTGCTTGTGGCGGCGGTGTCCTTGGCAGCGGTTCAGTTGGTGGCGGTCTTGTCCTGGCCTGCGGGGCTGCTGGCGGTCACGTCCTAGGCAGCGGAGCTGCTGGCGGTCTTCTCCTGGGTAGCGGGGCTGCTGCTGGTTGTCCTATCTGTGGCAGCGGGGCTGCTGGCGGTCTTCTCCTGGGCAGCGGGGCTGCTGCTGGCGGTCCTGTGTGTGGCAGCGGGGCTGCTGGCGGTCTTCTCCTGGGCAGTGTGGCTGCTGCTGGCGGTCGCCTCCTGGGCAGCGGGGCTGCTGGCGGTCTTCTCCTAGGCAGCGGGGCTGCTGCGGGTGGTCCTGTCTGTGGCAGCAGGGCTGCTGGCGGTTTTCTACTGGGCAGCGGGGCTGCTGCTGGTGGTCCTCTCTGTGGCAGCGGGGCTGCTGGCAGTCTTCTCCTGGGCAGTGTAGCTGCTGCTAGCGGTCGTCTCCTGTGCAGCGGGGCTGCTGCTGGTGGTCCTGTCTGTGGCAGCGGGGCTGCTGGCGGTCTTCTCCTGGGCAGTGTGGCTGCTGCTGGCGGTTGCCTCCTGGGAAGCGGGGCTGCTGGCATTCTTCTCCACCATTCTGATCTACCCAGACTTGCCGGTTTTACTGTGTCCCTTACCCACCTTGGATGGTGTCTCAGCTGTCTCCACACTCCCAACTGGACCCCTGGGAGTGGCTTTGGTGGCTGATTTCTTTCCTCTCTCCCGCCAGGCACCGGCCAACTTTTAATGCTTGACAGGTGGGGGACTGTCCGTGCTGTGGCTCCATGCCACACTGCCCTGCTGCCTGGTGCACTCCATAATCCGGTGACTACTCGCACCACTGGTCCCGCCGATGTTGTGGCTGAGGTGCTAGGTTGGGACCTGGAGAGTCGGGCCCTAGGAGACTGAAGGGGTGGGAGAGCTGAGGGAAAGCGGTCAAGGTTGGACAGGAAAAGTTTTTGGGACACACTGGGACGGGTAGCTGGAGGGGGTTTGGGAGTGGAGGAAGAGGTAGTGGTTGTAGGAGGTGTTCGTTTGGTGACTTTGGGTGAAGGTGCATGGGCTGGAGGCTGTCGTGAGGTGAATGGCTGCTGGGTGGGTGTGTGGCTGCGTTTGTGTACCTTGGGAGGTGGCCTCACAGACACACTGGGAGAGGACACAGGGGATGTGTGAATGGTAGTGGGGGTGGTGACTGCACGTGAGCGGGGTGTGGTGGTGTGTGTGCTGGTGATGAACGTACTGGCTGAGGATGTAGTGCATGCAGGTGTGAGTGGAGACGGGACTGGGAGAGATGAGGGAGACAAGGAAGAGGGGGATAGAGTGGAGGCAGTGGATGTTGGTGTGTCTGCATGTGTGTGATACTTGCGTGAGTGCCTGTGGGATGTGTGGTGCTTATGTTTGCCAGAGCTTCCCTTGTGTGTTGAGGTGTGTGCATGCTGGTCTGACGGTGTGCTTGTGATAGGCTGAGGTACAGGGGTGTGGGTCTGGGTGGAGGAAGTTGGAGGGGGGAGGCTAGAGACAGGGACTATGGCTGCCATCAGTGCTGAGGCCAGAGTCTGAAAAGCTTGCAGAAGGGCTCCCTAACCAGAGTGAATGCCCTCCAGGAATGCATTGGTTTGTTGCAACTGCCTCTCTACACCCTGGATGGCATTCAAAATGGTAGACTGCCCAACAGTGAGGGACCTGAGGAGGTCAATGGCCTCCTCACTGAGGGCAGCAGGGGTGAATGGGGCAGGGCCTGAGGTGCCTGGGGCGAAGGTGATGCCCACCCTCCTGGGTGAGCGGGCACGGGGCAAAGACTGAGGGGCTGCTGGGAGGGCAGTGCTGGTAGGGGGGGTGGCGGCTGTACCTGTAGATGCGGGGGACACAGATGGGCCAGCCACCGCAAGGGAGCTCCTATTAGAGGAGGAGTCTGTTTCGCTGATGTCAGCTCCTGTCCCCGCCATGGAGCTCCCCTCGTCCTCCATCCCACTGGTGAATTCGGAGTCCGTAGTCTCGACCTCCAGGGCCATGTGGGATGCAGCTCCCTCCTGCTCCGGTGCCACTGCTCCTCTGCCTCATGGTGCTAATGCACACAAGAACAGGGGGACCACAAAAAGGGGGGTGGGGAAGACAGAAGAAAGACATGTTCAGTGCATGCAATACCACTACCGTTGGCGGACACGACAGACACAGAAGCCCCCTGCACTATGCCGCGCACTTGGGGGCCACTATTCAATCCCTAGGACATGGCTTACAAGGCTATAGCCGATTTCTGCACACATGGATGTCACAGGAGCCTGACTAGGTGTAGTTGGCACTGTACACAGGTGGGGTGGGGTGCCGCAGGGCCTGGCTGAAGAAGGTGACTTAACTATCAAACTTACCCTGGCCTAGGGGAAACCACAGCCCACCTCCCCAGCCAGACACCTCCAATGCTCGCTGAATCAGCAGAATGAGAGTGTACTCACCCCCTTGTGGCTGCTGTGATGCCCTCAAGCGCCCATCCAACTCCGGGTACGCCACCGCCAGAATTCTGAACATCAGGGGGGTCATGGTGCGACGGGCACCCCTCCCACATTGGGAGGCCATCCCCAGCTGGGCCTCCGCTGTCTTCTTGCTCCAGCAGCGAATGTCCTCCCATCTTTTCTGGCAGTGGGTGCTCCATCTGTGGTAGACCCCCAGGGTCCGCACTTCCTTGACGATGGCACGCCAGATGTCCTTCTTCTGGTGGGCGCTGACCTACAGGAATTGTACAGGTGAAAAAGAGTAGTAATTACCAACTGCACCATCACAGTTATTGGCCGGCATCCCTACCCTTGCCATGACGCACATGCACTCACCGTCGTTTCATGCACGCCTCATTCTCTCCCCCCCCTATCTTTCATCCATAACACTCCACACAGGCATTGCCCATACAGCATGCTCACAGTGTACTTACCTATTTGTCTGGAGGACCGTAGAGTAGCGTGTATTCGGGGAGGACCTCTTCCACTAGTTTCTCCAACTCCTCCGTGCTGAAAGCAGGGGCCCTTTCCCCAGACACACGAGCCATTGGCTCTCATTATGACACTGGCGGTCGGTGTTAAAGTGGTGGTAATACCACCAACAGGCCGGTGGTAATTACCACCAAATTATGACCATGGTGGAAAGATCTCCAAAAGACAGCCAATGTACCACACCGACTGCCAAGGTGGAAACAACAGCCACCACGGGGGTAGCCGCCCACAGCCAGACAGAAGTCAATGTTCCGCCCACCATATTTAGACCCTGCAAACCGCCACCTTTCCGGCGCGGTACCAACGACATCAAACGCCTGGCAGAAACAGAGCTCAGAAGTGAAAGGACTCACCATTGGAGACACAGGGAACAACCATGCCGCCACTAAATCTGAACTGCATGTATTTTCGATGATATTTAACATTCTGCTCCACCACGAACACCAACGCCGGTGAAGACAACGACGGTGAGTACAGCCACCTAGCACACAAGGGGGGGGGAGGAAAACAACAGTGACACACACATGCACCACACACACCCCAAAAACACACACCATACATACAACCAGATGCACAAGAAAGCAAGTCAATCCCCCTAAATCGGCTGAATAATGCAAGTACAAAACAAATTTACTAAAGTGAGTGTAATAATATCAACACAGTATAGAAATAATGTAGCCAATGTTACAGATATCTACAAATGTCCAGAAAAAGGGAAACTGCCCAGTCCTCAGTTCTCGTGGGCCACATTGCCACAGGGCAAAGTCCAAGGCCCCACTTGTTACCTGCATCAATATGGAGAGAACACTGCAGGGGCATCAGCTGGCAAATAAGCAGGCACCTCAGGGGGAAGGAGAGGGCACCTCAGCCGGATACTGAAACAAGAGCACTGGTTCTGGAGGGGGGAACATGCCCATTGCTCTTTGTCCTGGGGAGTGCAGGACCACAGTATCTCAAGTGAGTGTCTTGCCCACTGGTTCTGGAGTGGGCAACATGCCCTGTGCTCTGTCCTGGAAAGTGCAAGACCACAGTCTCTCAAGTGGGTGTCTTCCCCACTGCTTCTGGAGGAGGCAACATGCCCTGTGCTGTTTGTCCTGGAGAGTGATGGGCCACAGTCTCTCAAGTGGGTATCTTGCCCACTGGTTCTGGAGGGGGCAACATGCCCTGTGCTCTGTCCTGGGGAGTGCAAGACCACAGTCTCTCAAGTGGGTGTCTTACCCACTGCTTCTGGAGGGGGCAACATGCCCTGTGCACTTTGTCCTGGGGAGTGAAGGGCCACAGTCTCTTGAGTGGGTGTCTTGCCTACTGGTTCTGGAGGGGGAAACATGCCCTGTGCTCTGTTCTGGGGAATGCAAGACCAAAGTCTCCCAAGTGGGTGTCTTCCCCACTGCTTCTGAAGGGGGCAAAAATGCCCTGTGCTCTTTGTCCTGGAGAGCAGAGGGCCACAATCTCTCGAGTGGGTGTCTTACCCACTGGTTCTGAAGTGGGCAACATGCCCTGTGCTCTGTCCTGGAAAGTGCAAGACCACAGTCTCCCAAGTGGATGTCTTACCCACTGCTTATAGAGGGGGCAACATGCCCTGTGCTGTTTGTCCTGGGGAATGATGGGCCACAGTCTCTTGAGTGGGTGTCTTGCCCACTGGTTCTGGAGGTGGCAACATGCCCTATGCTCTTTGTCCTTTGGAGTAATTGGCTGCAGTCTCTCGAGTGGGTGTCTTGCCCACTGGTTCAGAAGTGGACAGGCTGCACAGCAGCCCATGGAGGCAGGATAACATTGTGCCCACCTATAGTGACAGCTGCACTGTGGTGGTGCTGGTGGTGGTGGGAGGCCCCTGCACATCCACTGAACCCTCGGATGGATGCACTGTGGTGGTGCTGGTGGTGGTGGGAGGCTCCTGCACATCCCCTGCACCCTCGGACGGGTGCACAACCATGCTTGGTAGTGGGTTCCGTGACAGCTGCTGGTGCAGGTTCGTGGTCCTTCTTGCCTGCTGGTGCAGGCTCCTTGCCCTTTCGGGTGGCAGGTGCAGGCTCCTTGCCCTTCTTTCCTGCTGGGGCAGGCTGCTTGCTCTTCTTGCCTTCTGGTGCAGGCTCCTTCCCCTTCAGTATATGTGGCCTGAAATTCTTTCCACCACAATTAGGTGCAAATGGAACTGGGCCCGTGGACTGTGTGGATGAGGTGCTTGGTTGGCTTCATGATAGCCTGGCCATACGTGCAGGTTGGGGGTAGGGATGAGGTCAAAGGTGGATAGGAAAGGTTTCTTAGGGACATTGGGGTGGGAAGAGGGAGAAGGAATGGGAGTGGAGGATGAGGGAGTGGTTGTTGGAGGTGTCTGCTGTATTTGGGTGAGGTGCATTGATTGTATGCTGTTGTGAGGTGGATGGCTGTTGGGTGCCTGAGTGCTTGCGTTTGTGTACTTTAGCAGGGGGAAGGCACAGTGGGAGAGGACACAGGGGACGTGTAAATGGATGTTGTGGAGGTGTCTGCCAGAGAGCGTGTGTGTTCTGCTCAGTATGGTGGTGATGCTGGTAGTGGATGATGATGCAGTGCATGCAGGTATGAGTGTGGACGTGACTGGGAGGGAGGCAGTGGAGGGGGACGAGGGGGAGACAGTGGAGGCAGTGGATGTTGTAGTGTCTGCAACTGTCTGGTGTTTGCATGAGTGTTTGTGGGATGAAGTGTGGAGCTTGTGTTCACCTGTGACACTCTTGGATGTTGTCCTGTGTGCATGCTTGTTAGAAATGGGGGTTTTGGTTGGCAGTCAGGTCACCCCCTATCCAAGCAAGGACGCTCACTCTAATCAGGGTAAGTCACACACAATCCAAATTATCCTGTGCCCACCCTCTGGTAGCTTGGCACTGAGCAGTCAGGCTTCACTTAGAAGGCAATCTGTAAAGTATTTGTGCACTAAATCATACACTACCACCATATAGCACCACAAAAATACACCACACAGTGTTTAGAAAAATAAATAATATTTATCTGGATAATTGCAGGCCCAAACGATCAAAGATGCAATAAGTAAATGTGAAGATTTCACTGAAAAGTGATATAAAGGCCCTCATTACAACATTGGCGGTAAATGCCACCTACCGCCGTGCTGACAGCTGCCAACATACCGTGACCGTGGCAGTCTTCCGCTACAGATATTATGACCCACACTGAGAAATCCACCACTATACAGACACCCACAGATGTCCACCACACCAAAGGTCAGTGATAAATTTGTGGTACCAAAACCCACACCGTTACGCCAACAGGAATTTGCCCACAGTATCACAACCCACGAATCACCGCAGCGGTCTTTCAACCGCGGTAAACCATTGGTGGTACACACCACAGTGCTCAAAATACACACACACTTACAAAACTATACCACATTGGACAATTCAAACTACGCACACCTGACATACATACACACACCACACCCACACACGCAATCCATTATAAAACACACACCCACTTTACCCACAACCCCTTACAGTGAAAAAAAAGCTAACAGAGAGAGACTAGCCAGGAGCACCCACTCAATCAGAACCACAAAACATCATCAGCCATACACCATCCACGCACCTCATAACACACACCCCAACACATCACCCCTCACAAATACCACTCACACCACATCCATGGCACCCCAAAGACATCCCAGGTTTTCAGAGGAGGAGCTAAGGGTCATGGTGGAGGAAATCATCTTGGTAGAGCCACAGCTATTCGGATCACAGGTGCAGCAGACGTCCATTGCAAGGAAGATGGAGCTATGGCGGAGAATCGTGGACAGGGTCAACGCTGTGGGACAGCATCCCAGAACAAGGGATGACATGAGGAAGAGGTGGAACGACCTATGGGGGAAGGTGCGTTCCGTGGTTGCAAGACACCAGGTAGCTGTACAGATGACTGGCAGTGGACCCCCACCTCCTCCCGCACAACTAACAACATGAGAGGAGCAAGTCTTGGCGATCATGCATCCTGAGGACCTCGCAGAAGTAGCAGGAGGACTGGACTCTGGTAAGTCAAATCTTTACTACTATCACCCCCAACCTGCATGCCATCATATACCCCCACCCTCACCCTCACCCTCACTCCCATCACTCCACCACCTCACACATACCCCACTATCACAACCCACCCATCCCAATACCAAGTGTTGCATGCCACAACAGTCCATGGACCCCCATCACAGACCTGCATAGACACCCATCTCCACAGCATGCCCAGTAGAGAGAATCACCTAGCCCACAAAATCACCACACACACAAGGCAAAGCTAACAGGGGAATCACAATCATAGAGGGCAACACACCCATGCACAAGATGGCACATGTAGATACAATAACACTGCATCTGCATCCACACATGACCCCTGCTCAATGTCACCGGAGAGGAATTGCCAGCAACATCCAGTCCCCCCCAGAAGAGGTCCACAGTGACGATAGCAGCTCTGCACGCCTGGATCACAATGACCAACCTGGCCCATCAGGGACCTCTGGACAGTCCTTTACCCTGCCACAGTCCCAAACCACCACAGAGCCTCCCCCCTCAGGAAACACCAACACAGCACCCACCCAGCAGGCCCATGCCACTGTCCCCAGGACACATCAATCAGCAGTGTGTCCACCATTACAGGGACCCCAGGCAACCCCACAAACCCAGGACGATCAGGGGCCTGGGGTCAGTGTCAGTGGGCACATGGTTCAGGGGACAGAGGCACAGGACAACAGGGAAGCTGGGAGGACTGTAGTGCGGCAGGGTGCAGACAGGCCCAGGGAACCCACTCTCCAGGAGGCACTCACCAACATCTTGGGAGACCATGGGCCAGATACTGGCCAAGTTGCAGGAGACCCAGTGGCTGCAGGAGGGACAGTACCTGGGGATCAGGAAGGACCTTAAACACATCTACACCATCCTGGTCACCATTGCAAGGGTGCTGGCAGACATGGCCAACACCATGGGGGAGGCAGTGGTACACCAACGGGCCCCTGACACTAGCCACATCAATGAACAGACCTCCACCTCCGCCGGCGCTAGTGAACAGTAGGCCCCGCCACTGGAACAACAGGCCACCAGCACCCCACCCCCAGCAGAAGGAGAACCACCCTACAAACGGTCCTGCGATCCAGGCAGAAGCCAGAGAACATTGCCAAGACCCCCACCAGGAAATAAGACTCTCCTGATAGTCACCCTTCTGTCCCACTCTGTCACCCTGTCCACCTTGAACTGCCATTGCCCTCCTTCCTATGCCCCCTTTGACAATGCACCTGTGATAACAAAAGACTGGACTCTAACTGGGCATTCATCCACCATCGCCCCAGCCCATTGCACATCCCCCTCTACTTATGAGCACTTATATAGACACCCTTGGAACAAATACAAATCTTGACTCTGTCAAATGATTAAAATATGTATTAGTACAACATTATCAAAGCATTGCAAGTCATATGTACAGTTAAATTTACATTCCAATGACCTTCAGTGGGCAGCAGTAAACATACCAGGAGCCAGAGTGGGCCACAGAGATCTGAAAATAGAGATGTCAAAGGGTACAGTAAGTGGCCATAGACATAGATACATCAGTCTGCCATGTATAATGTCCAACAAAAACTGAAATGTAAAGTGAAGTTACAGTGTCTTACCTGTGTGTCAGTGGAAGTACTGCTGTATTATATTACTTCTGTTGTCCACATCTTCTTCTTCTGCCTCCTCTTCCTCACTGTCCACAGGCTACACCGCTGCCACAAAACCATCGCCAAGCTCATCCTCCTGCAGAAAAGGTACCTGGCATCTCAAGGCCAGGTTGTGCAACATGCAACATGCAACGATGATCTGGCACACCTTCTTAGGTGGGTAGTACAGGAATCCACCTGTTAGATGGAAGCATCAGAACCTGGCCTTCAGGAGGCCAAAGGTTCTTTCAATTATCCTCCTTGTTCGCCCATGTGCCTCATAGTAACGTTCCTCTGCCCTTGTCCTGGCATTCCTTACTGGGGTCAGTAGCCATGAGAGGTTGGGGTAACCAGAGTCACCTGCAAATATCTAGGGATACCTGTTAGACACACACTAACCCTTAGGGACAACCCCATACCCAGACACCAACTAATTCTGGGTGGGGACCTTGGGCTCACCTATTAGCCACATCCGGAGCCTCTGGAGTTGACCCATCACATTTGGGATGCTGCTACTCCTCAAGATAAAGGCGTCATGCACAGAGCCAGGATACTTGGCATTCACATGGGAGATGTACTGGTCCGCTAAACACACCATCTGCACATTCATAGAGAGATAGCTTTTTCGATTTCTGAACACTTGTTCATTTCTCCAGGGGGAACAAATGCTACATGTGTACCATCAATGGCACCAATGATATTGGGGATATGTCCCAGGGCATAAAAGTCAGCTTTCACAGTGGCCAAATCCTCCACCTCGAGGAATACGATGTAGCTGCTCATGTGTTTCAGCAGGGCAGGCATACCATCAATGGCACTAATTATGTTGGGGATATGTCCCAGGGCATAGAAGTCACATTTCACTGTGGGCTAATCCTCCACCTGAGGGAAAACGATGTAGCTGTACATGTGTTTTAGCAGGGCTGATAACACTTTGGTCAACACGTTCGAGAACATTGGCTGAGACATCCCTGATGCCATGGCCACTGTTATTTGGAAAGAACCATTTGCCAGGAAATGGAGCACTGACAGGACCTGCACTAGAGGGGATACCTGTGGGCTGGAGGATAGCTGAAATCAGGTCTGGCTCCAATTGGGCACACAGTTCTTGGATTGCGGCCCGATCAAGTCTGTATGTTAGTATAATGTGTCTGTCCTCCATTGTCGCAAGGTCCACCAGTGGTCTGTACACCGGAGGATGTCCCCATTTCATATTCATCCTCAGCGGTCGAAGCCTATGGAGGAAAACGGTGAGCAGAGGGTCACACATCAATTGAAATAATGATGCACCTTTTCCTTTACAGAACCAGTATGTGAATCCAAGAGTCAGTTGCTGTGCCAATGTCTGCTGTGACGTAGTTAGGTGCCATGCCATGTGCCTCCCTGAAATGGCAGCTGCCTGACCTCTGAGGAGGGAAAAGTGGAAATGAGGTAATTCCGCTGGCATTGTGCGCCTTTGCTATAGGCAGTCGACGACCACGCGCAACTTCGCATTGGTTATCATTGGGCCCTGTGGGTTCCAGGAGCCAATGGCGATGTACGCCTGCGGTGACGGTATGCACTGCCACGGATGTGACGGCCATTTTCTATCTATTCACTCACTTGCTACATGACCTTCAACAGGAGAGGACCTACGCTGAAAGTGCTGCTGTGACCTGTTTCTGGAAGCGACAATGGCTCATGTGTCTGGGGAAAGGGCCCCTGCCTTCACTTCGGAGGAGTTGGAGAAACTGGTGAATGGAGTCCTACCCCAGTACACGTTACTCTACGGTCCTCCAGACAAACAGGTGAGTACACTGTGAGCACAATGCGTGGGCCATGAATGTATGGATTGGTGTGTGTGTGTAAGCCACATGTAGGGGGGGGGCTGAGATGTCCTGGCCAGAATGATGCATGTATGGTGGTCAATGTATGTGTATCAGGGGATGGGAGGGATATGGTGGGCCATGAGTGTGACGGTCCGGACAGTTAACTAATTCCTTTTTCTGCTGTCTTTTCCATGCAGGTCAGTGCCCATCAGAAAAAGGGTATTTGGCGTACCATCGCCAAGGAGGTACCAACCCTGGGGGTCTTTGACAGGTGGAGGCTCCACTGCCGCAAACAGTGGGAGGACCTGCGCCGCTGGGCAAGGAAGACGGCGGAGGCCCAGCTGGGGCTGGCCTCCTAACGAGGAAGGGGTGCCTGCCGTACCCTGACCCCCTGATCTTCCGCATCCTGGTGGTGGCCTATCCGAAGTTGGATGGTCGTTTGAAGGCATCACAGCAGCCACAAGGTTGAGTACAGATTCAGATTCCTGACTGTGCGCGCATTAAGGTTTACCTGGTTGGGGGATGAGGGCTGTGGGTGCCCTCAGGGTAGGTCCCTTGTTGTGCAGACTCTGAATCACTCCTACCCTAATAGAGCTAGTGGGCATCTACTACTGGGCAGGGTCCTGGGAGTTTCAGGTGTGCAGCTAATGGCGTTAGGCATTGTACCCCATGGGCTAGTGACTATCTTAGTAACTGGTAGTGCATGGCCTAGTGCATAGGGCATCTCCCTGTGTGTTGTGTATGCCAATGGTAGTGTTGTTGCTGGCATTGACCAAGTGTATCCTCTGTCTCTTCCCCCTTTTTGTTTTGTCACCCTGTCCTTGTGTGCATTAGCATCATCTGGCGGAGGAGCAGAAGCACCGGCGATGGAGGGAGCCTGGAGGCTTCACTGACGGTGAGGGCACCAGTGGGATGGAGGGTGAGGGGAGCACCACAACACGAACAGGAGGGGACACTACACACAGCAACTCCTCCTCCGATGGAAGCTCCTTGGCGACGGCAGACACCTCTGTGCCCACCCCAACAACAAGTACAGCTGCCACCCCCACTACCAGCACCACCCTCCCAGCAGCCTCTCATCATGTTTCCCGTGCCCTCTCACCCAAGAGGGTGGGCATCTCCTTTACCCCAGGCACCTTGTCCCTGTCTCTAGCCTCACCCCTCCAACTTCCTCTACCCAGTCCCAATCCCCTCAACCACAGCCTATCCCAGGCACACCTTCAGACCAGCATTCACCCAAATCAACACACAAAAGTGGCTCAGGCAAACACAAGCACCACACTTCATCTCACAGGCACTCACACAAGCACCATTCCCATGCAGACACACAAACATCCACTGCCTCCATTGTGCCCCCCTCCTCCTCCTCGTCCACCTCCCTCCCAGTAGCGTCTCTACTCACACCTGCATGTACTACATCCTCATCAACTACCTCCATCACCAGCACACCCATCACTACACACCCCTCTCTGGCAGTCACCACCCCCACATCCATGCACACGTCCCCTGTGTCCTCTCCCAGTGTGTTTGTGACCCCTCCTCCCAAAGTACATAAACGCAAGCACCCACCCACCCAACAGCCATCTACCTCACAACAGCATCCAGCCCATGCACCTGTACCCAAACTCAGCAGACAGACACCTCCTACAACCATTCCCCTTCCTGCACTCCCAAACCCTCTCCCTCTTCCAACCCCAGTGACTCTAAGAAGCTTTTCCTGACAAACACTGACCTCTTCCCTACCCCTCCCCCCTTCCTTCCTCTTGGGCCAGGGTGGCCAGAACCCAGCCCAGCACCTCAGCCATCAAGTCGAAGTCCGATGTGGTTCCTGCAGCTATCAGAGGCTCAAAGGGGGCACCCGTCAGCCCAGCCAGTGTGCCATCAACCCCTGCCAAGGCCAAAGCCATTCCGCCACCTGGTAAGGTGAAGAAGGGGACAGCATCCAGCAAGGCGAAGGAGCCACAACCACCCAGCAAGGCCACCTCAAAGACTCCAGCTTCCAGACCCGAATTAACACCACCATCTGCAAAGGTGAGGAAGGGGCACAAAACAACAGGCAAGGCACTTCAGCTGTCGGAGGCTGCTGGTGAAGGCCTGGTGGCTACCAGCACAACCACCAGCACCGCCCCCTGCATTGCGGCCAGCACAGCCAGCAGCCCCGCCAGCAGCCCCGCCAGCAGCCCCGCCAGCAGCCCCGCCAACAGCCCCGCCGCTAGCACCGCCACCTGCACCGCCGCAGTCACCGCCGCAAGCACTGCGATCTGCACCGCTGACAGTAGCACCACCACCAGCAGCAGCAGCCCCAGTGGGCAGCCGTCTGAGGCTGCAGGAGAAGGACTGGAGCCTCCCTCCACCACTAGCAGCAACCCCACCAGCACCGGCACTACCACCAGTTTGCAGCCGTAGCCGCCACCGGATGGGGTCTAGCCATGCCTCCATGGACTATCATGCAACCTGGCCCCTGCAAATCTCATGCCTCAGACACCCAGGTGAGGGACTGTGAACTGCCACACCCCAAGTGTTGCATCACTGGCTACAAACCCCCACCAGAATCAGCGGAGATATGCATCCACTCACCCTATCCTTGGCAGGATGAAGCACACTGGGAACAAAGCCCCCTCCAGAACCAGTGGAAGAAGGAATCCACTCACTCTATCCTCAGCAGGATGAAGCACACTGGGCACAAAACCCCCTGCAGAACCAGTGGAAGAAGGCATCCACTCACCCACTCCTTGCCTGGATGAAGCACACTGGGCACAAAGCCCCCTCCAGATCCAGTGGAGAAATGCATCCCCTCACCCTATCCTTGGCAGGATGAAGCACACTGTGCACCAAGCCCCCCCCCAAGAAACATGGGAAGAAGGCATCCACTCACCCTATCCTTGGCAGGATGAAGCACACTGGGCACCAAACCCCCTCCAGAACCAGTGGAAGAAGGCATCCACTCACCCTATCCTTGGCAGGATGAAGCACACTGGGCACAAAGCCCCCTCCAGAACCAGTGGAAGAAGGCATCCACTCACTCTATCCTTGGCAGGATGAACCACATTGGGCACAAAATCCCCCTCCAGAACCAGTGGAAGAAGGCATACACTCTCCCCCTCCTTGCCAGGATGAAGCACACTGGGCACAAAGCCCCCTCAAGAACCAGTGGAGATATGCATCCACTTGAGAGACAGTGGCTTTGTACTCCCCAGCACCCAAGCAGTGGGCAAACCACCCACTTGAGAGACTGTGGTCTTGCACTCCCCAGGACATTGCTGTGGGCATGGTGCCCCCTCGAGGAGCGGTGGCATTATTCCATCTTCCGGCTGAGTTCCCCCCCCCTTCCCCGTCCCCCTGAGGTGCGTGTGTGTTTTCGACCTGATGCCCCTGCAGTGTTCTCTCTGTATTGAGGCAGGAGTCAAGTGTTGGCTTGGCCTATGAGTTTTGGCCCAGTGGCCCACGGACATTTTGAGTGGACAATGTACTGCCTTATGTACATATTGTATATTTTTGTAAATACTGTTTTTTCAAATTCTTACGTATATCTGACTATTTCTAATGTATCACTGATTTGACTCTATTCCTTTTGTCCGTGCGTTCTTCCCGGTGGTTACAGGGTGTAAATGTAATGTTGTTGCATGTCTTTGTGTATATGGTGTTGAGGGTGGGAGTGGGGGTGTTGCGTGTTGCGTGTGTGTGTCACTTTCTTTTTTCTCCCCCATCCCCTGTGTACTAGGTTCAGTACTCACCGTTGTCATCACCGTGCCATTCGTACTCCTGGTAGATGAAGAGGTAGATCAGCATGAGCAGGACCTGCAGCTCAGGCTCCATGGAGTCCTGGTTCTTCATTGAGTGTCGAGAGGTGAGTGGTTTCCCTTCCAAGTCCTGTTTCTCCCGTGCTTTTGATGGCTTTGGTACTGCCCTGGAAAAGCTGGCGGATGGGCGGGTTGTGATTGGGTGGGTGGTACATGGACTTCCGCATGTCTGTTGGCGGTTACCACCACGGTGTTTGTTGCTACCGCTGTGGCGGTTGGAGTGTTAAAGTGGCTGTCTCTGTTTGCGGTTTACGCCATGGTCATGAGCCCATTTTTTTACTGCTGGCCCATTGGCGTCATTACGGCCACTTTAACACCGACCGCCAGGGTTTTAATGAGAGTCAAAGTGTCTTAAGTCTTTTTTAAGGAATCAAAGGTGGTCAATATGATCTAGGTGGTGTGGGCCGCCATGCCGGCGGTGGTGGGAATACCTGCCAGCCAGCATGGCAGCCCACACTGCCACATAATGCACCCTTGAAGGAGCGCCTTAGGTGGCCCTCACTCACCGCCAGGCTGCCTCCATCAGGCAGCCTGGTGACGGTCAGCATCATCATCCTACAGGGCAGCACTGCTGCCCCTCGGATAAAGATCCTGCAGTCCCCAGCCTATCCCTGGTGGGGAAAGCTAGCGGTAGGGGTGCACTGGGACACCCCTGGTGGCCCCTGCACTGCCCATACACTTGGCATGGGCAGTGCAGGGGCCCCTGTGCAGTGCCCCATCGCGCAGGTCACTGCCCGATTTACGGGCAGTGATCTGCGCGACAGGTGCAGCTGCACCCACCGCACAGAACCATTGGCGGCGGCTCCATGTCCTGGCCAGGCATTCTTCTGGGCCAGTGGGCAGAAACAATGTTTCCGCACGCCTTCCCAGAGGAATATTCTTAGTACGGCCGGCAGAATTCATGGGGAGCTGGCGATCACTTTTAAGACTGCCAGCAGTAACACGGCTGTTTTGACCACCTTGTTTATTATGAGGGCCAAAGTCTCTTTCAAGCAAAGTACCTGCTTCACGTGAAAAATCTCCACAAAGGGCCACGAAGTGTGGAAACAGAGGGGTGTGCTTCGATTTCCCGGGCCGCACACGGCGATGCATCATTTAGTTTCCACACAGGGATGGCTGTGCTTCGATTTCCAGCGCTCGGGCGTGGATCCTCTTTGGGTTGCGGGGTTTTCAGATGCCTTGGGGACAGCGCGTGGATATCATGTGCTGGCAGGACAAAGTCACACAAGCTATGTTGATCCGGTGGGCATTGCGTCAAATTTTCTACCGCACGGCAGGCGTTGCGTCGATTCCTCTCTGGAAGTCGGACTGCGTCGTTCCGTCTCGGCTATGCATTAATCCAGTGAGCCGTGCGTCGAATTTCCGGTCTCTATGCTGGCACTGCATTGATCTTCTCGTTGCGAAGGCAGGATACGTTGTTCCGGTTCCACGTGTGGTGACATTTTCACCACGGTGCAGGCTGTGCGTCGTTTCTGGTAGGCTGTGCGTTGAATTTTGCCGTACAAGGAGTCCTTCTTGAAGAGATTAAGGCCACTCACCAAGGTTGAACCGCCAAGCGGCCGCTTATGCGGCTGCAAACCCAGTGGCCACATTTCAACATCCCTGCTGGGCCGTAACATTGCAGCTGGCTCCTAATGGAGCCAACGGTGTTGCGGCCGTGCGATGGGTGCAGCTGCACCCATTGCACTTTTCACTGTCTGCTGTGCAGACAGTGAAAAGCAGGGCGGGTCTGTGCCTGGGGGCCCTTGCACTGCCCAAGTCTCTACCGCCATGGACAGGCTGGCGGGAAGGGGAGTCATAATCCCCAGGGCAGTGCTACAAGCAGCACTGCCGTGGTAGATTATAACCGCCGGGACAACGATGGCGGAGAACCGCGGCCAAAATATGGCAAATTGTACTGCCAATACAACCCTGGCGGTCTTTGACCGCCAGGGTTGTAATGAGGGCCTAAGTCTTTTTGGGCCTGAAACTTCAGGGAACAGGAGGCAAGCTCTATCCAATCCCTTGGAGAGCACTTCTTCACCTCAGCCAGGGAGCAGCAAGGCAGCAGGGTGTCAGCAGGGCAGCAGTCTTTCACAGAAAGCAGTCAGGTGAGTCCTTTAGGCAGCCAGGCAGTTCTTCTTGGCAGGATGCAGGTTTTGGTTACAAGTTTCTTCTCCATGAAGCGCCTGAGTTGGTGGGGAAGAGGCCCTGTTTATATACCCAAATGTGCCTTTGAAGTGGGGGAGACTTCAAAGAGTGGCTTAGAAGTGCACCAGGTCCCCTTTCAGTTCGATCCTGTATGCCAGGGTCCCAGTAGGGGGTGTGGCAGTCCTTTGTGTGAGAGCAGACCCTCCACCCTCCTAGCCCAGAAAGACCCATTCAAAAATGCAGATGTATGCAAGTGAGGCTGAGTATCCTGTGTTTGGGGTGTGTCTGAGTGAATGCACAAGGAGCTGTCAACTAAACCCAGCCAGATGTGGATTGTGAGACACAGAGAGATTTAAGTGCAGAGAAATGCTCATTTTTTAAAAATGGCATTTCTAAAATAGTAATATTAAATGCAACTTCAACAGTCAGCAGGATTTAATGACACCATTCTGGCCATACTAAATATGAACTTTCTACTCCTTTCAGATCAGCAGCTACCACTCAAACAATGTATGAGGGTAGACCCAATGTTAGCCTATGAAGGGAGCAGGCCTCACAGTAGTATTTCACACTACCAGGACATGTAAACCACATAGGTAATTGTCCTGCCTTTTACCTACACAGCACCCTGCCCTATGGGTTACCTAGGGCATACCGCAAGGGGGGTCTTATATGTAGACAAAGGGGAGTTTTAGGCTTGGCAACTACTTTTACATGCCAAGTCGAATAGGCAGTGGAACTACACACACAGGCGAAGGTTAGACATATAGGTGACTTATAGGTTACTTAAGTGCAGTGAAAATGGCTGTGAAATAACATTTTGCGTTATTTCATGCAGGCCGCAATGGCAGGCCTGTGCAAGGGTTTGTCTGAGCTCCCTTTGGGTGGCAAAATAAATTCTGCAGCCCATATGGATCTCCTGGAACCCTAATGCCCTACCATATACTAGGGACTTATAAGAGGGTTCCAGTGTGCCAATTGAAATTGGTAAATGAAGTCACTAGCCTACAGTGACAAATGTGAAAGCAGAGAGAGCATAAGCACTGAGGTTCTGGTTACAGAGCCTCAGTGACACAGCCAAGCACTACTGACAACACACACATTAGGCCACAAACTATGAGCACTGGGATCCTGGCTAAGCCCATAATAATTGGCTTGATGGTGCCCTACCCCACACAACATTACCAGTAAGGGTAAGTCCACTAAGTAATGATGGTCCTACCTGGCCTTTATTGGCCACCTATACACCACATACTGCGGTTGCAAATTTAGCAGTAGCTGAGGTTTGTCGCTTATTGAATTAATATGAATATATAGACGACTAGTACAATTTGTGATGCAAACACTAAACACAAACCCAGCACGTGCTGCTCCAGCACATCCACATGAGCAACGCCAGGTATAAATCCTGCGACTGTACATTCTATCATGGGTAAAGTACCCGCCAAACTAGAGGAAACTCCTTTTTGGCTAGAACAGAAAATGAATACGCTGGAGGCAGTATTTTCCCATACGTGACCTCAGGATAAACATAGAATATTAACAATGTGCTTGCCTTTTGGGATGGTCCCTGCAGTAGAAAACTTTAATACTTGGGGCACAGTATTTTCCGCGCTCTATACAACCGCACACGGTACACCGAAACTTTCCAACTTACCAGAAGTGTTGAAACAAATTCAAGATGAATATGGGGCTGCCCCGGCCCTTGATTTGGGGATGCAATTGATGGGCAATTTTTACACGGTATCCTCAGTCATTTTAAGTAACCTTAAAGGGGAAGCGGTCGCACTAGCAGTGTGCATGCGGCTCTGTGACGTTCCACAGCAGGATCAGATATGAGAGCTGCCTAAAATAACAGCAGAGACCTATTCAAGTATTGGTCGAGATAGCTTAGGGGCCAGACCACAAAAACCACAATTTCAGGGTAAATCAAACAAAGATACCCCCAAGCAGGCACCTGAGGGTAATAAGAAACGCTGGAATAAAAAGCAACAAACTCTTAAGAAAGAGAGGGGAGAATCTCCGCGTATGGAGACCCCACAGAAAAGGTATAATCTCAGAAACAGAGATAATATAACAATGCCTAATAGATATGAATATACTGATACACGCCAATCTCGTTCCTTTCAGGACTCATCGGAAAAAAGAAATGAGAGAGGTGGGCGATCAAAGTGAAGAACAGAGTACGCGAAACCGAGACAGGAATCACAACGCTCTTCAGAGGTTTCTGTTAAAAAGGAAGAGAAACCCGCCCAACAAAAACAACAATTTAAAAAGAAAAAAGTGGCAGCAGTCGAAGTCCGACATGCCACACAGGAAGAGGGTCCTCTTGAAGAACAATAATTGGGCTCTAGCCTTGCTAGACAGCGCGACAGAGGTCACAATAGTTTGCCGGAATCTTCTAGAGTATCTGGAGGTGAAAGCAACTGATGACTTTATACAAGTAGAAACTGCGGACATGCGTGTCTCCACGCCTGATAGGGTGTACAAAGTAACATTACAGTTAGAAGGAAACATTGAACACACAATAGATGCAATCTTTAGGGATCGCATAGTAAAAGTTTATGATGTCTTGTTGGCCGAACAAGATTGACCACCTGAATTTGTCTCTATCTGCCCATATGGAGAAGAAGTCATTAAGGCTTCTTTCTCGCCCCGTGTTCCAGAGGAACTCACTGAATCCTATTCCATTGAATGGGCTTTGGCACAAGCACCTGTATTGTACAGAAATCACGTGGGATAGGATAAAGAATCCCCCTACCATGTAATTCCAATTAAAAGTGAACCTCAGCCACAACCGCAGTATCCTATAAAACATGAAGCAAAAGCACCAGTGAGAGAAATACTCACGCAATTAGAGTACCAGTGTGTGATTGAACCCAGTGTCTCGCCAATGAATAACCCAGAATAGTCTTAGACTACAGACATTTAAACAGTCATACACGCACCTATGCTATCCAAAACTCGCATAGCACAGCACTAATTAACAATATAGTGCGTAAAAAATACAAAACTACACTAGACATTTCCGATGGGTTTTTCTGCCAGAATATAGCACCTGAGAGTAGAATCTTAACAAGTTTCAGTGCACTAGGCTCCCAGAAAAAATCCTGTTGTTTACGTCAGGGGTATAAGAACAGCCCAAAATTGTTCGCGGCTCGTGTCACTGCTATTTTGCACAAGATAGACCCTGAAGCATTGTCCTATGTGGATGATATCTATCTAATGGATGATGAATTACTACAACATTTGAGATGGGTAGTGCGCATTGTTTAAGGATTTGCTGAATTTGGATACAAATTTAACTTCAGGAAAACAAAAATAGCCTTCCTCAGCGCCTTGTTCTTAGGATATAAGCTGTCAAGTGAAGGGAAGAACCTAGCACCACAATTCTTAGAGAAATGGGCACAGTTACAACCACCGAATACGATTAAAAAACTCCAATAACTATTGGGTTTATAAAATTTTGACAGAACCTACATTCCAGATTATGCTACACGCATAAAACCTTTATATGACTTAATACGTCCCGATTTTTTCAAGTAAATTCTGGACAATTGAACATACACTTATACTTCGAGAGTTGCAGACAGATATGCTTGCAGCACAACACCTACATACGAGGGACAACAAAACACATTTGGTCATCAGAGTAATAGCTGGGGCCATCGGTTTCACCTATGTGACGTTTAATGAAGGTGAGGCAGTCCTGACTGCATACAAATTCCACTTGTACTCAGCGGCAAAACAACGCTTAGCTCCCACTGAGAAAATTCTCACTGCTGTGCAGATGGCTGTCATTAAAGAAAGACCTCTTGCCCAAGGAAAACGCATTATTGTAGTTTCTCCAATCCCAGCCCTAGAGGCTGTTACAAAAGCTTGTGTTCCAAACGCAAAAGCATTACTTCCACGTTGGATACAATGGGCTACGTCTCTGACAGCCACTGATGTAGATTACATTTTTGACCCAAATTTACAAACTCAGGAATTTTTATAATAGGAATTAGAATATCCAGTTCCAGCAAATACTTTGCCTGTTGATCAGTATCATAGAGTCATGTACACCGATGGCTCTGCAAAATCTGCAATTGGAACTAAACATCAATATTCTGCTGCTTGTGCAGTCGTAAGTGGATACAATGAGGGCGATAAATTTTGTCCTCTACATACCTTTACACAGACGCTAGGGGATTGTACATCAAAATTGGCTGAGCTAAAAGCTCTGCTGATGGCTATTGGAACACACGGATCCTGCACAGCCTACACTGATTGTTTGTGATTCATAATATTGTGTCCAATCCTTTAATGAATACCTGCATTATTGGCGCCAGAATGGGTTCAGAGATTCCAAAGGCAACACCATTAAACACAGACTACTGTGGGGTAAGGTAGCTGACCTGAAAGAGACGCTACCGAATGTCCATGTTGTAAACACACTTGGACACCAGCGCGTTGGAATACATGTTGCTGGAAATACACTGGCTGATGAAGCTGCAAAGTCAGTAATGGCAGTAGCCACTGTAGCTGCAGTGACTCGCTCGAGTTCCAAACCAGACGCAGACATTAGGGCTGCTGTGACAGCTACGGCTGATGGTATGCCATATCCTAAAGAATTTCCTAACAAATATCACTATTGTATGGGAAGCATGCTGAACGCTGAAGTTAAGATACCAGGCATAGGTGTACGAGACATCCCCAACAAAGATATAAGATCACAATGGATTAAAGCAGTGCATCAAGGGGTGGCATCTGCCCATGCTGGTGTGGTGGCTACAATTTCGATCTTACAGGTCCGTTATTGGTGGCCAGGTCTTTATAAGGAGACCAAGCAGTATGTCCTTTGTTGTGACATCTGTACTGTCCCAGCTGCAGCCGCCTGTTTTCCTGCACTTTGTCCAGGATCTGGCCCATTGTGTCCTGGGAATGTTGGTAGGCTCCCAGAATCTCGGAGAGTGCCTCCTGGAGAGTCGTTTCCCTGGGCCTGTCCTCCCCCTGGTGCACAGCAGTCCTCCCAGTTCCCCTGTTGGCCTGTTCCTCTGTCTCCTGAACGTATGCTCACTGCTACTGACCCCAAGTCCCTGATTGTCTTGAGGGCGAGGTGTGGCCTAGGGTCTCTAGGGACACACTGCTGATTGACACTGCTGATGGGACAGAGGTGTGGTTACACTGGGTGGGTGCTGTGGTGTTGGATCCTGATGGGGGAGGCTCTGTGGTGGTGTGTGACAGGGCTTGGGCAACCGGCTGTCCAGTGGATCCTATTAGGCCAAGTAGGTCATCCAGATCCTGATGACCAAAGTTACTGACATCACTGTGGGCCTCTTCTGTTGGGGGACTGGATATTGCTGGCACCTCCTCTCCTCTGACATTGGCTGGGGTACCTGTGGGGATGTAAATGAGTTGTTATGGTTTATGCGTCTGACATATTGTACATCCGTGGCTTCCCCTCTATGGTTGGATTTGCCCTGCCAGCTTTCACTTGTCTATGTTAGTGTATGGTTGAATTGTTAGATCTCTATGATGTGCATGCTTTAGTGATGAGTGTCCATGCAGGGCTGTGATGGGTTGTCATGCATTAGTACAGCATGCATGGCTTGGCATTGGGATGAGTGAGATGTGATGGTGGAGTGTGTGGGATGTAATGGAGTGATGGGAGAGAGGGTGATGGTAAGTGATGTCATGCAGGTATGGGGTTGATAATTGTTGAAAGTTGACTTACCAGAGTCCAGTCTTCCTCCGACTCCGGCCAGGCCCTCAGGATGCAGTATTGCCAAGACTTGCTCCTGCCATGCTGTGAGTTGTGGGGGAGGCAGTGGGAGTCCACCGCCAGTCCTCTGGATAGCGAGCTGGTGTCTTGCTGCTATGGAACGTACCTTCCCCTGTAGGTCATTCCACATCTTCCTGATGTCGTCCCTAGTTCTGGGGTGCTGTCCCACAGAGTTGACTCTGTCCACGATTCTCCGCCATTGCTCCATCTTCCTAGCTATAGATATCTGCTGCACCGGTGCTCCAAATAGCTGACAATTTCCTCCACCATGACCCATAGCTCCTCCTCTGTGAAACGGGGGTGTCTTTATGGTGCCATGGGTGTTATGTGAGGTGTGTTTGTGAGGGTGTGTTGGGTAATGTGTTGGGGTGTGTGATGTGGAGTGCGTGAGTGGTGTATAGGTGTGAGTAGTGTGTGGCTCAACTTGTGTCATTGGTCTTGGTGTCTGTCTGGTGGCAATGCTTTGTAGTCGTAAAGGGTTGTGGGTAATGTGTATGTGTGTTTTATAGTGGGTGGGTGTGGTGTGTGTATGGGTGTCAGGTGTGTGTTGTTTGAATTGTACAATGTGATGTTGTTTTGTTTGTGGGTGTCCAATGTGAGCGCAGTGGAATATACCGTCAATTTTATACCGCCGGTTGAATGTCCGCCGTGGTGATTTATGGGTCATAATATGATGGGTGTTGTTCTATGGGTTTTGGGACCCCTACTTTTTCACTGACCTTTGGTCTGGCAGATTTGTGTCTGTGGCTAAATTCCGTCAGATTGGTGTGTGTGTGTCATAATATGGTGAACGGATATCCGCTGCCGCCGCGTTAAGTTGGCGTCAGTCAGCGTTGCAGTAAGTGGAATTTACTGCCATTGTCATAATGAGGGCCTAAATGGCTTTTTTTTCTGCCAAAATATTAATCCTTCCTGGATCCTATTGACTTTGTCATCAAAAAATCAGGGGATTTGGAGGATTAAAGGTCCAGTGTATACCCTCCAGTAACCATAGCTAATAATGTAATACACTGTTCCTGAAGAGCAAGAAAAGAACAGAACAGGGTGAGTACTAGGGGGTCCTATTTGCTAGGATCACGAGTCCTCACACACCCACGTGGGTGTCATGCTTCATCATCGGACAAGCTCCTCGTCAGACCGGCGGTGCAATGTCTGACGGGCACCACCCATAGGGGGGCTCTTTGCCGGAGTTCTTTTTGATGATGCCACACTTTCCGCAAGTGAGTAGGGAGAGAGGGAAAAAAGGAGAGTGCAAAAAGGAAGAGATAAAATTGTCTCAAAGAATCTCACTAAGAATTATCTTTATTCATGCGTGGTCCAGGCCAAGGTTAAAACAATAATCAGGAGAGTGAAATCGAGATAATGTTCGACCACTCTCTAACTGTATCGCACATAACAAGGTGGTCAAGAAACTGCTAGACCCACCTCAAGATAGGGTCGACATGTTTCGCGTCTGCTTCTCCATATACAAAATCAATCTAAAAAAACGGGAACGTGACCAAGGGTAGGTGGAAGTGCCGTCTACCAGTCTTTGCCAATGTGTTATATGGACTAGACCTATGGTCCATGCGATCCCATGAAGCCCGATCTCAATTTGGGGAGGGGTGGCGAATAGGAACGATTCACTGGGTCATAATGGACTCGTGTAAGTGACTGACGATACTAAACCCTTTTTTTGACTGTCAGTTGTTATAGGCAAGAGCCAATTGATTTTGTATATGGAGAAGCATAATTTTTTCACTAGGTCCTGAAGAAGCGTCATTGGAACCTTTTGGACCACACAGACGCGAAACATGTCGACCCTATCTTGAGGTGGGTCTAGCAGTTTCTTGACCACCTTGTTATGTGCGATACAGTTAGAGAGTGGTCGAACATTATCTCGATTTCACTCTCCTGATTATTGTTTTAACCTTGGCCTGGACCACGCATGAATAATGATAATTCTTAGTGAGATTCTTTGAACCAATTTTATCTCTTCCTTTTTGCACTCTCCTTTTTTCCCTCTCTCCCCACTCACTTGCGGGAAAGTGTGGCATCATCAAACAGAACTCCGGCAAAGAGCCCCCCTATGGGTGGTGCCCGTCAGACATTGCACCGCCGGTCTGACGAGGAGCTTGTCCGATGATGAAGCATGACACCCACGTGGGTGTGTGAGGACTCTTGCTCCTAGCAAATAGGACCCCCTAGTACTCACCCAGTTCTGTTCTTTTCTTGCTCTTCAGGAACAGTGTATTACATTATTAGCTCTCATTGACTTTGGACATGGAAATATGTTGGAAACCTCCAAGACTTTGATTCAGCCCCATTTTTTCAAAATCAAATAGTTTGTAATAGTTTTATTAGCATTTAATTGGCATATTTTTTTACAGACATATAGCTTTTGTTTCCTCTTATTATTGAAGTGCATCCCACAGTTTATACATATATTGTTACATATATACATGTTAGGCTGTTTTTTAATTCTTAGTTTAGCTCACACTTGTCTCTCATGGACAAGAACCAGGTGTGGTAAGGCAACTTAATGCCCGGTTAAGCCTCCATTTTTCAATGCACATTTTACCTTAGCATTTCTATTCTGCTGGTAACCTTTTACATGCTTTTCATTCATGCGATTATGTACTCAGAAATCACTGCACATGTTGCTTGTTTCTTGTAAGTGTTGATACCATCAACTCTGTACAGTCCGTCCAAGGCTGAGAAAACAAAACACATTTCCAATAGTATTCTGATTGCTCATCGAGACAGCCCCCTGTCTGCAGACATATCATAAAGTCAAGCCTGAACCTTTGACACACTGTGGCACAAATGGTGCTTATTTTACAAGAACTGCTTCGGTTCCATATTCAGTAAACAAGCACTTACTTTTGAATTATCCTGAGACATGGCAAACAGCGCCCAAGATGCAGCTTGGCTGATTCTGGTGCTGGTCCTGGTTCTGATCTATACTCGGCACAGGACAAATAGCTTGCCCTACATCAGACCAGCTTCCTGGCTTTCCAATACATCTTACTCAGGTATGGGGGTTGGACTGCCTCAACAGATCAGGCAGAGGATACTCCTACTATGCTTTCAATAGTATAGGTAGTAGCAGATAGGAGTGTACCAGCACAATAATGCAAACATGGTTGAACTGTTTATCTTTTTCACCATTTTTTAATGCTGGCTGCTATGATGTGCCTTGTTTGCCTAATAATTGCAGCTCAAGAGTTTTTATGACAGAATAAGATTGTTGCAATAAATGAGCTAAACAACATGTTCTGACATCTTTCTTGTGTCTCATCTTGGTTACTCTTAATGACAATGAAAGGGTAGATCTATTTCCACATTGTCCTTGGGAATCTGAATAGTCATGTTTGAGATTGCAAAACCCATCTGGTAACCTTTTGTGTTTGGGGGTTCAGATGGGGTATTGTGAGCTTACTAGGAACTGTGTCAGCATGGTATACGTGGACTGAGTTCCAATACTCTGATATTTAATTTAACCAGACCCTACTTGATTTGCAGAAACCAAATAACAGACTACTAAATCCCACTGAAGTGGAACCTACCATAGCTCAACATAACACTCTCTGGACCTGGGGCTGAACAGGTGACTACTGGGCTTGCTGCTTGACACATGTGGGGACCTGAATAGCTGGACCTGCTTCCACATGGAGCAAGGACTAAAAAGTGGAGTCCAAATGTCAGTTCACAGACTCTTGAAATGGCTAATAGAACACAACAAGCTACATGAGGTCTTTCCTTGAAGTGACCAGCTGATCAGTGGCAACTGGACAAAACCTAGCCTCTGCTGGTGGCCTCTGCTGGAGTGAGTCCTGGCCCTTAATTGCTGACCATGGGGTCCTGGGTGTCAAATTAGATTTTTTCCACTTAGAACTTTTTCTGTCAAGACAAATAGCTTCAGCGGGACCTCATTCAATGGGTGTCTGGGTCTGAGGCAACTTTGTTTGAGACAGCCTACATGCGTGCCCTGATAAAGGGTTTTGACTTTCATTTCAGAATCTAAGGGGACAAAAAAATGAATGTCGGCCTATTTCTCTGCCAGAGTGACAGAATAATTTACTCCTTTGGCTTGATGAAGATGCTTCACGCCAAATTTAGAAATCACCACCAAGCTGGTGATAATTTCTAAAGCATTGATAGAAACCACTGTCTCTGTGGTTCCTTTCGGTGCTTTTCTGAGTTTGGTAGTGGGCTCCAACAACGTGATGGAGATTTGCATCACAATGTTTGAATTTTTATTTTGAAAAAGAAAATCTCAAAGCTTTTTTTTTCTTTTCAAATAGCAAAGGTGATGCCCCCCACCCCCAAAGATGTCATTTCCCATTGCTAGGGGGCTTTCTGTGTGATTTTTCTTTTTACTGTCCCTTACCACCAGCGCTTTCCTGGCGCATCCTAATTGTGTGGACAGATCCATAGCCAATTCTCTTATGGCCCTTATCTGTCAGGCTATCAGAGATATTTGGCTATGGCAGTAACAGAGTAGACACCACTGTAGCCAAATCAAGGTCTGCCCACATTTAAATCTTGTGGGCGGACAACTATATCAGTGTGGAGGGTAAAAAGTCACCATTGCAACGGTGTTCCCTTTACAATAACACCTAAATTTGCCCTTAAACATCTCATTCCCCTTACTGGATTTATGTTGTTTTGGTGTTATGTTAATTTATCTTGTAAAGTGAACAGTCACAAATATTTTCTTGCCACTATGGGGTATACATCAGTGGGAGTCACATGAAACAGTCAAAGGCATGGACAAGCTTTTTTTTAGAAGCTAAGCATTTTATCTAAAAGAAATTAGCTTAGAGTTTGATTCAAGGGAGAGTGGTAGGGAGTTCCAGATGGAGGGGGCTAAAATGAGAAACTGTATCACCTCACTCCTTTCTTCCTAAATCTGGGGATCATAAGGCTATTAGATATTGATGAACAAAGCGTCCCAACTGTGATATTCTTATTGATTCTTTTGGTTTGGAACCGGGGTTCTAAGCCTGAAAGAGCTCTACAAGTTGGATAATACATTTTGTATTTGATTTTCTATTCCATTGTCAGCCTGTGAAGGTCACTTAACAGTGGAGAGATGTGTGAGTTTCTGTGTGATGTCATTATGCTCAATGCATTTTTCCCTATTTGTGGATTTTTATTGCACTGTTTTGAATTTTTACTGCTAAATATTCTACACATTTTCCTAAATTAAACTTGACTGCTCTGTGCTACAACTATCATGGGATTGAGCCCAGGGATAAATTAGTGAAACTGTATTTTACTCTGACAAGTTTGTTCCCTTTTTGCTTGTGGTGGGCTCAAATCCACCTGTCTGATAACTCATGTTCCTTTGCTTGTATTAGTAATTTGTGTTTTCTTGATGCTTTTTTATCACTGAACGTGCCTCTCCAGTTCCCTAAAACGTATTTCACCCATTCATTTTTGTCTTTTTAGATATTAAGGGCCTGATTACTAGTGTGGCTGTCTTCAGACCAGTCCAACTGCCACATTACAACCCTGGGGGTCGAGCCGCCAGGGAACCACCTGCTCTGCCAGGATCTCAGATCAGATGCACTTGGCATGGGCAGTGCAGGAGCCCCCCTGGCCAGCACCATGGCAGTGATCACTGTCTGCCTTGCAGACAGTGAACATTGTGAGGGTGCTTGTGCACCCTGCAGGTGAAAGCATTGCCTCCAGCTAGATTAAGAGCCGGAGACAATGCTGTAGCTTGTTTCCTGCTAGGCCAGAGGGCAGAAACCCAGGTTTCGGCCCGCCGACATAGCAGGAAACTCATATAAACACCTGCGGAGGGGTTGTCGCATAGGCAGCGGCCACCCTGGCGGAGTTTGGCAGATGGGATTTCCAATGTCCCAAACTCATAATAGGGCCCTAGATGTTTCTCCTTTTACTCTATTGATTTGGGATCTAATTTTTGTTGTTGTTGTTACTGTAATATTGTTTTTGTGCCACTTATTACTTGACAAGTATTTTTCTTGCGATAAGCCTGCTACTTCATGCCTTATGTACTAAAGGTTAAGCCCTGGGTTTCTTATTGAAACTCAGTTTTGACCTGACATGATATAACATTGATACACTTCTGTGATTTTAAGACTTAAAAATCTAACATTGATCAAATTATCCCCATGGAATAGTATCAGTAAAGGAGCGAAAAGGATCACAGCACAATTTTGATTACATTTAACCCTCCTAGAGGACTGTAACACAGAGGTGTTGCAGGTCTTAGGTTAGCTATATAAAATCATTATCACTATTGATAGTGACTATAGCTCTGGCCCTTAAGTAACTATGACTTGCACCCCTACCATGCACAGTGTTGTTATTGATGATACAATTTCAGATTTTGCAGTGATGTTATCAACGATGTCATAGGAGATGGGAGGTAAGTAGCACTGCACATATATATATATATATATATATATATATATATATATATATATACATACATAAATATATGTTAGATCTTTACACAGAAAGAATGTCTGTTGTGACCTAGTGTAAAACCGTTCAAGTGTTTTTTGAAAAAGTAAAGTTAAAAATATATATAAATACGGGCACAGATCCTTTGTGGATTTATCAGATACATCAGATCTAAAATATAAGGTCTAATTGGCAGCCACCACATCAAAAAAGATTTGTGGCATCCATTTTTGTACTCAGGGACTCAGCCCCCTGTCCAGTAAAAACAATAAAAAACATTTGGGGCAACTAAGCCTGGTGAGGGAGGTCAAAAACAGTATTTTTATTATAGTACAGAAGATCTGTGGATCCAAAATTCAGTTTAAAAAGTGCACCATTTTAGTTTTTTACCCACACCCTTCCAGAAGGGCGAGGGACTGGAGTTTATTTATATATTGTTTTAGGAGCCATTTCCAAGCCACATGGACTCATCTTCTGGGGCTGCATCACAATATAAAAGCTTTTCTCTGTCGAAGTAAATGCAAGTTTTCTACCCACAAGAGCATGGGCAGGGAGCAGAACTTTTTCCTGCCTGTACTCTTGCACAGAGGGGAATAGCAGTGTCCCCAAGGATTGGGTTCCAGATAAACTGCTGTCGATCAGCCTCATTAGATGGATTTCCTATAGCCACTGGATTGCTAGAGAAGGGGGGACCCATGCTCCTTTCCCCAAAATATATTTTGGCCTCAGAGGATATGATGCTAGGGTGCTTCTGTGGCTCAGGGAGGCTGGCCATGCCTCCTCCCAAAACAAAACTTCTGCCCTGGAGGATGGGGTGCCCTGGCCCTTCAGAAGGTTCAAGGAGTCACAATCCCTGCTCCCTATTATCAGACCGAGGGGATGGGGTCTCCGGGACCTTTTTGTTGCTCAGGAATTGTTTGCATGCCATCCTTCCCAAAAAATAAACTTTAGCCCAAGGGGATGTGGTCCCCAGGGACAGTGAATGTGAACAATAGCTCGTGCCCTATAGTAACTATGACGCGCACCCTCACCATGCACAGTATTGTCAATAATGATGCCATTTCAATTGGAAATAGGGTTGTTATACATGTAGTAAAGGAATATGTCATGAGTTATTCAATATGTGAGGGTAAAATAGCTGGTGAAATTCTGTGATTTTGGTAGGTTCAAATTCTATGTTTTAAGTGACATTTTTACCTATCTAAAACTTACCTTTAGATTTTTTTCAATGTAACATTAGATTTAAAGGGTTTTTTAAACATAACGTCAAATGTTCATCACCATGCATGGCGAGCGGATTTCGACGGAGGACCTGGGCATGCATTGACTGTTGTTCTCTACCTGCCCAAGCTTGCTGCCCCTGTATCCCTGGACCCCTGTACCACTTCCCCTCCATTTTTCAAGTCCATCGCCCTGTCCCTCTCAATCTGGCCTGCATAGATATTGTTCTGCCACTGGCCTTCCCTCCTACCCCTTGCCCTCTGTTGGCCAAGACCATGCACCCTTAAAATGCACACTTGTTGCTATGCAGCCAGTGTGCATTTGAAGGGCGCTGGTGAACCCTGCGTGTTGCAGCATTGCTGTTGGTTCAATTGTGAGCCAGGAACAATGCTTTCACACTTTTTCCACCTTGGTTCCCGCCTGTCAGCACAGTGGGAAAGTTGTAATAGGGCTGGTGGGTTGATCACCATCTCACAGTCTTCTCACCACAGGTCTGGTGGTCAGGTTCTCTTACTGCCAATCTCGTAATCAAGCCCTTAATCTCCCTGTGCCCAAAACCAAAATGAATGTGACCTTGAGTAATGTGGTAATAAGTAAAGGTCCAGTGTTTAACTTCCTGTATGGAATGCCAATTCTCTGATGAGATTGAATATATATGGGAGCTCAAAACCAAGGGGATTGGACCTTAGACCGCCCATATGTAAGTGATCCAATTAGAAAAGGTGAG
Source organism: Pleurodeles waltl (assembly GCF_031143425.1). Taxonomy (NCBI): domain Eukaryota; kingdom Metazoa; phylum Chordata; class Amphibia; order Caudata; family Salamandridae; genus Pleurodeles; species Pleurodeles waltl. Next base: position 1,462,536,111 of record NC_090444.1, read on the forward strand.
TTCCCGTTGAATTATAGTCAATAGACAAGTTGATTCTTGTTTCAAGATAGTTTCAATTTACCATATTCATCCAAAATAAGAGTAGCACATAGAGCATGCGGAATGCTCAGCCATGTAGAGGTAACAAGTAGAACATGTGAAGTGCTCAGCCAACACGTGTTTCGCCCTCTTGGGTGTGTCCAACATGGCTTTCTCAAGGCTGCGAAAAATGAAATAAGGTTGGTTTTAAAAGGGTGAGAATAATTGACTACTTAGTCACATGGATCAAGTTGCACCCGAGCGTGAGTCCCAAAAGATTGTAGGAAGGGAGCTCTTGCTATTGCTGTCAGGCCCGGGCTCGAGCAACAGCAAGGTGTAGTTGGAATAATTCCCGTAGAGAAGTGCAGTTATCAAGGTTAATTCTACGTGAGAGAGGTGAGGAGCAGTCTTAAACACAGCAAGTAGGTGCACCGTGATATTTAAAATGAGATAGTGAATAAGGAAAGACGCTATACAGGATGCATCATGAATTCTGAGGACCATGGTCAACCCTGGCATTAATGTCAACTAGAGTATTATCCCAGTGATGGGATCTCTATTGATCACAGTCCATGTAGCATGACACCTCTAATAACTTATCCCCGCTTATTCCGATCAATTCAGTCTACTCGCACCTTGTGACCCTACGGGCTGCATTTTTAACTTATCCTTTGGGCCCTCCCACCCCCTCTTTGTATTATACAACCCATCAAGTGCGCTCAGTTTGTCACTTAATGCACACAACCGTTTGTCTTCTACTTTTCATTCGACACACAGGCAGATCCATTACCAGCCCTGGTGGACACACCCAAGAGAGCAAAACACATGTTGGCTGAGCACTTCACATGTTCTACTTGTTACCTCTACATGGCTGAGCATTCCACATGCTCTATGTGATACTCTCATTTTGGATGAATATGGTGAATTAAAACTATCTTTAAACAAGAATCAACTTGTCTATTGACTATAATTCAACAGAAACTCACCTTTTCTAATTGGACCTTGAGTAATGTAACTGATGCAAATGTAAAGTGCTCCAATACCTTTCGGGTCATGTCTCTGTCATATAAAACTGCAAAGAATATATAGGCTTGTTGAACACTTCTGTCAGGCTACACTTGGGCTATGCTTTGGGAGGGTTTTATTTTAGCTATGCTTTGGCTCTTTTTTCTCTGTTGGCCGTCTTAGGAGACTTTTTGTTATTAAGCTCCCTCATTTCCTCACTTACTGCAGTAACCTCAGGAGAAAATGATTTCCGTTCATTCCAATTCCATCATGCTTGCATTCATACATTCCACACTTTTGTCATAAATTCAGAATGTTAGAATGTGTTAAAGTTGCAGTTGATCACGAGAGAGTTAACAGGCAGTCTGTTGCTGGTGTTGAAAGTACATGTTTCAGTCTGCATGACAGAATGTTTTAATTAAATAGATGAGGAACATATTGTAAACCTCATTTAAAATGTGTCCTAATTTTGCTTTTCACAGCACTAAGCATAATTTATGTAGCATAATGAACCTTCTTATTTGGTTCCTTTCTTTAAGAAATGTTTTAGGTTTTACCAGATTGATTAAATCAAGATGATTCCGACTGCCACACCTTTGCCATAAGTAAGACTGTTGGAGCTCTAGCTGTTCTTCAGAAAACTCTAGGAGGCTGCAGTGAAACACAGTGGAATGGTGATTCTCCACTTGGTATGTGACAAGAATCAAAATTTCACTAAAGGCATGGAAGCTAACTTTATGCATAAAATCTTTTAATGCCACTTCTGCAGCACCTTTAAAGACTGGCATTACTTCAATAATAGAACAATCTAGAAGTAGAAAACCCTCAGCAATGAAACATCCCCACATAGAATGTTCACACTCTTCTGAATGCATCCAAACTCAATAGAGCTCTCTGCTCTCATAGTCTAACAAACACTCAACCACACATAATTACTTAAATTAATCAATTTGTGAATGAAATACTGATTCAGACATAAGGCATGATTTAGGTATGATCAGAGGAAATACTACATCAAAACAGTGACGGATATCCTGTCTTATGTATAATGATCTCCATAGGATACAATGGGATCCTTACACTGTAAATGTCACGTTTGTGACACAGTATTCCCCTAATCTGACATCTAAATTAGGCCCATAGTTTTGGTCCTTTTCCAGATCTCAAAAATACACCATCTAGAGTGTAAAAACTGTTACTAACCTCCAAAACCTTTACGTCTGATACTCAGGGACACTTGAATTATATGACAGAGAAAGGCCAAATTATGCTGCAGGTTTGAGTAAATTGTTCAGCAAGAAAAAGCAAATTAAGTGGTACAATGCAGTCCATTATGTGATAGTATTACTTCATTATTTTATAGTTGTACAGTTGGTAACACTGTTGCACCTCATTGTCATCTGTTTAACACCCAAATATAGTAATCAGCAACAAAAAAGTGACTAGTCAACCTTTACAAACGGCCTTCCAATGCTCAACAACATGTCACTGCATTTTAGAAATTTGTGAATCATTTGAGCTAAAAACACAGTTTTTTATTAAAATCTGTAGATTATGCAGAGCAGATGATGAATGTTGTGGTAAATGCAGCAAATCCATAACTATGCAAAAAATTTAGTTGTTTCACAATTGCTGAATTCTATTGTCACTGCTAATATCCTTCAACAAGAGATCAAACATAGTAAGAGAGCCAATATTATTAAAATTATTTTCAAATATGAATATATGCTACCTGGCCAGGTCTGAAACAGAATCAACACTGGATTCAAATCCCACAAAACATCATATCTTGCTCTCATAGGTCTCCTCAACCTCATACTCTTTAGAACTCTGCACACTATTCCCTGCTGTCCTACAGACTTCCCACCATCCTGAGCAAGCCATGCCAAAATAGCTGACCTATACCAATTTATTGTCCTGTAACAGAATTATTTCTCAAACTACTCCATTGAAAAATTCACTACTTCTGCATTAGGAGCCTCCACCAGATCCGTAATGCTCCACAGGTACCAACTAACCCACACTTTCCAAATTCACTTCTATCTACAATGTGTGCCTTGCACCCATGACCAATCAGGCAATTCAACAGCCCTGTTTGAAATACTTGAGAAACACACAGATCTCCTGACAGTTTCCAAACAAGAAGGTTCAAAGTCTTGGTCAGCATTGAAGGATGATCCTCTGTTTCTAGATCTGCTTAAAGAGACCCCTATTTCAAGTTTATCTTCCTGAAACAGGCAAAATTTAACTTCCATTTGCTGAAGTCCTTTAAAGTCCCAAATTCCAATTCACTATAGCATTCATTTGTCCTGATAAATACTCTGCCCTCAAGCTCATTTTACACTTTAAACAAAGAATCCACAATTCCTGTGCTAAATCCAGCAAACATTGGGACCTGCTCCTGCCTAATCAATGTATATATGCCACTGAAAACACATTGCCCATCCACATTAAAAGAGACTGATCCTTTAATAAGTCCTTGAAACTTTTCAGAGCATTCAACCATGCTATTAACTCCAAACATATGGATTGAAGGATGTGCCTTCTCCTCTCCAAACCTGACCATGAGCTTCTAATCTCCTGATCTCCCAGAAAAAGCTCCCAACCCTTTCAGACTGGCATCTGTCTCTAAGAAAAAATCTGGCGCACAACCTAAAATGGCTTGTCCATTCCATGCTTCTAGATTTCCATCCACCAACACATTTTCTCCTTTGCCTCCTGACTCAAATCAATTTTGTTATACCACAAGCCTTGTCTCAATGTCTTTGCTTTCACTCTCTGCAACTCACAATAATACAGTGGCCCTGGAAAAATAGGTTGGATTGAGTATGACAACAACTGTGTCATTCTCACCAAATCTCTCAAAGTCAATGACTTTGCCTCTAACATGTGCACTACCTCCTTCTTGATCATTTTCTTCCCTGGTAACAAAAACAGCACCTTGATAGTAAATATTTGGAATCCAAAGGAGACAGTATCTGATATAGTGTCAATAAGACTTGTCCTAGGTAGTTAAAAACCCCTAGCTCTCCAAAGGATTCTTCACCATCTACAAATGATCCTTCAATTCCTCAATATTCTGAGATATCACCAAAATGTTCTCAAAATCCACTATTAACTAAGCCTTCTTTCTCTCACATAAGCTCTCATCACCTTTGTAAAACACCATGGAGTAGACGATCGTTCAAAATGAAGGCAGAAATAGGTACAGCTGACTACTCTTTCTGAATTGTATGAAAAAATGCCTTCTGCCCTTCAAAGCAGTCATAAACTAAGTATCCTTTAGTTCCAAATTAACTAACCAATCATATTTTAACAACATATCCCTTAGAAGATGTATACCCTCTATCTTTAAATGTCTGTAAACCAAGAATTTTTTTAACTCCTTCAAATTTATCTCCAGCCTTTGTCCTTCTTTCCACTAAAAGAATGCTTTCAAATCCTTTGACATCTTTCTACACTGAACAAATCACACTCTTCTTTATACAGTAAAACTATGTGTAATTTCATTATTGCAATATTATTCCTTTCAATTATTTCTACTCACCACTTAACTCTAAAACAATTCTGCCTCTTTCCTAAAGATCTATTTCTTTCCGTTGCCACTCAATGGTCGCCCTGATGCTAAATGTACTGACAACATGGAAGATCTGAGGCCTCTCCTGCTGATGATAACATCAAAACCTCCCAAGCAACGTAAGAATAAGCGCATCTTTTATCCTGTAATCCAAACTGCTCTTCCTGTGAGCATGCAATCCTCCTAAAAAGCTCCTCCTTCCTGAATGGCTCCCTTTTTTAAATACCTAATACCATAAACAAAAAAATAATACATAAAACAAAATTCTTCTGTAAATTGGAAGCAACTGTTCACCACATATTTCCTCAGTCCAAACACATAAAAACAAGGATAAACTGCATATAAAGTTACACTTCTCTATTAAACTATAATTATCTGTCTTGTGACTGCATATCTTTTTCCACCATTACAGGATTTCAGCATTAAGCTACCTGTCCCCTACCAGAACATGAAAACACTGTTTGTTAACTAATTCTTTGGTATTGGATTAATATTCCTCATTTTAATTTTACAGTCTGACTTGTCCCTTTAATAGAACACAACCTCACCAGGACAGTATTTGACAGTGTTTTACACAATGTTTAAATAAAATCACCAACCCTTGACCATGACGTTATGAATCTCAGTCGGAGAACGTGGCCCATATTTATGGGCTTTGTGGCACAGAGTAGTGCAGCAAGTCACCTTGCTGTGCTGTCCTGCACCACATGGAAAAGACAGGAATGCATGGTATTTAAAAGACTACCACACATTCCTGACCTTTGCCCTGGCTGGTGCCCTTTAGGCATCCTAGTGCCAAAACAGGCTCCCTTGCACCATTGTGCAAGGATGCCTTTGTTGTATGCAGAATTTCTTTTGTGCAGGAAGGGGCAGTTTCCTGCACAAAAAGAATCTTGAGATGCTTTTTCATCTTTCTATGTCTCCTGAGGAGGCATATCTTTTTGACACATGCCCAGATTTACAAGTGTTTGTAAATCTGGAAATGCGTACAAAATCCATGGATGTTGCATGGGAACACCCATGCAACATCCACAGAAATGCCTCCCTGACGCAGAGTAATGTACCACAGTGATTTGCACTGCATTACATTACTCAAGATTTATGAAGCCATGCAGGTCCACAGTAGGTGGTGCAAGCGCACCACTAGATCGAAACTTTTATCAATACTGAATAATGGATCCTGTGCTAGAGGACGATGGATCGAAGCAACATAGGTTTGAGGGGATGTCACCAATGGGAAATTTTGGGGACCAACAGATCAATAACAAATCAATAACATTCAATATTATAAAGCTTTGGCTAATAACCACACCAGTTTAGTAACAAGGACTCATAGATTTATTTCCCTAAATAAACAAAGCTAGAGTCACGAAGATAACTCTCAAACCCAAATGATAACCATATAAGATCAATAGTGGCCCATTAAAACGGCGTATGTATCTCCATTTGATTAATACAGTTAAACAAATTATCTACAAAAGAATCACACTTATTAATAATACAAAAACCGGTAATGATGGTATAGAATGCATTAGTTCAGCATCAAATGATTTCAAACCAAATCATAAGCGATAGATGATTATTTCCCTGACTAACCACAGATTAGCATTACATGTTGGGCTTCATGTGAAAAGAATTTAGAAACACAAATTTAGAAAAACTCTTAACTTGGTTATGTCATATATAAAAAAACTAATAATATGCAGCAATATAATAATTAGTTGCAGTTGGTACCTGAAAAGCAAGGGAGACACTATTCACATTTAATAACATACATTACCACAATAGTAGTGACAGCAAATGATCAGCTTCCACTTGAGGACACCATCAGCTATCTCATCAGAAGTTTGGGCCTAACGACAGCTAATCTCGACACTCGTCTGCTATCGAAGAACAATGAACCAACGATCTCCTACTCTCCAAAAAACTCTCTCTCTCTTTCTAATTAGTCTACACAGATTATTATACTAAAATCTAATCAACTCCTGATTGCCAATCAACAACTAATTTGATGACCTAAACTTGACAAACCTACGCTAACTATAACATTTTCTTTCAGTCGATACAGTCTCCTTCCGTCTTGTCTGTAACTCCATTGTCTCATCCGCCTCTCGCATATCTTGTTCTCATGAAGAAACTTTCTCTGCTACTTTCACTTCCATCCAACGAGGAAAGACCAGATATTAGTAACATTCTCAAACAATAGAACATTTCATCTTATGCAACGCTTGGTTAATATGTGACCTTGTAAGACATGACACCACAACACACTAGGGGTAGCTGTAGATACGCCTACACAAGCTTTAAAACATTTATTATAGAAGCTTTAAATCCTGGAATATAACTACAGCATTTGAATATAATTTTGCTCAACCAAGAACAGAAAAACAGATATTCTAAAAGTTTTCTCGTTTTACACATTAGTTCATCACATATTATGAATACAAAAACCATTAATAAACTTATTAAAAAATTCACGCTCTCACAGTAGCCTTTCATGGCTTCATACTTTTCAACTAAGGTTTGCGTTGTGTGGTGTAAGAGCGATGCAAACCAGGACATAAATATGGCCCCTACTCTCTTGGCAGCTTTAGGGAATACCTGTCTACCTTACATTGACGTTTTATTTGGTTTGTTCATTGAAAACCTCACCCTCACCTATGTCCACGTGTGTCCACAACCAAAAGTTATACATAGCACAAGTGGTTCTTAAAACACTCAGGCCCTCATTACAACCGTGGTGGTAAATGCCGCCTACCGCCGTGCTGACAGCCGCCAGCATACCGTGACCATGGCGGTAATCCGCCACGTGTATTATGACCCACACAGAGAAATCCGCCACTATACAGACACCCACACAAGTCCGCCACACCAAAGGTCAGCGATAAACTGGCGGTACCAAAACTCACACCATTACGTCAACAGGAATACACCTACAGTATCACAACCCACGAATCAATGCAGCGGTCTTTCAACCGCAGTAAACCATTGGCGGTACACACCGCCATGCTCAAAATACATACGCACTTACAAAACTACACAACATTGGACAATTCAAAATACACACACTTGATACACATACATACACCACACCCACACCACTATAAAATACACACCCACATCACCCCCAACCCCTTACAGTGAAAAAAAGAGAGAAAAGAGAGACAAGCAAGGAGCACCCACTCCATCAGAGGCACAGAATACCCTCACCCATACACCATTCAAGCACATCACAGCATACACCACAACACATCACCCCACACATCACCCCACACATCCTCACACATATCACTCACACCACATCCATGGCACCCCAAAGGCACCCCAGGTTTTCTGAGGAGGAGCTAAGGGTAATGGTGGAAGAAATCATACAGGTATAGCCACAGCTTTTCGGATCACAGGTGCAGCAGACATCCATTGCAAGGAAGATGGAGCTATGGCGGAGAATCGTGGACAGGGTCAATGCCGTGGGGCAGCACCCAAGAACCAGGGATGACATCAGGAAGAGGTGGAATGACCTACGGGGGAAGGTGCGTTCCGTGGTATCCAGACACCAGATTGCTGTACAGAGGATGGCGGTGGACCCCCACCTCCTCCCCCACAACTAACAACATGGGAGGAGCAAGTCTTGGCGATCATGCATCCTGAGGGCCTCGCAGGAGTAGCAGGATGACTGGACTCTGGTAAGGCAAATCTTAACTACTGCATCCCCCCCCACCCTACCTGGATGCCATCACAAACTCCTACCCCTACCCTCACACCCATCAATCAACCAACTCACATATACCCCACTATCACAACCCACCCATCCCAATACAAAGCCCTGCATGCCCTCCCAATACATGGACACCCATCACAGACCTGCATGGACACTCATCACCACAGCAGGCTCAATAGTGAGACTCACCCAGCCCACAAAATCACAACTCATACAAGGGCAAGCCAACAGGGAAATCACAATCATACAGGGAAACCCACCCATGCACAAGATGGCACACATAGATACATTAACAATGCATTTTCATGCCAACAGGACCCCTACCCAACGTCACAGGAGAGAAGGTGCCAGCTACATCCAGCCCCCCCAAGAAGAGGCCCACAGTGATGACAGCTGCTCTGCACACCTGGATCAGGATGACCAACCTGGCCCATCAGGGACCTCTGGACAGTCGGTTCCCCTGCCACAGTCCCAACCCACTACAGAGCCTCCCTCCTCAGGAAACACCACCACAGCACCCACCCAGTGGGCCCATGCCACTGTCCCCAGGACACCTTAATCAGCAGTGTGTCCACCACTACAGGGACCCCAGGCAACCCCCCAAATCCAAGAACATCAGGGACCTGGGGTCAGTGGCAGTAGGCACATGGTTCAAGGCACAGAGGCACAGGACAACAGGGAAGCTGGGAGGACTGCTGTGCACCACGGGGAGGACGTGCCCAGGGAACCGACTCCACGAGGCACTCTCAAACAGCATGGGAGCATACCACCATTCCCAGGAGACCAGGGGCCAGATACTGGCCAAGTTGCAGGAGACCCAGCGGCTGCAGGAGGGACAGTGCCTGGGGATCAAGGAGGACCTAACAAAGATATACACCATCCTGTCACCATTGCAGGGGTGCTGGCTGACATGGGCAAGACCACGAGGGAGGCAGTGGCACAACAAAGGGCGCCTGACACTAGCCAAACCAAGGAACAGCCTACCACCTCCGCCGGTGCTAGTGGACAGGAGAACCCGCCACAGGACCAACAGGCCACCAGCACCCCACCCCCTGCAGATGGACCGCAAATGGTCCCTGCAATTCAGGCAGAAGCCAGAGAACATTGCCAAGACCCAGGTAATAAGACTCTCCTGATTGTCACCCTTCTGTCCCACATTGGCACCCTGTCCACCTTGAACTGACATTACTCCCCTTCCTTTGACCCCTTGGACAATACATCTGTGATACAAAGAGACTGGACATTCCTCCACCAGCACCCCAGCCCATTGCACATACCCCCATACTTAGTAGCACGAAAATAAACACCCTTGAAACAAATACCATACTAGAGTCAGTGTAATGATTCTCAAATGTATTAGTACAACATTATCAAAGCATTGCAACGTACAAGTTCAGTGAAATATACTACAATATGACCTTTGGTTGGCAGCAGTACATATATCAGGAGCCAGAATGGGGCACACAGATCTGTAAATTGAGAATCCAAAGGGAACATTCAGTGTACATAGACAGAGTGTAAGAGGCTACCTTGTACAATGTCCAAAAGATTACTGAAATGTTAAGTGGAGTTACAATCTCTTACCTGTGTGTCACTGGAAGTACTGCTGTATTATCTTTGTTCTGTTGTCAACATCTTCTTCCTCTGCCTCCTCTTCCTGTCAACTGTCCACAGGCTCCACCGCTGCCACAGGACCCTCTCCAGGCTCATCGTCCTGCAGAAAAGGCACCTGACGTCTCAAAGACAGGTTGTGCAACATACTGCATGCCATGATGATCTGGTAGACCTTCTTGGGTGAGTAGTACAGGGATCCACCAGTCAGATGGAGGCACTGGAACCTGGCCCTCAGGAGGCCGAAGGTTCTCTCAATAATCCTCTTTGTACACCCATGGGCCTCACTGTAACCTTCCTCTGCCCTTGTCCTGGCATTCCTCACTGGGGTCAGTAGCCATGAGAGGTTCAGGTAACCAGAGTCACCTGCAAATATCGAGGGACAACTGTTAGACACACACTAACCCTTAGGGACAACCCTATACCCAGACAATACCCAATACAGGGTGGGGACCTTGGGCTCACCTATTAGCCACACCTGGTGCCTTTGGAGTTGGCACATCACATATGGGATGCTGCTATTCCTCAAGATATTGGCGTCATGCACAGAGCCAGGATATTTTGGTATTCACACGGGAGATGTACTGGCCTGTCAAACACACCATTCATCGAGTGATAGCTTTTTCTATTCCTGTAACCCTGTTCATTTCTCCAGGGGGGACAAATGCCACATATGTACCATCAATGGCACCAATGATGTTGGGGATATGTCCCAGGGCATAAAAGTCAGCTTTCACTGGGGCAAATTCATCCACCTGGGGGAACACGATGTAGCTGCGCATGTGTTTCAGCAGGGCAGACAACACTCTGGACAACACGTTAGAGATAATTGGCTGAGACATCCCTGATGCCATGGCCACTGTAGTTTGGAAGGAACCACTTGCCAGGAAATAGAGCACTGACAGGACGTGCATTAGAGGGGGGATTCCTGTGGGCTGGCAGATAGCTGACATCAGGTCTGGCTCTAATTTGGCACACAGTTCTTGGATTGTGGCATGATCAAGTCTGTGTGTGATGATAATATGTCTGTCCTCCATTGTCAACAGGTCCACCAGAGATCTGTACACCGGAGGATGCCGCCATCTCATATTCTGCCTCAGCGGTTGTAGCCTATGGAAGAGAACGGTGAGCAGAGATTGCACACGTGTTGCTGAATTTATGTCACAGAAACAGTATGTGAAGTTGAGAGTCAATTCATGTTCCAATGTCTGCTGTGACGCAGTTAGGTGCCATGCCATGTGCCCCCCTGAAATTGCGCCTCCCTGACCTGTGAGGAGGGACAAGTGGAAATGAGGTAAGTGCACTGGCTCTGTGCGCCGTTGTGGTAGGCGGTCGATGACCTACGGGAAAGTTTGCATTGGTTATCATTGGGCCCTATGGGTTCCAAGAGCCAATGGCGATGTACACCGGCGGTGACGGTACGCACCGCCGCGGACGTGACCGCCATTTTCTATCTCTTCACTCGCTTGCTACCTGACCCTCAACAGGAGAGGACCTCCTACACTGCAAGTGCTGCTGTGACCTGAGTCTGGAAGCGACAATGGCTCATATGTCTGGGAAAAGTGCACTGCCTTCACTGCGGAGGAGTGAGAGAAACTGGTGGATGGGGTCCTACCCCAGTACACATTACTCCACGGTCCTCCAGACAAATAGGTGAGTACACTGTGAGCATGATGTGTGGGCAATACTTGTTTGGAGTAGTGTGGATGTAAGATACATGTTGGGGGGTGCTGTGGCGACCTGGCCTGAGTGCTGCATGAGAGGTGGTCAATGCATGTGCGTCAGGGCATGGCTAGGAACTGGTGGGCCATGTGTATGCCGGTCCGCACGTGTGAGTAATTTCCTTTTCTTCTGTCTTTTCCCTCCAGGTCAGCGCCCACCAGAAAAAGGGTATTTGGCGTGCCATTGCCAAGGAAGTGCAGACCCAGGGGGTCTATCACAAGCAGAGCACCCATTGCCGCAAGAGATGGGAAGACCTGCGCTGCTAGACCAAGAAAACGGAGGAGGCCTAGCTGGAGCTGGCATCCCAATGTGGAAGGGGTGCCCGTCACACCATGACCCCCTGATGTTCCGCATCCGGGTTGTTGCCTATCCAGAGTTGGATGGGCGCTTAAGGGCATCACAGCAGCCACAAGGGGGTGAGTACAGATTCTGAAAGCTGACTTAGCACGCTTTAGGAGCCAACTGGTGGGGGATGTGGGCTGTGTGTGCCACTAGGCCAGGGCGATCATGGCAGGGTAGGGCACTTGTGTGCAGGCTCAGAAACAACCCTACCACACTGGTACAAGTGGCCATCTACTACTGGGCAGGGTCCTGTGGGTGTCAGGTGTGCAGATGCTGGCATTATGCATTGTACCCCATGAGCTGGTGACTCCCTTAGGGAATGGTTAGGCATGGCCTAGTGCATAGGGCAGCTCCCTGTGTGTTGTGTACGCCAGCGGTAGTGGTGTTGCTGGCATTGACCAAGTGTATCCTCTGTCTCTACCCTCCCTTTTGTTTTGTCACCCTGTCTTTATGTGCATTAGCATAATCTGGCGGAGGCGCAAATGCACCAGCGACGGAGAGAGCTGCATCCCACTTTGGCCTGGAGGCCGAATCCACCGAGGGTCAAGGCATCAGTGGGACGGAGGGCAAGGGGAGCTCCACGACGGGGACAGGAGGGGAGACCACTGACAGCGACTCCTCCTCCGACGGAAGCTCCCTACCTCTGTGCCCACCCCTACAACAGGTACAAAGTCACCTCCCCTTCCAGCACTGCCCTCCCAGCAGCCCCTCAGCGTGTTTCCCGTGCCCACTCACCCAGGAGGGTGGGCATCTCCTTCGCCCCAGGCACCTCAGGCCCTGCCCCAGTCAGCCCTGCTGCCCTTCGTGAGGAGGCTATTGATCTCCTGAGATCCTTCACTGTTGGGCAGTCAACCATTCTGAATGCCATCCAGGGTGTCGAGAGGCATTTGCAGCAAACAAATGCATACCTGGAGGGCATTCACTCTGGCATGGTGGCCCAACAGAGAGCATTTCAGGCTCTGGCCACAGCACTGATGGCAGCCCTTGTCCCTGTGTCCAGCCTCCCCTCTCCAACGTCCATTACCCAGACCAAATCCCCTCTACCTCATCCTATCCCAAGTACAACTTCAGACCAGCATGCACCCCATACAACACACAAAAGTGGCTCACACAAACATAAGCACCACACTTCCTCTCACAGGCACTCACACAAGCACCATGCCCATGCAAACACACCAACATCCACTGCCTCCACTGTGTCCCCCACCTCCTCCTCGTCCACCTTCCTGCCAGTAGCATCTTCACTCACACCTGCATGCACTACATCTACATCCACTACCTCCATCACCAGCACGCCCATCACTACATGCCCCTCACTGGCAGTCACCACCCCCACAACCATGCACACGTCCCCTGTGTCCTCTCCCAGTGTGTCTTTGACCCCTCCTCCAAAAGTACACAAACGCAAAGCACCCACCCATCCAACAGCCATCCACCCCATGCATCCAGCCCATGCACCTTCACCCAAACTCAGCAGACGTACACCTCCTACAACCACTCCCTCTTCCTCCACTCCCAAACCCTCTCCATCTTTCCGTCCCAGTGTGTCTAAAAAACTTTTCCTAGCAAACTTTGACCTTTTCCCTTCGCCTCCCCCCAGCAAGATCCAAGGCCAGCACCTCAGCCACCAAGTCAGCGTCCGCTGTGGTCCCTGCAGGTCCCAGAGGATCAAAGGGGGCACCAGTCAGGGCAACCAGTGTGCCACCGACCCCTGCAAAGGACCAACCCATTCTGCCACCTGCCAAGGTGAAGAAGGGGCCAGCATGCAGTACGATAAGAAGCATGACCCACCCAGCAAGGCGTCCTCCAAAACTCAAGCTGCCAGTGCCAAGGTCCCAGCAGCATCTGCCAAGGTGGGGAAGGGGAAGAAAACCCAAGGCAAGGCACTTCAGGCCTCGGAGTCTCCAGGTGAGGGACTGGTGCCCACCATCAGTAATGACAGCTACGCAACCTGTACCGCGGAGAGCATCGGCTTAAAGTGGGTGCCTAGTGGTACTTACACCTTGTGCCAGGTCCAGTTATCCCTCATTAGTAGATTAGAGGTGTTCTAGCATATTCGGCTGATAGAGATAGTTATAGCAGAGCAGCTTAGGCTGAACTAGGAGACATGGAAACCTCCTAATATGCCACTTGTATCACTTAGCACTATATCATAAGAAAACACAATACTCAGAGTTACTAAAAATAAAGGTACTGTATTTTAGTGACAATATGCCAAAAGTATCTCTGAGGATATACTCCCTTAGGAGGTAAGTAATATACACAAAGTATACACACACAAACCAAAATCAGGTAAGTAACAGTTAGAAAAGTAGTGCAAACAGTGTAGGACACAATAGAATGCAATAGGAGACAATAGGCCTAGGGGCAACATAAACCATATACTCCAAAAGTGGAATGCGAACCACGAATGGACCCCAGGCCTAGTGTAGTATGTAAAGGGTCTCTGAGAGTGTAAGAAACCACTAAGGGTGTCCAAGATACCCCACCCCAAGACCCTGAACAGTAGGAGTAAAGTTACCCTACTACCCCAGAAAGACAGTAAAGTCGAGATAGGGGATTCTGCGTAGGACAACAACTGACTGCAAAGAACTGAAGACAGATTCCTGGACCTGAGGACCTGTAAAGGAAGGGGACCAAGTCCAAGAGTCACGCAAGTGTCCAGGGGGGGCAGGAGCCCACTAAACCCCGGATGAAGGTGCAAAAGGGCTGCCTCCGGGTAGAAGAAGCCAAAGATTCTGCAACAACGGAAGGTGCCAGGAACTTCTCCTTTGGTCAGAAGATGTCCCACTGCGTGCTGGAGGATGAAGAGTTGTTTCCACGCAGAAAGACCACAAACAAGCCTTGCTAGCTGCAAGAGTTGCTGTTAAGGATTTTGGTGCTGCTAGGGCCCAGAAAGGACAAGGAGGTCGCCCCTTGGAGGAGGAGACAGAAGGGGCCCTCAGCAACACAGAGAGCCCATGCAGAAGCAGGCAGCACCTGGAGATCAATCAATCAATCAGTGAATTTATAAAGCGCGCTATGTACCCGACAGGGTTTCGAGGCGCTGGGGAGGGAGGGAGGGGGTGCTGCTAGCGTTCGAAGAGCCATGTCTTGAGGAGTCTCCTGAAGGTGAGGAGGTCCTGGGTCTGGCGTAGTGAGGTGGGGAGAGAGTTCCAGGTCTTGGCGGCGAGGAAGGAGAAGGATCTGCCAACAGAGGTCTTGCGCTGGATTCGGAGGACGATGGTGAGGGCGAGGTTGGCAGAGCGGAGTTGACGTGTGGGGACGTAGAAGTTGAGTCTGGTGTTCAGGTAGGTGGGCCCGGTGTTGTGTAGTGCCTTGTGTGCGTGGGTGAGGAGTTTGAAGGTGATCCTTTTTTCCACGGGGAGCCAGTGGAGGTCCTTCAGGTGGGGGGAGATGTGACATCGGCGGGGTATGTCGAGGATCAGGCAGGCGGATGCGTTCTGGATGCTTTGGAGTCGTTTGATGTCTTTCGTTGGGATGCCTGTGTAGAGTGCGTTGCCGTAGTCAAGTCTGCTACTGACGAGGGCTTGAGTCACCGTCTTCCTGGTTCCTGTTGGAATCCACTTGAAGATCCTGCGGAGCATGCGGAGGGTGTTGAAACAAGAAGAGGAGACGGCGTTGATCTGCTTGGACATGGTGAGAGCAGAGTCAAGGACGAAGCCGAGGTTTCGTGCGTGGCTGGCTGGGGTGGGTGGGGGTCCGAGGGCGGTGGGCCACCAGGAGTCGTTCCAGGCTGAGGGGGTGCGTCCGAGGATGAGGACTTCCGTCTTGTCGGAGTTGAGCTTCAGGCGGCTGTTGCTCATCCACTCTGCGATGGATTTTAGTCCCTCGTGGAGGTTGGTTTTGGCGGTGAGCGGATCTTTGGTCAGGGAGAGGACGAGCTGGGTGTCATCGGCGTAGGAGATGATGCTGAGGTTGTGTTGACGGGCCAGTTGTGCGAGGGGGGCCATGTAGACGTTGAACAACGTTGGGCTAAGAGAGGAGCCTTGGGGGACGCCGCAGATGAGGTTGGTAGCTTTGGAGCGGAAGGATGAGAGTCGGACTCTCTGGGTTCTGTTGGAGAGGAAGGATGAGATCCAGTTGAGGGCTTTGTCTTGGATGCCGGCTTCGTGGAGACGGGTTAGCAGGGTGCGGTGGCAGACTGTGTCGAAAGCGGCTGATAGGTCGAGGAGGATGAGGGCTGAGGTTTCGCCGTTGTCCATTTGTTGTCTAATGTCATCTGTGGCGGTGAGGAGTGCGGTCGCAGTGCTGTGGTTTCGTCTGAATCCAGATTGAGAGGGGTCTAGGATGGAGTTGTCTTCTAGGAAGTGGGCGAGCTGTGCGTTGACGATCTTCTCGATGACTTTCACTGGAAAAGGGAGGAGAGAGATCGGTCGGAAGTTTTTGAGATCGTTGGGGTCAGCCTTGGGTTTCTTGAGGAGGGGTTGGATTTCTGCGTGCTTCCAGCTGTCCGGGAAGGTGGCGGTGTTGAAGGAGAGGTTGATGATGGGATATAGGAGAAGCACCTGAACAGGCACTTAGAAGATCTGAGGATGACAGTCGACTCAGAACAACAAAAGAGGGTCCCACGACGTCGGAGTCCAACTCAGCAAGTTGGGCAATGCAGGACAGAGTGCTGGGGACCTGGTCTAGGCTGTGCACAAAGGAAGTCTCGCAAAAGTGCACAGAAGCCCTAGAAGCTGCAGTTCACGCAGTACACAGGATTACTATCTGTTGTAGGGAGGCAAGGACTTACCTCCACCAAATTTGGACAGAAGGGCCACTGGACTGTCGGGGACACTTGGACCCAGCTCCTGTGTTCCAGGGACCAAGCTCGTCAGGATGAGAGGGGACCCAGAGGACCGGTGATGCAGAAGTTTGGTGCCTGCGTTGGCAGGTGGAAGATTCTGTCGACCCACGGGAGATTTCTTCCTGGCTTCCAGTGCAGGGTGAAGGCAGACAGCCCTCAGAGCATGCACCACCAGGAAACAGTTGAGAAACCTGGAAGGATGAGTTGATACAATGTTGCTGGTAGTCTTCTTGCTACTTTGTTGCAGTTATGCAGGCGTCCTGGAGCAGTCAGCGGTCGATCCTTGGCAGAAGTCAAAGAGGGAAGTGCAGAGGAACTCTGGTGAACTCTTGCATTCGTTATCTGGTGAGATACCCACAGGAGAGACCCTAAATAGCCCACAGAGGAGGATTGGCTACAGAGAAAGGTAAGCACCTATCCAGAGGGGTCTCTGAAGTCACCTGCTGGCACTGGCCACTCATAGCTGTCCATTGTGCCCTCACACCTCTGCATCCAAGATGGCAGAGGTCTGGGACACACTGGAAGTTGCTGGTCAGGGGAGTGGTCACTCCCCTTTCCTTTGTCCAGTTTCGCACCAGAGCAGGGCTGGGGGAATCCCTGAACCAGTGTAGACTGGCTTATGCAATGAGGGCACCATCTGTGCCCTTCAAATCATTTCCAGAGGCCAGGAGAGGCTACTCCTCCCAGGCCCGTCACACCTATTTCCAAAAGGAGAGGGTGTAACACCCTCTCTCAGAGGAAATCCTTTGTTCTGCCTTCCTGGGACCAGGCTGCCCAGGCCCCAGGAGGGCAGAAACCTTGCTGAGGGGTTGGCAGCAGCGGTAGCTGCAGAGGAGACCCCAGAAAGCTAGTTTAGCAGTACCCGGGCTCTATGCTGGAGACCCGTAGATGCATGGAATTGTCCCCCAATATCAGAATGGTATTTGGGTGACAATTCCATGATCCTAGACATGTTACATGGCCATGTTCGGAGTTACCATTGTGACGCTTCATATAGGTATTGACCTATATGTAGTGCACACGTGTAATGGTGTCCCTGCACTCACAAAGTCCGGGGAATTTGCCCTGAACAATGTGGGGGCACCTTGGCTAGTTCCAGGGTGCCCACACACTAAGTAACTTTGCACCTAACTATAACTAAGTGAGGGTTAGACATATAGGTGACTTATAAGTTACTTAAGTGCAGTGTAAAATGGCTGTGAAATAACGTGGATGTTATTTCACTCAGGCTGCAGTGGCAGTCCTGTGTAAGAATTGTCTGAGCTCCCTATGGGTGGCAAAAGAAATGCTGCAGTCCATAGGGATCTCCTGGAACCCCAATACCCTGGGTACCTAGGTACCATATAATTGGGAATTATAAGGGTGTTCCAGTGTGCCAATCAGAATTGGTAAAATTAGTCACTAGCCTGCAGTGACAATTTTAAAAGCAGAGAGAGCATAAACATTGAGGTTCTGGTTAGCAGAGCCTCAGTGATACAGTTAGGCACCACACAGGGAACACATACAGGGCATACAGGATTCCAGTGACACATAGGCAAAAACAAACATACATACAGTAAAAATGGGGGTAACATGTCAGGCAAGATGGTACTTTCCCACAGGCCCCCGCCAGAACCAGTGGAGAAATGCATCCACTCTAATTTTCCTTGGCAGGATGAAGCAGACTGGGTACAAGGCCCCCTCCAGAACCAGTGGAAGAGGTCACCTGCTTGACACACTGTGGCTTTGCACTCCCCAGGACAAGTCAGTGGACAAACCACCCACTTGAGAGACTGTGGCCTTGCACTCCCCAGGACCAAGCAGTGGGTAAACCACCCACTTGAGAGACTGTGGCTTTGCACTCCCCAGGACCAAGCAGTGGGCAAACCACCCACTTGAGAGACTGTGGCTTTGCACTCCCATGACCAAGCAGTGGGCAAACCACCCACTTGAGAGACTGTAGCTTTGCATTCCTCAGGACCAAGCAGTGGGCAAACCACCCACTTGAGAGACTGTGGCTTTGCACTCCCCAGGACATCGCTGTGGGCATGTTGCCCCCTAGAGGAGCAGTGGAGTAGTACCACCTTCTGGCTGAAGTGCCTCCCCTCCCCTTCCCCTTGAGGTTCCTGTGTGTTTTCATCCTGATGCCCCTGAAGGGTTCTCTCAGTTTTGAGGCAGAAGTCAAGTGTGAGCTTCACCCATGATTTTTTTACTCACTGGGCCATGGACATTTGCAAAGGACAGTGTACGGCCTTCTGTACATATTGTAAATATTAGTATATACAGTTTTTTCCAATCATTTACTTTATCTGCCTATTTCTAATATAGGAAGGATTTGACTCCATTCCTTTTGTCCTTGCGTTCTTCCAAGGGGTTACAGGGGGTAAATATACTGTTGTTGCATGTGTTTGTGTGTATGGTGTTGTGGGTGAGGGTGGGGATAGAGGTGTTGAATGTGTGTGTGTCACTCTCTTTTTTCTCCCCCGTCCCCTGTGTGCTAGATGCAGTACTCACCATGGTCGTCGCCGCCGCCGCCGTCTTTGGTGCTCCTGATATATGAGAAGATACACCAGCATCGGCAGGACCTGCAGCTCAGGCTCCATTAGACACACAAAAAAAGGGAGCACACTGCCTCACACTCCAGGCATAAAATAGCCCCAATGCATCATGGTAAATGCAGTCATTTGATTTAAAGATAGAGAATGCTTTTTTCAAAAAGTCTTTCACCTTAAGTAGATGCAGCAAGTGCTGTATCTCTGGACACGTGTTTCTGGCTTTCGGCCGTCATCAGCAGAGAGAAAATATATCTGAAGGGGTTGCTTGAAATGCCGCCGAACGTCTTCACAGATTTTTGTACCACTCAGTAGGCAAACAGGTGCATCACCAGAGCTCGTGAGCTCGTATGCTCACGGGAGCCGTCAATTAGACACACAAAAAAAGGGAGCACACTGCCTCACACTCCAGCATAAAATAGCCCCAATGCATCATGGTAAATGCAGTCATTTGATTTAAAGATAGAGACATTTTTCAAAAAGTCTTTCACCTTAAGTAGGTGCAGCAAGTGCCGTATCTCTGGACACGTGTTTCTGGTTTTCGGCCGTCATCAGCAGAGAGAAAATATATCTGAAGGGGTTGCTTGAAATGCTGCCGAACATCTTCAAAGGTTTTTGTACCACTCAGTAGGTGAACAGGTGCATCATCGGAGCTCGTCAGCTCGTAGGCTCATGGGAGCCGTCAATTAGACACACAAAAAAAGGGAGCACACTGCCTCACACTCCAGCATAAAATAGCCCCAATGCATCATGGTAAATGCAGTCATTTGATTTAAAGATAGAGACGCGCTGTGGTTCTTCGTTGAGTGTCGAGAAGTGAGTGGTTTCCCTTCCGAGTGCTGTTTCTACTGAGCTTTTGATGTCGTTGGTACCATCCTGGAAAAGCTGGCGGATTGACAGGTTGTGATAGGGTGGGCGGTGCATTGTCTTCCGCCTTTCTGTTGGAGGTGATTGCCACGGTGCTTGTTGCTACCACCGAGTCAGTCGGAGTGTTAAGGTGGCTGTCTGTGTTGGCAGTTTCCTCCTTGGTCATGATCCCATTTTTTTTGCCACTGGCCTGTTGGCGGTATTACCGCTGCTTTAGCACCGACCGCCAGGGTTGTAATGAGGGCCTCAGTGTCCCCACAAAGTACATTAATTGATATTGGAAATTCCCAATTGTGACATAATTAGTGTGTTTGTTGTTTCTTTTTGTGTATTTCATTTTAATTTTTTGCATCGTTTTGTGTGTTTGTTTCTTCTGTTTTTTTCTTTCGTTCAATGATGCTTCTCTAGTTTTGTTGCAACTACTTATGGTATTCTAGCCTTTATAAAGCTGTAGGCTTGTGGCCTAGATGGGGTGAAGAATGTGCTGGCCAAAAACTGTGATACTTGTTGCATGCAATTACATGTAAAATATTTTAATGTGGAAGGATTGCTTGTACATGACAAAGGGGGTTATTCTAACTTTGGAGGAGTGTTAATCCGTCCCAAAAGTGACAGTAAAGTGACGGATATACCACCAGCTGTATTACGAGTTCCATAGGATATAATGGACTCGTAATACGGCTGCTGGTAAATCCGTCACTTTTCCGTCACTTTTGGGACGGATTAACACCTCCTCCAAAGTTAGAATAACCCCCAAAATGTCTAGAAATCTAAGCATTTATGGCCCTCATCCTGACCTTGGCGGGCGGCGGAGGCCGCCCGCCAAAGTCCCGCCGTCAGGTTACCGTTCCGCGGTCGAAAGACCGCGACGGTAATTCTGACATTCCCGCTGGGCTGGCGGGCGGCCGCCTTCAGGCCGCCCGCCAGCCCAGCGGGAAAGAGGCTTCCACGATGAAGCCGGCTCGGAATCGAGCCGGCGGAGTGGAAGCTGTGCGACGGGTGCAGTTGCACCCGTCGCATATTTCACTGTCTGCGCAGCAGACAGTGAAATACATTTAGGGGCCCTCTTACGGGGGCCCCTGCAGTGCCCATGCCAGTGGCATGGGCACTGCAGGGGCCCCCAGGGGCCCCGCGACCCCCCCTACCGCCATCCGGTTCGAGGCGGGCGGACCGCCGGGAACTGGATGGCGGTAGGGGGGGTCGGAATCCCCTCGGCGGCGCAGCAAGCTGCGCCGCCTTGGAGGATTCCAAGGGGCAGCGGAAAACCGGCGGGAGACCGCCGGTTTTCCTGCACTGACCGCGGCCAAAGCGCCGCGGTCAGAATGCCCTGCGGGGCACCGCCGGTCTGTCGGCGGTTCTCCCGCCGACCCTGGCCCCGGCGGTCTAAGACCGCCGGGGTTAGAATCACCCCCTATGTTTTCAAATAAATATAATTGCATAAATCAAAAACACAATGACGTAAAGCGCAATCACTACTAACGATATATCAAAGACTGTATGTTACTCTTGTCAAGAAATCTACACTTTAAACATTCCTTAATCTAAAAACGCACACTTTATTATAAGTGTGGCTTTCACATCTCCCCTTCAACTCTTATTATGATATCTGTGCGTAAGGCCTTTAACCCAGCTAGATGTGGTGATTTGTATTTTAAAATTACATGGCTTAACGGACATCTTCACCTAAGTATGATGTCATTTTAACCTTTGGCCGGCATGGCTGGTGATAACACTGGTATTCAAACTGTTGGATCATCATATTGCTTCTTTGATGATCGGTGTTGACAGTGATGACATTGATGGGGGAAGCTGAGAACCAGAAGCAGAAGTGATGAGTGACTCCTGGATGACACCATTTTGAACTGTACCAGAATGCTGTGCAGAAGGGTTGGGACAAGGGTGGAGAGGTGATGTGGCATGCTAGGATTGGCCAGGGGTGATTGACTTTTGGAACCTTCCTTTCCCTTTTAAAAACATTTTCACAAGAGAGAGACTCCCTCTTGCCTGGTGGTTTCTTTCTGCATTTCACAACTAGATCCTGAGATTGCCACGGAGAACTGGTGAGGAAACCCCTGAACCCTTGATTCTCAGAAATGATAAAGGACTCTACCCAGTTGACCCCAGGACCAGTGACTCTCCCCAGTGGCCAGTGGGGCTGGACCCCTTTAGCCCCTAAGGGTCAATTTGGGGAAAGCCCTGGAATTTTGTGCCCAGAAACCAAGGCAGGGGTGAAGGCTGACACAGGGAACCAGGATAACAAGCTGCATTAGGACTGCACTACTTAGGAGGTAAGGAGGCCTGCTGCAATGCTAGAGCTTATAATGAAGATTATCAAAATTGGCCCAACAGGGCACAAGTCATAGCATTTTAAAGTTTGGTGACCTTTCCCTGGTGATGAAGAGAATAGGGCTCTGCTGCCATTTTTATAAACTATCACCAGGTTGGGCCATGGCCCAGGGTTCAGCGAGGAAAGTTTTATATTTTTTCCACAGGGAGTGAGCATGCATTTGGCACGCTCTCCTTACTCTTCTATTCACCCTGGGGCCCCATCCACAGGGAGTGCTCATTCTCAGAAGGCAGACACCACATCCCTGAGCCCCTGTATGCTGAAATTGATGAAGGCAGTGCCGTCACATTCCTTTAGCGGTGGTCAGCCTGCCCTTCTCCCCATGCATGTGTCTGTTTGGGCGCAGGAGTATGCCACTGACACCAATGCCAACCTGCAGGAAAGGGCAGGGAGAGGAACTATGCTGGCTTCCACAGCAGCACAGAAAAGTGCTATGCAGGTGGGGATCTGGTGGGGGCATCCTGGGTTGGGCTCGCTAGACTGACCCCAATGTGCATAGAGTGCGGGGTACCCAGGTGGGACTGAGCCCCCTAAAAAATGGAAAAAGGGCTGTATAGCTCATGCTGTACAGCCAAAGCAAAAGATTAGAAAGACATTGGTTCTCCAACGCAGCTGGAGAGATGCTCATAAAATATTTGCTGCTCCTGGATGAGCACCGTATAATACCCTGCAGGACTTCACTAACAACAGACATTTCCTCCTGTGGTGATCCCCAAAATGGGCAGGAAGCACCACAACATTACCAGAGAGACCTGGCGGGGCTAAGCACAGACAACAGCAGCAAAACCAGGAGGGACTTCTCTTTGAACGTTTGGTGTGTAAGACCCTGTCAGTGATATCAGTGGGGGGTGAAGCTGAGAACCAAGGAGCAGATGTGAACAGTGACTCATGGACGACGCCATATTGTGTTGGAGGATTGGGACAAGGTGGAGAGGTGACATTGTACCCTATGATTGGCCAGTGGTGCCCGACTTCTAGAATCTTTCTCTTCCTTTAAAAAACTCTTGCACAAGGGGGAGACTCTCTCTTGCCTGATGATTTTTTGCACTTCACTGCTGGATACCGGGAAGTGCAAGAAGGAGTCCCTGATGTCCAGAATGGACTAAGCTGTCTAGTAGACTACAGGACCAGTGGGTCTCCCCAAGGGCCAGTGAGACTGGCCCCCTTACACCCCATTAGGACTAGTTAGGGGAAAACCCTGGACTTTTGCACCCAGAAACCAAGAACGGGAGGAAGGCTGGGGTAGGGGGCACCAGCTTCCTGCAGACTTCACTGATTTGGAGGTAAGGAGGTTTTCTGCAACTGTCACTGGTGGCTAGAGCTCACCACCAGGAGTACAATGAGCCCAAGATCATCAAAATCCACCCTACAGGGCATGAGGTTTGGCATTTCAAAGTTTGGTGACCTTTCTCTGGTGACGGAGCATGTAGGGCTCCTCCTCCATTTTCATCAATTACCCCCAGGGGAGGCCAGGGCCTGGGGGGTGCATGAAATGTTCTATAATGTATCCCCAGGGAGGGGTGTGTGCATGGGGGCCCCTTTTGTAACTCTTCCTTACACCCAGGGACTCCAACCCTAGGTGGGGCTCATTCATTGGGGGGCAGGACCCTATCCCTGACCCCCGCATGCTGAAAATTGATGGGGGAGTGCTGCTGCACTCTCCTGGCCGTAGTAAGCCTACCCAACTCCCTGTTCCAATGACCAGGGGAGCAGGAGTCTGCCATAGACACTACGGCTGGCCCACAGGAGTGGGCAGGCGTAGGAACATTGTCAGCTCCCGGGGCAGCACAGAGGACTTGTACAAGAAAGCACGGTACCCAGGTCAGACCCGACCCCCTACTAAACAGAAAAAGGACATCACAATGCAACGCCGCACAACAAAAGACAAAAGATTGGAACTGCAGCGGCTCTCTCCAAGAAAGCATGAGAGCTGCTCATAAACTTTTCAGTACTCCCAGAGGAGCGTCACATAATGTCCTGCAGGGATTCATTAACTACATACATTTCCTCATGTGGAGGCCCCTAAAATGGGCAGGAGTCACCCCCAATGTTATCAGTGAGGCTTGGGGGAGCTGCAAGAGTGCAGCAGCTCCACCAAAGGAATTTATAAGTACTGACCCTAAGTTTCCAGGGTTAATGGATCAATGACCCCTTCAGGAATTCTTCATTATTTGAAAGCATTCCCTGGGCTGGAGCTTTTGCTCTACTGCTGTGTCCTCTAGGGTTTATTTTTATGGTTGTAGTTATCATGGCCTGAAAGTAGTTGAAGTAGATACATGCCTGGAAGTGCCTTCTAGAGACAAAGGGGCATATTTGTACTTTGTTTGCACCGCATTTGCGCCATTTATTTTATGCAAATCCGGAGCAAAACTTAACTCCATATTTATATTTTGATGCTAGACCTCTCAAGTGTCAAAATATAGGAGTTAATGTCATTTTTTTTTTACCATGGAAACCTACCTTGCGTCAATGAGAGCAAAAAATAACCTTAAGGCATTTATGCCTTATTTATCCTCCTGTGCAAACATGATGCACGGGAGGAGGAGGGCCTTAAATACTGGAGCTAAGCCTTTTTAGCATAATTATTTAACGCCTGCATCAGGGCAGCCGTTATGGGACCTGTGGGCTCATTTCCATGGCCAGAGACCATGGAACCAGTGCACAGGTGCCCTTCCCTGCCCCCAGGGACACCCCCTGCCATCCCCACTCACCCCTGGAGGACACCAAAGGATGGGGGGACCCATCCCAGGTAAGTCCAGGTAAATATTTCTATTTTATTTTCTAAGTGCCATAGGGGGGGCCTAACTTGCCCCCCCCCTACATTGCTAAGACAGGAGTCATGTCCATGGGGGTTGTGCATGAAAAAATGACGCTAGTCAGGTTAGAGTCAATATTTTTGGCGCTAACCTGACTAGAGCCATTCTTTGACGCACAACCCCCAGTCTTCCATGTGTCTCCCCTGTCTGGTTAGAGTCATTTATTTAGACATTAAGCAAGCCTTAGCGCAGGCTAGCGTCATTCCTTAACTATGACGCCCGGCTGGCATCTAGGAATGGCGGTAGCCGGCGGTTCTCTCAATAATCCTCTTTGTACACCCATGGGCCTCACTGTAACCTTCCTCTGCCCTTGTCCTGGCATTCCTCACTGGGGTCAGTAGCCATGAGAGGTTCAGGTAACCAGAGTCACCTGCAAATATCGAGGGACAACTGTTAGACACACACTAACCCTTAGGGACAACCCTATACCCAGACAATACCCAATACAGGGTGGGGACCTTGGGCTCACCTATTAGCCACACCTGGTGCCTTTGGAGTTGGCACATCACATATGGGATGCTGCTATTCCTCAAGATATTGGCGTCATGCACAGAGCCAGGATATTTTGGTATTCACACGGGAGATGTACTGGTCTGTCAAACACACCATTCATCGAGTGATAGCTTTTTCTATTCCTGTAACCCTGTTCATTTCTCCAGGGGGGACAAATGCCACATATGTACCATCAATGGCACCAATGATGTTGGGGATATGTCCCAGGGCATAAAAGTCAGCTTTCACTGGGGCCAATTCATCCACCTGGGGGAACACGATGTAGCTGCGCATGTGTTTCAGCAGGGCAGACAACACTCTGGACAACACGTTAGAGATAATTGGCTGAGACATCCCTGACGCCATGGCCACTGTAGTTTGGAAGGAACCACTTGCCAGGAAATAGAGCACTGACAGGACGTGCATTAGAGGGGGATTCCTGTGGGCTGGCAGATAGCTGACATCAGGTCTGGCTCTAATTTGGCACACAGTTCTTGGATTGTGGCATGATCAAGTCTGTGTGTGATGATAATATGTCTGTCCTCCATTGTCAACAGGTCCACCAGAGATCTGTACACCGGAGGATGCCGCCATCTCATATTCTGCCTCAGCGGTTGTAGCCTATGGAAGAGAACGGTGAGCAGAGATTGCACACGTGTTGCTGAATTTATGTCACAGAAACAGTATGTGAAGTTGAGAGTCAATTCATGTTCCAATGTCTGCTGTGACGCAGTTAGGTGCCATGCCATGTGCCCCCCTGAAATTGCGCCTCCCTGACCTGTGAGGAGGGACAAGTGGAAATGAGGTAAGTGCACTGGCTCTGTGCGCCGTCGTGGTAGGCGGTCGATGACCTACGTGCAAGTTTGCATTGGTT
Source organism: Pleurodeles waltl (assembly GCF_031143425.1). NCBI lineage: Eukaryota > Metazoa > Chordata > Amphibia > Caudata > Salamandridae > Pleurodeles > Pleurodeles waltl. The sequence goes on from NC_090444.1 coordinate 1,462,562,823, forward strand.
ATCATTGGGCCCTATGGGTTCCAAGAGCCAATGGCGATGTACGCCGGCGGTGACGGTACGCAGCGCCGCGGACGTGACCACCATTTTCTATCTCTTCACTCGCTTGCTACCTGATCCTCAACAGGAGAGGACCTCCTACACTGCAAGTGCTGCTGTGACCTGAGTCTGGAAGCGACAATGGCTCATATGTCTGGGAAAAGTGCACTGCCTTCACTGCGGAGGAGTTAGAGAAACTGGTGGATGGGGTCCTACCCCAGTACACATTACTCCACGGTCCTCCAGACAAACAGGTGAGTACACTGTGAGCATGATGTGTGGGCAATACTTGTTTGGAGTAGTGTGGATGTAAGATACATGTTGGGGGGTGCTGTGGCGATCTGGCCTGAGTGCTGCATGAGAGGTGGTCAATGCATGTGCGTCAGGGCATGGCTAGGAACTGGTGGGCCATGTGTATGCCGGTCCGCACGTGTGAGTAATTTCCTTTTCTTCTGTCTTTTCCCTCCAGGTCAGCGCCCACCAGAAAAAGGGTATTTGGCGTGCCATTGCCAAGGAAGTGCAGACCCAGGGGGTCTATCACAAGCAGAGCACCCATTGCCGCAAGAGATGGGAAGACCTGCGCTGCTAGACCAAGAAAACGGAGGAGGCCTAGCTGGAGCTGGCATCCCAATGTGGAAGGGGTGCCTGTCACACCATGACCCCCTGATGTTCCGCATCCGGTTGGTTGCCTATCCAGAGTTGGATGGGCGCTTAAGGGCATCACAGCAGCCACAAGGGGGTGAGTACAGATTCTGAAAGCTGACTTAGCACGCTTTAGGAGCCAACTGGTGGGGGATGTGGGCTGTGTGTGCCACTAGGCCAGGGCGATCATGGCAGGGTAGGGCACTTGTGTGCAGGCTCAGAAACAACCCTACCACACTGGTACAAGTGGCCATCTACTACTGGGCAGGGTCCTGTGGGTGTCAGGTGTGCAGATGCTGGCATTATGCATTGTACCCCATGAGCTGGTGACTCCCTTAGGGAATGGTTAGGCATGGCCTAGTGCATAGGGCAGCTCCCTGTGTGTTGTGTACGCCAGCGGTAGTGGTGTTGCTGGCATTGACCAAGTGTATCCTCTGTCTCTACCCTCCCTTTTGTTTTGTCACCCTGTCCTTATGTGCATTAGCATAATCTGGCGGAGGAGCAAATGCACCAGCGACGGAGAGAGCTGCATCCCACTTTGGCCTGGAGGCCGAATCCACCGAGGGTCAAGGCATCAGTGGGACGGAGGGCAAGGGGAGCTCCACGACGGGGACAGGAGGGGAGACCACTGACAGCGACTCCTCCTCCGACGGAAGCTCCCTACCTCTGTGCCCACCCCTACAACAGGTACAAAGTCACCTCCCCTTCCAGCACTGCCCTCCCAGCAGCCCCTCAGCGTGTTTCCCGTGCCCACTCACCCAGGAGGGTGGGCATCTCCTTCGCCCCAGGCACCTCAGGCCCTGCCCCAGTCAGCCCTGCTGCCCTTCGTGAGGAGGCTGTTGACCTCCTGAGATCCTTCACTGTTGGGCAGTCAACCATTCTGAATGCCATCCAGGGTGTCGAGAGGCATTTGCAGCAAACAAATTCATACCTGGAGGGCATTCACTCTGGCATGGTGGCCCAACAGAGAGCATTTCAGGCTCTGGCCACAGCACTGATGGCAGCCCTTGTCCCTGTGTCCAGCCTCCCCTCTCCAACGTCCATTACCCAGACCAAATCCCCTCTACCTCCTCCTATCCCAAGTACAACTTCAGACCAGCATGCACCCCATACAACACACAAAAGTGGCTCACACAAACATAAGCACCACACTTCCTCTCACAGGCACTCACACAAGCACCATGCCCATGCAAACACACCAACATCCACTGCCTCCACTGTGTCCCCCACCTCCTCCTCGTCCACCTTCCTGCCAGTAGCATCTTCAATCACACCTGCATGCACTACATCTACATCCACTACCTCCATCACCAGCACGCCCATCACTACATGCCCCTCACTGGCAGTCACCACCCCCACAACCATGCACATGTCCCCTGTGTCCTCTCCCAGTGTGTCTTTGACCCCTCCTCCAAAAGTACACAAACGCAAGCACCCACCCATCCAACAGCCATCCACCCCATGCATCCAGCCCATGCACCTTCACCCAAACTCAGCAGACGTACACCTCCTACAACCACTCCCTCTTCCTCCACTCCCAAACCCTCTCCATCTTTCCGTCCCAGTGTGTCTAAAAAACTTTTCCTAGCAAACTTTGACCTTTTCCCTTCGCCTCCCCCCAGCAAGATCCCAGGCCAGCACCTCAGCCACCAAGTCGGCATCCGCTGTGGTTCCTGCAGGTCCCAGAGGATCAAAGGGGGCACCAGTCAGGGCAACCAGTGTGCCACCGACCCCTGCAAAGGACCAACCCATTCTGCCACCTGCCAAGGTGAAGAAGGGGCCAGCATGCAGTACGATAAGAAGCATGACCCACCCAGCAAGGCGTCCTCCAAAACTCAAGCTGCCAGTGCCAAGGTCCCAGCAGCATCTGCCAAGGTGGGGAAGGGGAAGAAAACCCAAGGCAAGGCACTTCAGGCCTCGGAGTCTCCAGGTGAGGGACTGGTGCCCACCATCAGTAATGACAGCTACGCAACCTGTACCGCGGAGAGCATCGGCTTAAAGTGGGTACCTAGTGGTACTTACACCTTGTGCCAGGTCCAGTTATCCCTCATTAGTAGATTAGAGGTGTTCTAGCATATTCGGTTGATAGAGATAGTTATAGCAGAGCAGCTTAGGCTGAACTAGGAGACATGGAAACCTCCTAATATGCCACTTGTATCACTTAGCACTATATCATAAGAAAACACAATACTCAGAGTTACTAAAAATAAAGGTACTGTATTTTAGTGACAATATGCCAAAAGTATCTCTGAGGATATACTCCCTTAGGAGGTAAGTAATATACACAAAACATACACACACAAACCAAAATCAGGTAAGTAACAGTTAGAAAAGTAGTGAAAACAGTGTAGGACACAATAGAATGCAATATGAGACAATAGGCCTAGGGGCAACATAAACCATATACTCCAAAAGTGGAATGCGAACCACGAATGGACCCCAGGCCTAGTGTAGTATGTAAAGGGTCTCTGAGAGTGTAAGAAACCACTAAGGGTGTCCAAGATACCCCACCCCAAGACCCTGAACAGTAGGAGTAAAGTTACCCTACTACCCCAGAAAGACAGTAAAGTCGAGATAGGGGATTCTGCGTAGGACAACAACTGACTGCAAAGAACTGAAGACAGATTCCTGGACCTGAGGACATGTAAAGGAAGGGGACCAAGTCCAAGAGTCACGCAAGTGTCCAGGGGGGGCAGGAGCCCACTAAACCCCGGATGAAGGTGCAAAAGGGCTGCCTCCGGGTAGAAGAAGCCAAAGATTCTGCAACAAGGGAAGGTGCCAGGAACTTCTCCTTTGGTCAGAAGATGTCCCACTGCGTGCTGGAGGATGAAGAGTTGTTTCCACGCAGAAAGACCACAAACAAGCCTTGCTGGCTGCAAGAGTTGCTGTTAAGGATTTTGGTGCTGCTAGGGCCCAGAAAGGACCAGGAGGTCGCCCCTTGGCGGAGGAGACAGAGGGGGCCATCAGCAACACAGAGAGCCCATGTAGAAGCAGGCAGCACCTGGAGATCAATCAATCAATCAATCAGTGAATTTATAAAGCGCGCTATGTACCCGACAGGGTTTCGAGGTGCTGGGGAGGGAGGGAGGGGGTGCTGCTAGCGTTCGAAGAGCCATGTCTTGAGGAGTCTCCTGAAGGTGAGGAGGTCCTGGGTCTGGCGTAGTGAGGTGGGGAGAGAGTTCCAGGTCTTGGCGGCGAGGAAGGAGAAGGATCTGCCGCCAGAGGTCTTGCGCTGGATTCGGGGGACGATGGTGAGGGCGAGGTTGGCAGAGCGGAGTTGACGTGTGGGGACGTAGAAGTTGAGTCTGGTGTTCAGGTAGGTGGGCCCGGTGTTGTGTAGTGCCTTGTGTGCGTGGGTGAGGAGTTTGAAGGTGATCCTTTTTTCCACGGGGAGCCAGTGGAGGTCCTTCAGGTGGGGGGAGATGTGACATCGGCGGGGTATGTCGAGGATCAGGCGGGTGGATGCGTTCTGGATGCGTTGGAGTCGTTTGATGTCTTTCGTTGGGATGCCTGTGTAGAGTGCGTTGCCGTAGTCAAGTCTGCTACTGACGAGGGCTTGAGTCACTGTCTTCCTGGTTCCTGTTGGAATCCACTTGAAGATCCTGCGGAGCATGCGGAGGGTGTTGAAACAAGAAGAGGAGACGGCGTTGATCTGTTTGGACATGGTGAGAGCAGAGTCAAGGACGAAGCCGAGGTTTCGTGCGTGGCTGGCTGGGGTGGGTGGGGGTCCGAGGGCGGTGGGCCACCAGGAGTCGTTCCAGGCTGAGGGGGTGCGTCCGAGGATGAGGACTTCCGTCTTGTCGGAGTTGAGCTTCAGGCGGCTGTTGCTCATCCACTCTGCGATGGATTTTAGTCCCTCGTGGAGGTTGGTTTTGGCGGTGAGCGGATCTTTGGTCAGGGAGAGGACGAGCTGGGTGTCGTCGGCGTAGGAGATGATGCTGAGGTTGTGTTGACGGGCCAGTTGTGCGAGGGGGGCCATGTAGACGTTGAACAACGTTGGGCTAAGAGAGGAGCCTTGGGGGACGCCGCAGATGAGGTTGGTAGCTTTGGAGCGGAAGGGTGAGAGTCGGACTCTCTGGGTTCTGTTGGAGAGGAAGGATGAGATCCAGTTGAGGGCTTTGTCTTGGATGCCGGCTTCGTGGAGACGGGTTAGCAGGGTGCGGTGGCAGACTGTGTCGAAAGCGGCTGATAGGTCGAGGAGGATGAGGGCTGAGGTTTCGCCGTTGTCCATTTGTTGTCTGATGTCATCTGTGGCGGTGAGGAGTGCGGTCGCAGTGCTGTGGTTTCGTCTGAATCCAGATTGAGAGGAGTCTAGGATGGAGTTGTCTTCTAGGAAGTGGGAGAGCTGTGCGTTGATGATCTTCTCGATGACTTTCGCTGGAAAAGGGAGGAGAGAGATCGGTCGGAAGTTTTTGAGATCGTTGGGGTCAGCCTTGGGTTTCTTGAGGAGGGGTTGGATTTCTGCGTGCTTCCAGCTGTCCGGGAAGGTGGCGGTGTTGAAGGAGAGGTTGATGATGGGATATAGGAGAAGCACCTGAACAGGCACTTAGAAGATCTGAGGATGACTGTCGACTCAGAACAACAAAAGAGGGTCCCACGACGTCGGAGTCCAACTCAGCAAGTTGGGCGATGCAGGACAGAGTGCTGGGGACCTGGGCTAGGCTGTGCACAAAGGAAGTCTCGCAAAAGTGCACAGAAGCCCTAGAAGCTGCAGTTCACGCAGTACACAGGATTACTATCTGTTGTAGGGAGGCAAGGACTTACCTCCACCAAATTTGGACAGAAGGGCCACTGGACTGTCGGGGACACTTGGACCCAGCTCCTGTGTTCCAGGGACCAAGCTCGTCAGGATGAGAGGGGACCCAGAGGACCGGTGATGCAGAAGTTTGATGCCTGCGTTGGCAGGTGGAAGATTCTGTCGACCCACTGGAGATTTCTTCCTGGCTTCCAGTGCAGGGTGAAGGCAGACAGCCCTCAGAGCATGCACCACCAGGAAACAGTTGAGAAAGCTGGAAGGATGAGGCGCTACAATGTTGCTGGTAGTCTTCTTGCTACTTTGTTGCAGTTATGCAGGCGTCCTGGAGCAGTCAGCGGTCGATCCTTGGCAGAAGTCAAAGAGGGAAGTGCAGAGGAACTCTGGTGAACTCTTGCATTCGTTATCTGGTGAGATACCCACAGGAGAGACCCTAAATAGCCCACAGAGGAGGATTGGCTACAGAGAAAGGTAAGCACCTATCCAGAGGGGTCTCTGAAGTCACCTGCTGGCACTGGCCACTCATAGCTGTCCATTGTGCCCTCACACCTCTGCATCCAAGATGGCAGAAGTCTGGGACACACTGGAAGTTGCTGGTCAGGGGAGTGGTCACTCCCCTTTCCTTTGTCCAGTTTCGCACCAGAGCAGGGCTGGGGGAATCCCTGAACCAGTGTAGACTGGCTTATGCAATGAGGGCACCATCTGTGCCCTTCAAATCATTTCCAGAGGCCAGGAGAGGCTACTCCTCCCAGGCCCGTCACACCTATTTCCAAAAGGAGAGGGTGTAACACCCTCTCTCAGAGGAAATCCTTTGTTCTGCCTTCCTGGGACCAGGCTGCCCAGGCCCCAGGGGGGCAGAAACCTGGCTAAGGGGTTGGCAGCAGCGGTAGCTGCAGAGGAGACCCCAGAAAGCTAGTTTAGCAGTACCCGGGCTCTATGCTGGAGACCCGTAGATGCATGGAATTGTCCCCCAATATCAGAATGGTATTTGGGTGACAATTCCATGATCCTAGACATGTTACATGGCCATGTTCGGAGTTACCATTGTGACGCTACATATAGGTATTGACCTATATGTAGTGCACGCGTGTAATGGTGTCCCTGCACTCACAAAGTCCGGGGAATTTGCCCTGAACAATGTGGGGGCACCTTGGCTAGTTCCAGGGTGCCCACACACTAAGTAACTTTGCACCTAACTATAACTAAGTGAGGGTTAGACATATAGGTGACTTAGAAGTTACTTAAGTGCAGTGTAAAATGGCTGTGAAATAACGTGGATGTTATTTCACTCAGGCTGCAGTGGCAGTCCTGTGTAAGAATTGTCTGAGCTCCCTATGGGTGGCAAAAGAAATGCTGCAGTCCATAGGGATCTCCTGGAACCCCAATACCCTGGGTACCTAGGTACCATATAATTGGGAATTATAAGGGTGTTCCAGTGTGCCAATCAGAATTGGTAAAATTAGTCACTAGCCTGCAGTGACAATTTTAAAAGCAGAGAGAGCATAAACATTGAGGTTCTGGTTAGCAGAACCTCAGTGATACAGTTAGGCACCACACAGGGAACACATACAGGGCATACAGGATTCCAGTGACACATAGGCAAAAACAAACATACATACAGTAAAAATGGGGGTAACATGTCAGGCAAGATGGTACTTTCCTACAGGCCCCCGCCAGAACCAGTGGAGAAATGCATCCACTCTAATTTTCCTTGGCAGGATGAAGCAGACTGGGTACAAGGCCCCCTCCAGAACCAGTGGAAGAGGTCACCTGCTTGACACACTGTGGCTTTGCACTCCCCAGGACAAGTCAGTGGACAAACCACCCACTTGAGAGACTGTGGCCTTGCACTCCCCAGGACCAAGCAGTGGGTAAACCACCCACTTGAGAGACTGTGGCTTTGCACTCCCCAGAACCAAGCAGTGGGCAAACCACCCACTTGAGAGACTGTGGCTTTGCACTCCCATGACCAAGCAGTGGGCAAACCACCCACTTGAGAGACTGTAGCTTTGCATTCCTCAGGACCAAGCAGTGGGCAAACCACCCACTTGAGAGACTGTAGCTTTGCACTCCCCAGGACATCGCTGTGGGCATGTTGCCCCCTAGAGGAGCAGTGGAGTAGTACCACCTTCCGGCTGAGGTGCCTCCCCTCCCCTTCCCCTTGAGGTTCCTGTGTGTTTTCATCCTGATGCCCCTGAAGCGTTCTCTCAGTTTTGAGGCAGAAGTCAAGTGTGAGCTTCACCCATGATTTTTTTGCTCACTGGGCCATGGACATTTGCAAAGGACAGTGTACGGCCTTCTGTACATATTGTAAATATTAGTATATACAGTTTTTTCCAATCATTTACTTTATCTGCCTATTTCTAATATAGGAAGGATTTGACTCAATTCCTTTTGTCCTTGCGTTCTTCCAAGAGGTTACAGGGGGTAAATATACTGTTGTTGCATGTGTTTGTGTGTATGGTGTTGTGGGTGAGGGTGGGGATAGAGGTGTTGAATGTGTGTGTGTCACTCTCTTTTTTCTCCCCCGTCCCCTGTGTGCTAGATGCAGTACTCACTGTGGTCGTCGCCGCCGCCGCCATCTTTGGTGCTCCTGATATATGAGAAGATACACCAGCATCGGCAGGACCTGCAGCTCAGGCTCCATTAGACACACAAAAAAAGGGAGCACACTGCCTCACACTCCAGCATAAAATAGCCCCAATGCATCATGGTAAATGCAGTCATTTGATTTAAAGATAGAGAATGCTTTTTTCAAAAAGTCTTTCACCTTAAGTAGATGCAGCAAGTGCTGTATCTCTGGACACGTGTTTCTGGCTTTCGGCCGTCATCAGCAGAGAGAAAATATATCTGAAGGGGTTGCTTGAAATGCCGCCGAACGTCTTCACAGATTTTTGTACCACTCAGTAGGCAAACAGGTGCATCACCAGAGCTCGTGAGCTCGTATGCTCACGGGAGCCGTCAATTAGACACACAAAAAAAGGGAGCACACTGCCTCACACTCCAGCATAAAATAGCCCCAATGCATCATGGTAAATGCAGTCATTTGATTTAAAGATAGAGACATTTTTCAAAAAGTCTTTCACCTTAAGTAGGTGCAGCAAGTGCCGTATCTCTGGACACGTGTTTCTGGTTTTCGGCCGTCATCAGCAGAGAGAAAATATATCTGAAGGGGTTGCTTGAAATGCTGCCGAACATCTTCAAAGGTTTTTGTACCACTCAGTAGGTGAACAGGTGCATCACCGGAGCTCGTCAGCTCGTAGGCTCATGGGAGCCGTCAATTAGACACACAAAAAAAGGGAGCACACTGCCTCACACTCCAGCATAAAATAGCCCCAATGCATCATGGTAAATACAGTCATTTGATTTAAAGATAGAGACGCGCTCTGGTTCTTCGTTGAGTGTCGAGAAGTGAGTGGTTTCCCTTCCGAGTGCTGTTTCTACTGAGCTTTTGATGTCGTTGGTACCATCCTGGAAAAGCTGGCGGATTGACAGGTTGTGATAGGGTGGGCGGTGCATTGTCTTCCGCCTTTCTGTTGGAGGTGATAGCCACGGTGCTTGTTGCTACCACCGAGTCAGTCGGAGTGTTAAGGTGGCTGTCTGTGTTGGCAGTTTCCTCCTTGGTCATGATCCCATTTTTTTTGCCACTAGCCTGTTGGCGGTATTACCGCTGCTTTAGCACCGACCGCCAGGGTTGTAATGAGGGCCTCAGTGTCCCCACAAAGTACATTAATTGATATTGGAAATGCCCAATTGTGACATAATTAGCTTGTTTGTTGTTTCTTTTTGTGTATTTCATTTTAATTTTTTGCATCGTTTTGTGTGTTTGTTTCTTCTGTTTTTTTCTTTCGTTCAATGATGCTTCTCTAGTTTTGTTGCAACTACTTATGGTATTCTAGCCTTTATAAAGCTGTAGGCTTGTGGCCTAGATGGGGTGAAGAATGTGCTGGCCAAAAACTGTGATACTTGTTGCATGCAATTACATGTAAAATATTTTATTGTGGAAGGATTGCTTGTACATGACAAAATGTCTAGAAATTTAAGCATTTATGTTTTCAAATAAATATAATTGCATAAATCAAAAACACAATGACGTAAAGCGCAATCACTACTAACGATATATCAAAGGCTGTATGTTACTCTTGTCAAGAAATCTACACTTTAAACATTCCTTAATCTAAAAACGCACACTTTATTATAAGTGTGGCTTTCACATCTCCCCTTCAACTCTTATTATGATATCTGTGCGTAAGGCCTTTAACCCAGCTAGATGTGGTGATTTGTATTTTAAAATTACATGGCTTAACGGACATCTTCACCTAAGTATGATGTCATTTTAACCTTTGGCCGGCATGGCTGGTGATAACACTGGTATTCAAACTGTTGGATCATCATATTGCTTCTTTGATGATCGGTGTTGACAGTGATGACATTGATGGGGGATGCTGAGAACCAGGAGCAGAAGTGATGAGTGACTCCTGGATGACACCATTTTGAACTGTACCAGAATGCTGTGCAGAAGGGTTGGGACAAGGGTGGAGAGGTTATGTGGCACGCTAGGATTGGCCAGGGGTGATTGACTTTTGGAACCTTCCTTTCCCTTTTAAAAACATTTTCACAAGAGAGAGACTCCCTCTTGCCTGGTGGTTTCTTTCTGCATTTCACAACTAGATCCTGAGATTGCCACGGAGAACTGGTGAGGAAACCCCTGAACCCTTGATGCTCAGAAATGATAAAGGACTCTACCCAGTTGACCCCAGGACCAGTGACTCTCCCCAGTGGCCAGTGGGGCTGGACCCCTTTAGCCCCTAAGGGTCAATTTGGGGAAAGCCCTGGAATTTTGTGCCCAGAAACCAAGGCAGGGGTGAAGGCTGACACAGGGAACCAGGATAACAAGCTGCATTAGGACTGCACTACTTAGGAGGTAAGGAGGCCTGCTGCAATGCTAGAGCTTATCATGAAGATCATCAAAATTGGCCCAACAGGGCACAAGTCATAGCATTTTAAAGTTTGGTGACCTTTCCCTGGTAATGAAGAGAATAGGGCTCTGCTGCCATTTTTATAAACTATCACCAGGTTGGGCCATGGCCCAGGGTTCAGCGAGGAAAGTTTTATATTTTTTCCACAGGGAGTGAGCATGCATTTGGCACGCTCTCCTTACTCTTCTATTCACCCTGGGGCCCCATCCACAGGGAGTGCTCATTCTCAGAAGGCAGACACCACATCCCTGAGACCCTGTATGCTGAAATTGATGAAGGCAGTGCCGTCACATTCCTTTAGCGGTGGTCAGCCTGCCCTTCTCCCCATGCATGTGTCTGTATGGGCGCAGGAGTATGCCACTGACACCAATGCCAACCTGCAGGAAAGGGCAGGGAGAGGAACTTTGCTGGCTTCCACAGCAGCACAGAAAAGTGCTATGCAGGTGGGGATCTGGTGGGGGCATCCTGGGGTGGGCTCGCTAGACTGACCCCAATGTGCATAGAGTGCGGGGTACCCAGGTGGGACTGAGCCCCCTAAAAAATGGAAAAAGGGCTGTATAGCTCATGCTGTACAGCCAAAGCAAAAGATTAGAAAGACATTGGTTCTCCAACGCAGCTGGAGAGATGCTCATAAAATATTCGCTGCTCCTGGATGAGCACCGTATAATACCCTGCAGGACTTCACTAACAACAGACATTTCCTCCTGTGGTGATCCCCAAAATGGGCAGGAAGCACCACAACATTACCAGAGAGACCTGGCGGGGCTAAGCACAGACAACAGCAGCAAAACCAGGAGGGACTTCTCTTTGAACGATTGGTGTGTAAGACCCTGTCAGTGATATCAGTGGGGGGTGAAGCTGAAAACCAAGGAGCAGATGTGAACAGTGACTCATGGACGACGCCATATTGTGTTGGAGGATTGGGACAAGGTGGAGAGGTGACATTGTACCCTATGATTGGCCAGTGGTGCCCGACTTCTAGAATCTTTCTCTTCCTTTAAAAAACTCTTGCACAAGGGGGAGACTCTCTCTTGCCTGATGATTTTTTGCACTTCACTGCTGGATACCGGGAAGTGCAAGAAGGATTCCCTGATGTCCAGAATGGAATAAGCTGTCTAGTAGACTACAGGACCAGTGGGTCTCCCCAAGGGCCAGTGAGACTGGCCCCCTTACACCCCATTAGGACTAGTTAGGGGAAAACCCTGGACTTTTGCACCCAGAAACCAAGAACGGGAGGAAGGCTGGGGTAGGGGGCACCAGCTTCCTGCAGACTTCACTGATTTGGAGGTAAGGAGGTTTTCTGCAACTGTCACAGGTGGCTAGAGCTCACCACCAGGAGTACAATGAGCCCAAGATCATCAGAATCCACCCTACAGGGCATGAGGTTTGGCATTTCAAAGTTTGGTGACCTTTCTCTGGTGACGGAGCACGTAGGGCTCCTCCTCCATTTTCATCAATTACCCCCAGGGGAGGCCAGGGCCTGGGGGGTGCATGAAATGTTCTATAATGTATCCCCAGGGAGGGGTGTGTGCATGGGGGCCCCTTTTGTAACTCTTCCTTACACCCAGGGACTCCAACCCTAGGTGGGGCTCATTCATTGGGGGGCAGGACCCTATCCCTGACCCCCGCATGCTGAAATTGATGGGGGAGTGCTGCTGCACTCTCCTGGCCGTAGTAAGCCTACCCAACTCCCTGTTCCATTGACCAGGGGAGCAGGAGTCTGCCATAGACACTACGGCTGGCCCACAGGAGTGGGCAGGCAGAGGAACATTGTCAGCTCCCGGGGCAGCACAGAAGACTTGTACAAGAAAGCACGGTACCCAGGTCAGACCCGACCCCCTACCAAACAGAAAAAGGACATCACAATGCAACGCCGCACAACAAAAGACAAAAGATTGGAACTGCAGCGGCCCTCTCCAAGAAAGCATGAGAGCTGCTCATAAACTTTTCAGTACTCCCAGAGGAGCGTCACATAATGTCCTGCAGGGATTCATTAACTACATACATTTCCTCATGTGGAGGCCCCTAAAATGGGCAGGAGTCACCACCAATGTTACCAGTGAGGCTTGGGGGAGCTGCAAGAGTGCAGCAGCTCCACCAAAGGAATTTATAAGTACTGACCCTAAGTTTCCAGGGTTAATGGATCAATTACCCCTTCAGGAATTCTTCATTATTTGAAAGAATTCCCTGGGCTGGAGCTTTTGCTCTACTGCTGTGTCCTCTAGGGTTTCTTTTTATGGTTGTAGTTATCATGGCCTGAAAGTAGTTGAAGTAGATACATGCCTGGAAGTGCCTTCTAGAGACAAAGGGGCATATTTGTACTTTGTTTGCACCGCATTTGCGCCATTTATTTTATGCAAATCCGGAGCAAAACTTAACTCCATATTTATATTTTGATGCTAGACCTCTCAAGTGTCAAAATATAGGAGTTAATGTCATTTTTTTTTTACCATGGAAACCTACCTTGCGTCAATGAGAGCAAAAAATAACCTTAAGGCATTTATGCCTTATTTATCCTCCTGTGCAAACATGATGCACGGGAGGAGGAGGGCCTTAAATACTGGAGCTAAGCCTTTTTAGCATAATTATTTAACGCCTGCATCAGGGCAGCCGTTATGGGACCTGTGGGCTCATTTCCATGGCCAGAGACCATAGAAGCAGTGCACAGGTGCCCTTCCCTGCCCCCAGGGACACCCCCTGCCATCCCCACTCACCCCTGGAGGACACCAAAGGATGGGGGGACCCATCCCAGGTAAGTCCAGGTAAATATTTCTATTTTATTTTCTAAGTGCCATAGGGGGGGCCTAACTTGCCCCCCCCCTACATTGCTAAGACAGGAGTCATGTCCATGGGGGTTGTGCATGAAAAAATGACGCTAGTCAGGTTAGAGTCAATATTTTTGGCGCTAACCTGACTAGAGCCATTCTTTGATGCACAACCCCCAGTCTTCCATGTGTCTCCCCTGTCTGGTTAGAGTCATTTATTTAGACATTAAGCGAGCCTTAGCGCAGGCTAGCGTCATTCCTTAACTATGACGCCCGGCTGGCATCTAGGAATGGCGGTAGCCGGCAGTAAACATTTTAACACAAACTTGCGCTAGCACAGGTTTGCGTCAAAAGTATAAATCTGGGCCAAAGTTTATGGTTGAAATGCAATGTCATTGCAATGTGATGCTGTCTAGGGACTGCCTTTATAATTTTAGTTTTATGGCTGGAAAATGTGCAAAAACACACTGAAACACATCTTTGGCTTATAATGAAATGGTATATTGGTTTCACATACAGATGACCATGATTATTGGTTATTGTCTAGCTTTTATTAACATTAATATGTGCATTTGCAGAGGATTATTAATTTTGATAATTTAATTTAAGTACAACATGTGGTTTGTTACTCTTGGCCCTTGTCCAAACCATTATACTTTGTATGATTCTTTTAGGGGAGTTCATTGGTTAATATGCAATGTCAACTGTGATGTCTTCCATCTGCCAGGGTACATGTTTGTAAATTATTGAGTAGTATTTAGTTGTGTGTGTGTAATACATGTGCTTTTCCTTTTTCTAAGAAAAAATAACTGACAGGACAATAATCTATTGAGTGTTATTATTGCATTCCAGTATATGGTGATTACTACCACACCTCACCATCTCTGAGTAGGCCTTGGACTGCTCTGCCTCTCTACCCTGAGAGAGTCAAGTGCTACAGAGGTGTGCCTTGTTCCCAGTAAGGAGAATTATTGATCTATTACTTGTGCATTCCACGCAACTAATACCACCATTTCCTACAATTGGTAACTGCAGTGAGGTGCAATCCTTCATGCTGTCTTTATTGCTAGAAAAAGAAAAATCAAAATAACACAAACATCTATCAGAGTTTCACAAAACAGATTTGTCCATACATAGAAGGAAGGAATTAATCCAACAAATGTCTTAAAGCCAGTTAGTGGGCCATGGTTGATAGTAAAAACATGGATTATGCCTGTTGCATGTTTGTTGGGAGAAGGTTTCTGCAGCAGAGAATAAAGATACCTCTGGCTGTGTCAGATCACAACAAACTTGTTTCATTTATCAAAGTAGAGTATTTATCATATCAACTTTTGGCCAGCGAACACTTGCAAATAACTTTTGTGGAGGAGGATGACCATAATACCATAGCTTGTCATTGATTTGTGGAGATTTAATGCAAAAATGAAACCAGGGGTCAATCAAGAGCAACTTTGATTCATTGTAGTTAGATATGTACCATATGCTAGGAGTGTATAATGAGGAGAAATTAATAAAACTGGTGCAAGCAATTTACAAATGAGACCAGGCTTCAAAGAGTTATAAGCCCCATACAGAGTAATGAAATTGCAGAGGAGTTGAGTGTCCTCTTGTATGTAGATGTGCTACAATATTTGGGATTGTATTTTGTCCAGCAATTGAACTCAAAAGAGAACTTCAAGACAAGCTGAAGAAAAGCACTTTTCCATACTAACTCAAGGATACATTCCTGACAATCCCAATAATGAAAGGCAGTGTTTACTAAGTGAATACTCCCTGCAGGTGCCGCATAAGGTGTGGGTCTTCTGCTCTACTGATAAAAGAGGCTACAATGGTTCTTCTATTGCTGTTATTATCTGTTTTGAAATTAAATTATGTGGACTGCACACAGCTGGCTCATTAATGAGCTGCCATGGCACTTTATTTGCCTTCTAAGATTATAGTTAAATTCTGTATTTCATTCTGCACCATTTCATCCAACACAGAATTAGTGATATTTTGTTTCCCTTTACAGCCTAAAATGTGCATTTGATTAATCATTTTAACTGTTGGTGTCTTTAAATCTCTAAATAATGCAAAGCTCTTGCATGTTATTTTCTGTACTGTCTTGTGCAAAAATATAATTTTTCTTCCAATTATGCATGACCTAAACAGGTTATAAATGTTCTCACATTTCCAAAATGTGGTTATCCCACACACTTTTGTCATTTATATTTATTCCCAAAATGCATAACCTTGTTCTGGAAAAGAATCAATAAATTGTGGAGAGTAAGTCTGTGCCTGGTGTTCTAGATGGATATTTTTCACTTTTTCTGGCTCTTGAGAATAATAAAAGGTGGATGATCAGATCTATTAATACTATTAAAATGAGGAAATATTTTTGCAAACTTTCTAGGACTAGTTATTGGCAGGCCTGTAATGTCCCTACTGTGTATAATTAAATACATATCTGGAGCTAATATATTGATGAATGTAATAGTGACTATAATGATATAGACAAAGTGGCTCCTGATGGATTTCTACATTTAATTAGGGGTTCTCACTGTCTAAGGATGCATAAGAATTTAGGTCAGTGATTAACTGTTTAACAACAATTATGCCTCATGAATTCATTATAATGTACTCTAATGAGATTTTTAAACATGGAGGGCATAATTACATGAAAGTGGCACATGAGCTATGATGCGCCACTTTTCTTGCGCACCCTAAAGTCACCATGCTAGTGTCATATTTACAATACGGTGCACCAAGGGGGATGTTAGCACAATAGCAGCAACATGTGTAACAATATTGTGGCGCATTGGTCGACTAGTGCCAAAAATGATGGCGCTAGTTAAGCAATGCATGAGGAGGCCCATTGGAAACAATGGGAGCGTCAATTTAACGCATGCCTTGGCAGGCATTAAAATTGACAGGAAAAACTGCACAGTGAAATCTCATACATTTCACTGCCCCATGTTTCTGGGCCTCCTAACAGGGTAATGCCACCCTTTTCATAAAATCATGCTAGGCGCTAAGGGCTCGTAAATATGCCCTGAGGTATTTGAATTATTTCTGTTGGACCCATATTCTGAACCCTTTCCCAAATAACACCACAAAGCGATGTTTGCAACATGACAATAATAATTTAATTGTGTTCTTTGAGAAGAAGAATGTGACTGCAATTCCTGACCTGAAGGATACGGCACTGTTTAATCAGGAATGTACTTCCCAAGTACAGAGAGAAAAATTATAATCAACCCTAGAATGGACATCACACCACAAAAAATTCTGATGTATGATCATGATGAAAAATTATATTTGTCACAGAACTAAAAGAAGCAAGACACCATCTGGGGCTTTGACTAAAAGGAGGAGTGATGATTATTTATCTTCTTTGAGAATCTGTAGCCGAGCCATTTTCAGATAACACTATTTCTTGCAGCAGTATACGTTCAGTTGATGTGGGTTCTGCTGGTAGTTATTAACAAACCACAGTTGTTAGGGTTGCAATTTTGCAATATCAGTTTCACTTGTTGAAATTGGTACTTGGTGTAAAGCATCATAATTGCATAATTCTATATAATGTTGTGTCTTAAAAGTAAGGCAAAATACTGAAATTACTATAATTACTCTAACTTAACTAAAATTAAATAGACTATCTCTGAAATATGTTTGAGAGGGCCCAGACTAAGGGGATTCTGCTCTAAGCTCCCAAAATGGCACCAGTAGTATTAGTCCAGGAAACAAGATACCCTCCCAACAATTGTGAGTCAAACAGGCCTGTATTTGTATTGAATGTTAAAACAGAAATACTGATGAAGATGTTGACATCTCAACTAAGGAAGGTATTTAAATCTAATCCAGATGTATGCCTAACAGTAGCACCTGACTTAACCTCAGGCATCCTTTTGTTTGTTTGGTGTACACAAAATATGTGCAGGAGCCAACCGTTGTGTTGCTACTCAATGACATCAAGGCATGTGATACCCTGGAGTGCCCATATTTGTTTGGAGTGTTTACTGAAAAGGGATTTGGGTCACAATATATGGTGTGGTCAAAACTGCTCTATAATGAACCAATGGCAGAGTGAAGTATATTGGGACAATGTCATATCCATTTATACAGGGGGAAAGGGATGTGACAGGGATGTTGTTTACCTACAAACATAAGTGCACTAGCGGTGGATCTCTGGCTTGCCGCATGCAGTGTGATGTACTGGTGAGACCTGAGCATTAGAAAAACACTTGGGTGACTGGATTTCACTGTATGCAGTTAATATTCTTTTATACATACTGGCACCAAAGGCCACAAATAGCTTACTGCCCCAGATATTTATAAATCTGGCATATGTTTAAGTTATTGCATAACTTGGGATAAATCTGTATTGTACTGAATGTCAGAATGGGCAATGGAGGGGACATTTTGGAGCCTGTTTACAATATCTTTTGGTGGCTTCCAATACCTCGACATTTATATCACAGCTGACCAGAATGAACCTTCAGAAATGACACCTAGACAGTTTCATACTCATGCACTATGAATGCCCGGTCTGGCCCTTTTAGAAAGGGGTTGGGGACTGCCTGACTAGCCTCAGAAAGTTGGCTCATGGCCGCAATGCAAAACCAGTCATATTGGATGTAGAGGAGGATGTGACCATGATGTCAGATGATATTGTGTAGATTAAGCTTTAAGATGGCAAGGCAAAATATGGCCAGGCAGTGGATTTCAGCAGTTGCTCCTGATCTAGAAATTGGGGAAAAAGTAATTGTCATAACTCCATCTTGTGCCCTATGTGCTGTGGGTTTTACTCACTGGGTTCATGTCACCCTTCTCTGGTGGAACCTTCCTTCCCTAAATATTCCAAGTCATGCTTCCCTTATGGTGCTTCCCTTATGGTACCTTCCAGTCTCAAGCACTCAATGATTTCCTCCTGGGAAGCTTGAACCACTGACTCTCCTGTTCTGTTTCTCTGCAGGTTTGGTCTATTTTGCACCTGCAGATATCACATGTATGTTTAGGATAGTTAAGTTTCCACTTTAAACCATTGAATTATACCATCAGGCCCTTGTGGTTCCGTTGTACTTGTTTATTGTTGCCAATTACCATTTGCACCATCCAGGCATCACATCCATTGTATGTAACACATGATGTTCCACAGGTTCATTGGAAAATTCCATGATTCAACATTGAACACATGCACTTCTGGAACACTCTTTGTTTCCTGTACACAGAATGCTGAGTCTGACATTTCTGATGCATCTGTGAAAACGTGCGCCCTGGAGCTCTGTCGAGTACATGCAGAAAAACCGCAAAAATACAAAAATACACGCAAAAAACCGGTCCCATTGGGCCGATGCCTGAGTTTCTCATAAATGAGACCCATAATGCCTTGGAGTCACCCTCTTCAAACACTGCCTGTTCTGCATCATAAGCCAGAGAATACAGAGCCAGCTGCAGGCTGTGTAGTGGCATTAATTTATAAAACATTCAGGGGCATATTTATACTCTGTTTGCGCCGAATGTGCGTCAAAAATTTTTGACGCACAATCGGCGCAAACCCTGCCCCATATTTATACTTTGACGTCCGACCCCGCGGACATAAGTCCCCTGGGCATGGCCATTGGGCAAGGGGGCATGACTCCTGTCTTTGCTAAGACAGGAGTCATGTCAATGGAGTTTGGGCGTAAAAAAAAAATGGCGCAAATCCGGTTTGAAGCCTGAATTTTGCCTCAGACCTGACTTGCACCATTTTTTGACGCACAACCCCCATTTTCCCATATGCTGGCGCTGCCTGGTGTGAGTCATTTTTTTTTACGCACACCAGTCCGCAGCGCCGGCTAATGTCATTCCATTAATAAGGCACCCGCATGGCGTGTTGGAATGGCGTTAGCCGGCGGTAACATTTTTGACGCACAACTGCGTTGGCGCAGTTGTGCGTCAAAAAGTATAAATATGGGCCTCAAACTCATGTATTGGTAAATACTTGGAGGTTGTGGATTATTTTGTGTGCATTCCAAAAATATTTGAGTGTGAAATGTGGATTAATGTTCAAACTATATATTGTGGCATTTCCCAAAATACGTAGAAAACACACACATAAGGGATAGAAGCTTTAGTTGCTGTAGTGCAGCTAGGGAAGAAACTACAATTATTTGTTTTCTCTGTAATTAAGTATTTTCCTTCTCTATTGCTCTCTGTACTTCAGCAAGAATTTCTCAGTAGGAGTAGATCATTCTTGGGGAGTAATACAAATGTGATCTGTTTGTTATGATAAATGTCTGTCCCTCATTATACACATTATAGTGGAAGACTAGGTTTGTCTTGTTGCCCCAAGTCTGTAAATAATCTTTAACATGCCTGCTTGCAGCCCACATAAGATAGATGTGTGTGTTTTTGTCCAGTATTTTTTCAGAAATATTGAAGTGAATAATTGATAAAAGGGCCTCACCCACACAGCATAATGTGGCAAGTAAGCTCTTTGAATGAAAGGAAACCCTATCAGGGCTTGTAACTTCCTTAATGTATTTGGATGTTGTAAAGGATCACACTTCTGCAAGCAGTCGGTGCCAGCCCTTTATCCTCACTGGAACCTAGAAAAATCACATTAAGATATTGTGAGAAACTGAGGGGAATATTTATTAGTCCCTAGCACCATCTTGCACCACATTTGCTGCAATTATTTTGATGCAATTGTGGCATTAAGGGGGCATTTCCTACATGCCATATTCACAAAGTGGTGCAGTGCATGCAATGCGACGGGCATAATGTATGCATTGAGGGCATTCCCCCGTTAGGGGTGGCAGAAAAAATGGTGCAAGGAAATCTGATAGATTTCCTTGCGCCATTTATTTTGGCACTGTTAACGTCTGCTCAGAGTAGGCATTATAAGGGGGCATACCATTATTTATAATGGGCCCCTATGTACTCTACAAGAGTAGCTCCAACATTTTGGCACTACTCCTGCAGAGTTCATCAATAGGGTAAAAAAAAATGATGCTATTGTCCACTACTATGAACCATGGTGCACCGTATTTTAAGTATGGCACACACATGGTGGTGGTAGGGGGCGCTAAGGTGAGCAAGGGAAATGGCGCTGCACTAGGTGCAGCACCACTTTCCTTAAATATGCCCTTGAGCTGTTAGTTGAGAGGCATGAAATGCCTCCAGAGGCAACAACCCCAATCCTTATCAGGGTAATCCACATAAACTCACTAAATTAACCTGTGCTTAACCCTCCAGTAGCTTGGCATTAAGCAGTCAGACAATGTGTGAAATATTTATGCAGAACGCGAACAGTAATAAACTGAAAAATCAAAAGAGGAAAAATCCCAAACCAATTTAAAAAAATGGAGCACATTTTAATAAATAAAATTATACCAGAACCTGCACTATTGATTTTTTATGTTTTAGCGACAATAGAACCAAAAAAGCACCATCTGCAGTTATCAGATCACGGTGGACTGTGACAAAGTCCCAATTTCAGGCAGACTGCAAGGAAGCACAGTCTGGCTACATGGCCAGGGTTGGCCCACTGGAAGTTGTTCTTTGATGTTCTTAATGTTGAGATGCATCGGTCTGTGCCACACTGTGCCAGGTCTGGTGAAGACAACAATAGGGACCTGCAAGCAACTGCATCTGAGAGCCTGCATCAAATTGAGTCATACTCTGTATGTTCCATTGAAGATACCACTCAGGAGCAATGAGGTGGTGCAATGAGAGGTCCTGTGTCGGGTTACATTGCACTACATCAGTTGTGGTTAAACCTTCATTTGGGCAGGGAGGACTACACTCTGACTGACACCAATTGTTGGAAAATGGGTTATTGGTAAGGGCAGGTAAGTACCTACACTTAGCAATAGGCCACCAACCTCCACTTAGGTCCATTCAGGTCTCAGTAAATTAAACCTAGCTCAACCCTTGGTAGCTTGGCAATGAGTGACAAGGCTTAACTTAGGAGACAAAGTGTAAAGCATTCAAATATCACAAAACAGTAATTAAATAAAAAACAGGAAACAGTTTATAAATCCAAAATCTCTTTATCTTTAAAATGACACCGAAACGAATAAAATCGGATAAGGGGAACCGGAGATATGAATTTTTAAAGAATTAATGCTTTCTAGCGCATAGAAGCAATCAGCGCTCAAAGGGTTAAAAAAGGTCACACTGGAAAGGAACAAAGTCCAGAGTTCAGGCCACCCATAAGGTAACACTGTCACACTTACTTTCAGAAGTGTTTGATTCAGGAAAGTGGTCCACAGCACCAGCCAAGGGTTCAGAGGCTCTGGCGTGCCTCTTGGGGTCTGGGACTACAACTCCCACAAAGAACTTCTTCAACTTATGGAGTTGCTCCAAACATCTCCAAACTTCTGCATCTTTTTCCAGAGGTCCTTTTTGTGTTCTTGATGTATCCACAACTTCATCCAAGGTTTCAGAAGCTCTGAGTTGCTCCGTTGGAGTTGGGACTACAATTCCCAGAATGCATCTGGTCAGAATCCTCAAATGGCCACTGGAGGCTGCTCAGCTGGGCTCTGCTTGCAGGACTTGATGCAGGGGACTTTGGGCAGCTCCTTTGTACCTGTAGCAAACAGGGAGTCCCTACTTGAAGCAGTAGAAGACAGGTAAAGTCCTTTTAGTGGTGAAGCCCAAGTGTGCAGCTGATGCAGTCCTCCAGAGTGCAGTGTCCAGGTGCAGGTCAAGGGTCCAGCAGGGCAGTCCTTCTTCTCCTGTAGTTCTTCCTTTTTGAAATCTGATAGGGATCTGGTAGGGAACTGAAGTGTGGGTACATGTCTGCCAGTTTTATCCTTGCTCCTGGGTGAAAAACAGGGGGGTCCTGGTTCTCCAATCAGGGGCAGGGTCCTTCCCCCTGTGATGACCACTTCCTGGGAAGTGTGGCAAAAATCAATCTCAGGGAGCAACATTCCTCAAAAATCCATCATGGCTGAAAGTGATTTTTGGAAGTTACATCTGGCTGAGCCCACCCACTGGTGTGGCTAAAAACCCTAAACACACCCCTCTCCTGCCCTCTCGTAATCTAATCAAGGGGCCACCTAATTGTCTGGGTTTGCAGGATGTGAGGGTGTTACTGGGTTGCTCCAAATGTCCTTCTCTGTCTTTGAAGACCAGTTTGGCAGCCCTCCACCTTCCCGCTTCACCATATGCTGAGGCGAGATCTCCTCCCCAAGGCACATCCCTTTGTGTGGAGCCAGGACACTTCACACCTCATCAAGGCAGCCTGGCCAGGCTGCCAGAGGCTGGCCAATTAGAGCACAGCAGCAAAAACACTGCAGGACTGAAGTTGGCAACTTTTCAAGTAAAGTTTAAAACTCTTTACCTGAACAAGTTATAATAAATCCTACAGCTGGAAGTTGTGGGATTTATTATAACAATTAATTTGATACCAAACATCTGGTATCTGCTACTTAAGGGGACTTTAAAAATTAAAATACATTCTCCCCATTCTAGTCTATGGATGCCATTCACTACAATGAGGGAAAAATTAATTTGGCTGTTTTACCTCACCAGGGCATATAAAACTATTTTATAAGGCCCCTGCTCATAGTTACATGGCACCCAGCCCTAGGGGCACATAGGGCACACCTTAGGGGTGACAAAGTAAAAATAAGGTAGTTTAAGACTTTGGAACTACTTTCAATTCCAAAGTCAAATTTGCCTATAACTTTAATTTAAAAGCAGCCAGCAAAGCAGACCTGCCTTTAAAATGACACTGGGCACCTCTGCAGTGTACCTATGGGTGCACTACCTATGCTGGGGTCCCTAAATCTACATGCCCTACCATATACTAGGGACTTATAGGTAGGTTGACTTGGCCAATTATAAATAGCCTAATTTGCATACTGATTTTACACAGAGCACAGGCCCTGGGACTGGTTAGCAGTACCCAGGGCACCATCAGAGTCAAGAAAACACCAGCAAAAAGTGGAAAATGGGGGCAAAAAGTTAGGGGGCCTCTGCAATCAGCCCTGATCTCTTACACCAAGGTTCCAAGAACTGGGGTGCACACCTTTTGGGGACCAGGGAAGTTCCTTCAAGCATCAGGGCAATCCTACTTTTGAATCGTATAGAGATACAGGAGTATTCTAATGAGTGATTCTGAAGGTCCAATTTTTATACCCACTCCCAGCTACACCAGGCCCTATTGTTCTCTTTCAGCGCCCAATACACATTCTAGATGGGGGAACCATTAACATGTCCAGTCAGCTGAAAACTGTTAGAACGGCCCCAGACACTTTGGGAAGGAAATTACCACCTTACCAAAAGTGACATTTTCAAAGTTATAATCTAAAATCTGTCTTAACCTTTAGAGAGAATTTTAAATTGTCATTCATTTAAGTGTAAACAATAGTTCTCTATCTGCTCCCAAACGTACATCACTTATTAAGTGTAATAAGGTAAACTAATGTTATCCTATAGGAGAAATAAGCCTTACAATAGTGAAAATTGGCTTATAAAATTTAAACCCACATGTCCAAATTTGTATATACCACACACTATACCTTATGGGCCTCTGGCGCCTACCATAGGCGTGAGGAATAACTATTTAAAAGGAGATTTATACCTTGCAAAATATTTTTCTGTCAGGTCAAAAATGTAGTTTAAAACTGTACTACATGCAGCTGTGTAAGGACTGAGACATGTTTTAAAAGGCTACTTTAGTGGGTGGCACAATGAGTGCTACTGCACACTAGAAGCATTTAATTTACATGCCCTGGGTACCTGCAGTACCATTTAAACTTAAAAGTAAATTAAATAATCCAAGCAGATGTACACCAATTTTACCATGTTTCAAAGAAAACACAAGCAAATCCAATAAAAACGGGTTAAGCAGAAGAAGGGCTGACCCATCAGAAAGGGCCAGGTCCACAGACATACAATTTTAGGATTCATAAAATTAGTTTTATACTCATGTGGGAAATAAAGTGTCACTTTTTTGTCCACCCTAGCCAGGTGTTCATCTAGTATATGGTTTACATCTGTGTTAGAAATGTGGTCTTTGGTTGACATTCAGGTTACCCCCTGTCCAAGCAAGGACCATTACTCTGGTCAGGGCAAATGAGAAACACACCTGGTTAACCCCCACTCACCCCTTGGTAGCTTGGCACGAGGCTTAACTCAGAAGCAATGTGTAAAGCATGTGTACCAACACCAATAGTAATACAGTAAAACACTACAAAATGGACACCATACCAGTTTAGAAAAATAGGTAATATGTATCTAAATCAAACAAGACCAAAATGACAAAAATCCAACATACACAAGTCAAGATTTGAATTTTCAAGAGAATAAGAGAGAAAACAATGGAAACCAAAACAATGGGAATGCTGATTTTACACAAAGTACCTGTTTTGCGTCAAAAATAAAGCTGCACAGGTGAGCGTGTGTCAGAAAAGTCAGCGATGCGTTGATTCCTTCCTCTCAAGGGAGGCCGTGTGTTGTTTCTTCTCCAGTCGGGTCAGCAATATGTCATTTTCCTCCCCCTCGCAAGAGAGCAATGCTTCGATTTCCGGATGGGGCACCTCAGATCTGCGCAGGGTCAGGATGACTTTGACGGCCAGGGACGACGCATAGAAAATCCGGTTGGACGGTGTTAGAGAACCATGCTGCATGGGGTCTGCGTTGTTATCAGCATACAAAAGCGGGTGTTGCACGTGATTTCTCTAGCTGAAATGCATCAATCTCCCAGCCGCAATGCAGGTGGGGTGTCGATTTCAGCTGCAAAGCCGGTGGCCCATCATTTATCAGTCGCGTCGCAGATGCTTCGTCAAAACTTTCCCTGCACAGCGTTCTGTGCGTGCATTTTCAGCTCTTGTTCTGCTAACTTTACATCTTCACATTTCAAGGGCCCAGGTACTGGAAAGGGCACCACTTGACAGGGCAAGAGTCCCAGCAGAGAGTCTAGGTGCTGGCAGAGGAAATCTTTGATGGCCCTAGACTTCAAAACAGGAAGCAAGATCAGTTCAAGCCATTAGAGATTGTTCTCAAGGAGAAATGCACAACAAAGTCCAGTCTTTGTCCCCTTTCCCAGGCAGAAGCAGCAACTGCATGATGGCCCAACAAAGCACAGTCACAGGCGGGGGCAGCACTTCTCCTCAGCTCTTCATCTTGGCAGAGGTTCCTCTTGAATTTAAAAGTGATCTTGAAGAAATCGAAAGTATGGGGTTTTGGGTCTAATACTTATATCCCTTTCTGCTTTTGAAGAAGCAAACTACAAAGGAAAGTCTCTGTTGTTCTGAAGATCCTGCCTTGCCCAGGCCAAGCCCTAGACATGCACTAGGGGGTTGGAGACTGCATTGTGAGAGGGCAGGCACAGCCCATTCAGGTGTAAGTGACCACTCCTCCCACCACTCTAGCACAGATGGCTCATTAGGATATGCAGGCTACTCTCCGTCATCCTTTGTCTCAATGTATAGAGGGGATTAACAAACAGCCCAACTGTCAAAATGACCCAGTCAGGGAATACACAAACAGGCAGAGTCACAGAATAGTTTAAGCAAGAACATGACCACTTTCTAAAAGTGGCATTTTCAAACTGACAGTTTAAAAAACAACTTTACCAAAATATGTATTTTTCAATTGTGAGTTCAGAGACACCAAACTCCACCATTCTGTCTGCTCCCAAATGGAATCTATACTTTGAAGTTATTTAAAGGCAGTCACCATGTTAACCAATGAGAGAGATAGGCCTTGCAACAGTAAAAACAGAAATTATCAGTATTTCACTATTAGGACATGTAAAACACATAAGTTCAAGTACCACCTTTAAGATACACTGCACCCTGCCCATGGGGCTACCTAGGGCCTACCTTAGGGGTGCCTTACATGTATTAAAAGGGAAGGTCGAGGCCTGGCAGGTTGATAAACTTGCCAAGGCGAATTGGCAGGTTAAAACTGCACACACAGACACTGCAGTGGCAGGTCGTAGCCACGTTTACAGGGCTACTAATGTGGATGGCACAACTAGTGCTGCAGGCCCACTACTAGAATTTGATTTACAGGCCCTGGGCACCTCTAGTGCACTTACTAGTAAATCAAATATGCCAATTGTGGATAAACCAATCAACAATACAATTCACACAGAGAAAATATGCACTTTAGCACAGGTCAGCAGTGGTAAAGTGCCCAGAGTCCTTAAGGCCAACAACAGCTAGTCAGAAAAAATAGGAGGAAGGAGGCAAAAAGATTGGGGATGACCTTGCAAAAAAGGCCAGGTCCAACTGTATGTATATGATAGCACCCTAGAATCTTCTTGCAAGATCTTCATATTCCCTATTGCAAAGAGTTCATTGCTGTTTCATTCCCCTAAGGCAATCTTGAATGGGAGTAGTCAATACTACCAAATGGTAATGTGGTTAGAGAATGGGATTCATTTTTTGTCTAAACCAAATCCATAAGATGTATCTAACATTCTTTTGTATTTTTTCCTGTCTTGATTTTTTATTAAGCCAGTGTAGTGAGCTTTTTCTTACTATTCATTACAAATGATCAGGTTTTAAAACTGGTAGGATAGTATTCATAGAGGAATGGTAAGGCACTGGTATGCATCAATATTGGGAGTTAATCTAAAATAGTTTTTACCTCATGCTTAACTTCTGGCTTTAGAGGATATTGATTCTAAAGTAACAACTCACTCATTAAGGGAACAGATTCTTTGTAACACAGTGCTTGGTTTCTGTAAAACGGCGAAACCTGCTTTAAGGCTGTTCTTGTGTAAATTTCTCACTGAGTTCTTCAGTTACTAAGGAGAAAAGTGCTTGCTATATTTCCTCCTCAAATAGAGGATATAAATGAGAGCAGAATATAGTCTTAATTTTGCTCTGTATATCACCCTCAGTTTGTATTTCTACATCAATATCTCTGTCCATCCTGTGTCACAACCTGTATATATTCTTCAGTAGGAGTCACCACCAGATACTGTTAGAAAGTTTGGTGATCTAAATATTCTCTAGTTTATTTCTGTTATACTGTCCAGAAATACTACTGCCAAATCCCCATTCTATAGAATAGATTCATGGATTGTAGGGCAACTGGCTTCTTTTTTTCTCTTAACGTGAGTCTTCTCTCCCTTCTTTATACTAAATTCAACTTCATGCAGTGGTCCACTTTTGTGTTTGACATACTTGTCCTTCATGTAATACTTAGGAGGTTCACCCCTTTCTGTTCTTTTACTGTCCTAGGAGTCCTGTAAAGAATGGTAAGAATGGATACCAGAATACAGAAAATCCCCATAAGTATCATATGTTATTATAGTCCCTCAAATCCTCCCCCTACTAGACTCCTGCTCTGGAGGGGATCCAGTTGTGGGTTTTTTTATGTCACTTTGTTTTGTTTTAGTCTCCAGTGCAGCTTTCTCTTTGCTAGAGCCCTCACTCCTACTTTTTGCTTTGAGCTGTGGTTTTATGGCTTGAGACTCCTGGCCTACATATGTGTAAACTTTGGAAAAATATCTTAAGCACTGCTCATTTGTGACCTTGAATGGGAACCACTGACAAATGCTGGTGCACTGGCAAAACTATGGCTTTTCTTGAATACTAGTCAGAACTTTTGAGGAAACTATCTTAATATTACCTCATTCCATTCCTACATCAAGAGCAGATGCAGCTCTATATTCATTTCTTATTTGTTTTACTGTCTCCAGTAACACTACTAGTGAGGGTGTGGTAAATATAGTAGTATAAATGTTTTCCACAAGTATTGCACTTTTCCACAGGTTATACCTTGCCAAGTGGAACACATACAATTAACACACTATAGCCCTCTTTACAACCCTGGTGGTCGCTGTTAAAATAGCGGTAATACCGCCAACAGGCCGGCGGGAAAAAAATGGAATCAGGACCATGGCGGAAGTCGCCAACACAGACAGCCACTTTAACACACAGACCGCCACAGCAGTAGAAACAAATACTGCGGCGGTAACCGCCAACAGACAGGCTGAAGACAATGTACCGCCCAATGTATTACAAGGCACCAATCCGCCAGCTTTTCCAGGGCGGTACCAACGCCAACAAAAGCACAGCAGAAACAGTACTTGGAACAGAAACCTCTCGACACCCAATAAGGAACTAGGACGCCATGGAGCCCGAACTACAGGTGTTACCAATGTTGGTTTACCTCCTCTTCTACCAGGAACATCAAAGACGGCGGCGACGACCACGTTGAGTACTGCACCTAGCACACAGGGGAGGGGGGGAGGAAAAAGAGAGTGACACAGGCAACACACATCATCCCCCCCCTGACCCTCACCCCCAACACCATACACACAAAAACATGCATCAACATTACATATACACCCCGTAACCCTCTGGAAGAACGCAAGGACCAAATGAAATGATTGTAACAAGTGTAATCATCGAAAATCCAGATAGGGCAACAGGTCTGTAAAAGATCAATATATACAAATATGTACAGCAACTACACAAGTCCAGATAGTGTTCCATTCATTGTCCGTGGACCAGTGATCCCAAAATGCATGGGCGAAGCCCACACATGATACCTGCCTCAAAACGGAGAGAACACTGCAGGGGCATCAGGTAAAAAAGAACAGGCACCTCAGGGGGAAGGGTAGGGGGACACCTCAGCCCGATGATGGGACGACACCACTGCTCCACAAGGGGGCTCCATGCCCACTGCTTGCTCCTGTGGAGTGCAATGCCACAGTCTCACAAGTCTATCAAGTGGGTGGTTTGCCCACTGATTGGTCCTGGGGAGTGCAAAGCCACAGTCTCTCTAGTGGATGGTTTTCTCCACTGGTTCTGGAGGGGGCTTTGTACCCAGAGTACTTCATCCTGCCAAGGACTGGGGTAGTGGATGCTCTTCTCCACTGGTTCTGGAGAAGATTGGTGCCCAGAGTGCTTCATCCTGCAAAGGACTGGGGTAGTGGATGCTCTTCTCCACTGGTTCTGGAGGGGGCGTTGTGCCCAGAGTGCCCAGAGTGCTTCAGCCTGTCTAGGACTGGGGTAGTGGATGCTCTTCTCCACTGGTTCTGGAGGGGGCTTGGTGCCCAGAGTGCTGCACATGGTGTGTGGCAGTTCTCATTATCTCACCTCAAGAGATTTCTGGGAACAGGTAGCATGATACTCCATGGAGGCAGAGACACACTCCACCCTGCGGCAACTTTGCTTGCCAACTGCTGGTACTGCCAGTGCTGGTTGTGGTGCCTCATGTAGTCTGTGCAGGGTCCAGGACTTCTCCTGCAGCCTCGGACGACTGTCCACTGGGAATGATGTTCATGTCGGCTGTGGTGGCACTGTCTGAGCACGTCGCGGGGCAGGTGGCAGTGGTTGCGGCGGTGTCTGCGGCGGAGATGCTGCCAGTGGTGCATGTGTCAGCACCTGTGGAGGGAGACAGCAGGACTTCTCCTGCAGCCTCGGATGGCTGCCCACTGGGGATGATGCTGGGGACTGTAGCAGAGGCAGCAGACGTGCAGGTGGCGGTGCAGGTGGCAGTGGTTGCGGCGGTGGCCACCGCCATACAGGTTGCTGTTCTGTCTTGCGGAAGGGGTGACACCAGTTTCTTACCCGAGGCTTCGTGCCCTGATCTGACTTCCCTTTAGCCTTGTGTCCCTTCCCCACCTTGGAAGTCGCTGCTGGGACCTTGGCACTGTCCTCTTTTGTCTTGGAGGAGGCCTTGCTGGGTGGTTGGTGTGGCTTTTCCCCATGGCATGTGGGCCCCTTCTTCACCTTGGCAGGTGGCGGAATAGGGTGATCCTTGGCCTCACTAAGTGGCACACTGGCAGCCCTGATGGGTGCCGGCCGCGATGTTACTGGACTTGCAGGGACCACAGAGCTTGAGTTTTTCGTGTCTGAGGTGCTGGGCTGGGATCTGGACATCCTGGCCCTAGCGGAAGGACGGGGGGGAGGTGTAGGGAAGAGGTCAATGTTAGCGAGGAAAAGTCTTTTAGACACACTGGGATGGAACGATGGAGGGGGTTTGGGAGTGGAGGAAGAGGTATTGGTTGTAGGAGGTGTATGTCTGCTGAGTTTGGGTGAGGGTGCATGGGCTGGAGGCTGTTGTGAGGTGGATGGCTGTTGAGTAGGTGTGTGCCTGCGTTTGTGTAGTTTGCTTTCAGATGCTTTCTTCTGCAGCACTTTTTACCATTTCCATTACCAAAACCCCGAAATTTTGCTGTATTTTGGAAAAAAATGTGGTTTCCTCCAGGGGAATCCACAAACCCGGGATACATTTAGAAACCCCATGATGTTGGAAAATAGGACACACATTTTTTGTTAACAGCTTATGTGGACAAAATGTTATGGGGGACTAAGCACAAACTACCCCAAATAGCCAAAAGAAGGTTTAGCATAGTGGGGAAAGGCCTAGCAGCGAGGGGGTTAAAGGACAACATTACATACATATGCATTACATATTTGAAAAAAAATTGCTTGGAAGAGAAATTTGGAAAAGCATTAGCACAGAGCAAATGTAAACAGACAACTAAAAAAAAAAAACAAGTAAAAAATAGGCTTACCTTTGAAAAACAAGTAAAAAAATAGGCCTACATTTGATTCCAGCAATGACTGGGTTGACTTGCTTCATCGTCAAATAGCAGCATCAAAGGAAGGACTTGTATGATCGGGTTCATGACAGAAACAGAAGTGCAACAAATAGAATAAAAGGTAAGTTTCTACCTTATAACCCTTTAGCTGCCACAGTTATATCAATAGGAAAGCACACAGTGACTGGCCTGATGGAACTTGTACTCCCTCCGACAATCGCTTTTACCTATGATGCCATCAACGCTGGAGGAAAATTCTGGTGGAGATAGCGGTAAGGGAGGCACTCAGACTGACTATCGTCCATAGAACTGCCAGCATCTAAACTGAGCAGGAAGACCGCCTAGTAGGCAGATGGATTAACCAACCAGACATCTAAATCAGGCCCTTAATTATCATGTTGCAACGAATAACATGAAAAAACATCCATTCATATTTTACACCTCCCCCTGAATAAATAAGATATTTACTTCAAGAAAAAGAATAGGGAAAAGAGAAAATATGTGATAATTATAAGAAAAACATTTAGGAGAAGAAGGTGTGCATTTTGCCATAGGTGCCTCCTTCTTAGCCAGCATATAATCACATTCCTCCAAAGATTCATTATACAGATCAAGTAAATGATCTGAACTTACAGTGTCCAAAAAGAGGTCAGGATCTATACTTAAAGGAGTTGACTGTGCTGTTGCTACAAGAAAATCCATTTCTTTTAGATGCAAAGAGACATCTTCCGTAGGCAGTCGTGGATCCAAGGCATGCATTTTTTGTGCTTAATATCTTGTCACAAATACTTTGATTGAGGTGCCTTACTAGTAACTCATCTATAGAGTACCCTGTCATTTAAGAGCTTTAGAAGGCATAATAATATAGGAGAGCAGTGTTCTTGACCATTGAGCTGCCTTGTGAATAAACAAGCGACAATCAAATATTACAATCAAGGAGAAAAGACTAGGACTGCACTTCAGTAGTTGGTGGAATTAAATGGGTCCGACGTTGGGTCAGATTTTCTCTCAAAAATGATTTAACGTTCAGGAGATATATTGAGAAGACCCTATAAAACGGAGTTATTGTTAGCCTTATTTAGAAATTGACAGACTGGGTACTCCATCAAAATGTAGCTGATATCCCATCTGTTGTATTTCAAGTTCCATAGGTGCAACATGGCAGACTCGGACATTTGCTACTTCGCTGACGGAGTATTCATCATCAAACAAACAAGGTATGTTAAGGTATTTTTTTGCAGTGCAGCTATTCTCTGGCCACTCTTCAGGCAATGTTTTTCAATTATTATTCTCTCAGCGCTCTGTAGAAATATCTGGAGCATTCTGGTCTAATTTTGAAATTTGATTGGGAACAGAAATCGGGAAATTAAATTCTTTGTTGTTAAACTGTATTGTGATCTAGAATAATTGAGTAAGACATCTGAGTCTGATTAGAATGCTAGACTGTGAGCTGTGACTGGAAGTAAATTTAGACTTTGACTAGTGGTTAGAAAAAAAAAAAGTTTGACATGTCGAGATATCAGTCGGATGACAGTGCAAGACCTTTACCTTCTTGCCTTATTCCAACAGTACTCTGTGATCTTTTTGGTTTTGAAAGTGATTTACAAAACTAGGGGGAGAATGTTTCAACATCTTTGAGGGATGATTGAAAAAAGGAGCATGAAACCGCAAGGTCCATAAGATCATGGGCTGAGAAGAATATGTGAAAGAATAAAGATGTTTGCTTTTGTGACATTGCAAACTTTCATCTGGGTTTTCCCATCTACCAGTCTCATGTTCAATTGACTGTTCACTTGGCGCTCTTTGCATACTGTCACATTGCTTATGCTCAAGTACAGCTGGAGAGCCATTGTAGGAGTACGCTGGAAAAGGCGAAAGTCTGTTGGTGGGCCTGGAGCAGAAAAACAAGGACGTTTACTCCTCACTTGGTCCTTTCACAACAGGCACCATTTGGCAGCTTCTGTCAGGTTAGTTTGAAGAGAGGGACTGCGACAATTTGTCTTCACAAGCTTCAAAGTGCAAGCAAACGTAAGGCAGCACTTCACAATGAATCCTTTGAAGTACTTTGGAGGATCGTGTCAGGACATCCCGGGATTGATTGGTGGCCACAAATGGCTGAGAAGTGGTTCACTCCTTTCTGGGTCAATATGCAGGATGAATAGGTTCTATCAAGCTGGCTGGAAGAGAGAGAGACGGTGACTTCTTGTCTTCAGGGGGTTCTGGGAATTTAAATTCATGGGTTAAAGGAAATGCAGGGTGGCACTTCTCAGTACAAGTGATGCAGCGCTCTGCGTCAGCTCACAGCACAGTAGGAGCTCGTTGGCCGGATGGGATTGAAGGGACTGCACGAGTAGGCAGGGAGAGAAACACAACAAGTTGTGGACTCGTTACCTCGCCCCTGTACAGCCAGCATCCAGCATCTCCTCTGAAGCTGTTCTGAAGAGACAGTCTGCGACTCTTAATCTGCCAGGGGTCCCCACGGTAAATCCATTTGCAGGGCAGCGTTTATCATTACACGCTTTACCTAAGTGAAAATACAAATGAAAGCATTAACCTTTGCCAGCCTTTTAAGTCCGAGAGTGCCAATGCTGCTTCCATGGCTGTAATGGCCGCTTACATCAGCGCGCCACAGTCCCGATGCCACGTGGTTCATTGGAGTCAATGCATATCAGAAGTGGTGCTTTATAAGGCACCGTGGGTTGAGGTAAATAGATGAGAATGCTGGCTCCTTTTACACACAGCTCTCCTTCGTGAAGCAGGACATGCAGGCTTTGAATCACCTCCTGCAGCTTCATGAATAGGGTCCTTTAGGGAAGCTGGCAATGTTCGTCTCATTCAGAGACCTCTCGCTGACACTTTCCCCAAATCTAAATGCAAATAGAACTATAAGGAAAACACTTTTATCAAGAGTTACGTTTACAACTTGGCACAGGATCTACATTGGGAATGTAGTTCATGTTATGAATGACAAAAATATGATATATTCCTCTAGGAATAACGCATGCCAGTCATAGATGTTGGAGAGCGGATCTGACATTGGCTTTCCAAGCTGCTAAAGTATTCTGGTCAAAGAAAGTATTGATTTTTGCCAAGCGATAAAATGTATTCATGGGCACACACTGCCAGAAATGTACGTTTGAATCTGCCCCTAACGAGGACAGCTAGTGCTTCTGTCACTTTGCTCGTGGAGGATTTAACAAAATAAGTGTTTCTAGATGTCCGTTAGCCTCTCAAAACACCCACACAAACTAATCGTCTGGATGAGTACAATAAAATCCATTGAAGTGAAGTAGCTTTGTTGGAATAAACCTCGTATTCCCAGGCAATTTTTAAACAAAGATTATTGTACGGTATTAAAGAAAAGTAAAAACTGTATTTTCTAATCTTTATCTACATCTTGCTGTCTGCCCGAGGCTTGCCACTGGCTCAGCAGGTACACGGTGGAAGAAATCTCAAGAGCTGTCTTGTTGACTAAACCCACAAAAATGATTTCCACCGTGACAGAAGCGCTAGCAAAGATTTCCCAAGCACCACGCGAAAACGATTGAAACTTTGTACCTTCTGAGGACCAAAATTAATTACACAATGTCTGCCCATCCCTAAAATACATCAGTACAATTTACGAATGTGAAATCTAAGATGCCAAATTATACAAATATGAATCGGTTTGATGAGATGTAGGTCCAAAGACTACTTCCCATATTTTACTTCTGAATTAAGCCAAAAGCTCGCATTACAGCATAACACAATTTTGGAGTGGACTCATGCAACTTTGTGCAATGGTATATTATAAAACTAAATATGCAGTTAACGATTTTTTTTTTAAAAATGACACTACATATTTGTAGTGATCAAATGTCTATCCCAAATTGGGTGATATATTTTGTTTGGGCACAAGTACGTATTTACAAATTAGATCTTTGGTCAAGCAGAAAGAACTGATTTAGCATTCACATATTCAGCCTGGCCCTAACCCCATACTTACTCCACCACGTTCACAGTAAACAGTTGTGTCCATACATTTCATGCTTTTAATTTTGAACATCAAGTTCATTTTGAGAATTATGGCATATTAACAAGCATTTCCCAAGCCAATTGTTCTAGCTTTAAAGGAATGTTATATGGTAATGGGAAGCATCGTAAGTAAATAGCATAGGAATAGATATGTATTTACGTGAAAGCAAAGAAATGTCGAATAATGCTAGTGTAGATTAAAGAGTCGGGTGACAGAGGCACTCTCGTGCCAGAACTAAAAATCCATGTAGGTTAATGACTGCCCTCCTCCCATCTGTGCCCCTGCCAGAGAAAAACAACATACATCATGCGCATGCCCCTGAAACTTCAAGCTTAGATAACTGGATAAATAGCTGGATAAATAAACAGAATGATCACAGATGCGTGGATTTCATGCACTTCTTTAATGAAAGCACACAATTACTGCCCAATTAAATCATGAACATCTAGCTCCCAACACGTGGGTGAAGGTAAAGCTCCTTTCTAGTGATGTTCACATAACTTTGCGCTGTGAAGCCAGACCATAAAAACTGACGGTTTTCCAAATGTGTGCTATGAAGTCATGAAAAACCATCGGACTCTTTGCCTCGTGGCGTAAATGCAAACACAGTAATATTTTTATAAACAAAGTCTAAGCTAATTGTCATTGCAAAATTAAACCAGAACCTGACAGTGTAATTGTAGGCCTTTTAAAATGGCAATAAAGTCACTACCACATTTCAGCTTACGGGTTACTTGGGCTTAAAAAAAAAGCAAATGTTGAATTCCTATTATTGTTGCCACTACAACAGTATTACCATGTGAAATATATTTTGTCTGACCTCTGCTGACGTGCGTTCCAAACAAAAAGGCACACACGCTCATGCCTATGATCAAATCCAATTATTACTTTTTTTACCTCTTCCTGTAAGCTGCTCCATTAAAGGACTGGGTCGAAATAAGATAGGTAACTACCCAAGGGGCTTTAAACAGGCATATCAGTTTATAATAGTTCCCAGAAACACATTTGCTCTTCCTCTTCAGGGAAGGAAACCCGGAGACTCAGCGGAGTTAAGCTCTGTAGGAGGCCTGTGAAAGTGATGAAGTCTAGTGCACTAAACTTGGATGGCCTGAAAAGTGGTGGGAGGCAGGATAGCAATTCAAAGCAATGAGAAAGGACATTGCCATTTTCAACTTTTGAGGCAGGAACCTCTGGATTCGGTTTGCTGCTGCAAAGCATGCACCAAGGACACAAACGTCATATTTGTTGCAAAACTGGGAGTTGAAAGCCTGAGAATTTTATTAAAATTGGCCTGGGCTCATCACCAACTATATCCTGTTTTACCCACATAAATGTGAGAACCTACCTGGAAAAGAAAAAGAGAGAATAATTCCATACCCGGTTTGCTGATTAATTCATGGTTGTCTTAGAGACAGCCAAATCGGAGAGAGTTGTATTCAGTTTTGTCTTTATTACTCCGATCTCCCGAGGCCAGCTTCCGGCTGAGGCACAGGACCAAAGGGGTGAAAGGCACTGCACAAGAAATCTATTGATCCCTGTGCCACTTGACATGTCAGTGGAGCTGCTGTTGTAAAGAAACCATGTTCCACCTGTTTTATAATTATTTTATGATTATGGTGGATTATATGCCTCCTAATTTAGTGGTAGTTTCTCTGTGTAATAACCAGCAGTCAATAAAGTGGAGATTGGAACATTATATCACCCTGGCCCTCTTATAATGGAAACAACAGATGCTGATTTGGAACAAGTGCACTTGTACTCTTAGTATTAATTCATAACCACATATCTTCACAACTATCACCCAGACTCTGTGCCCAGCAAAAGTGTGTATGAATGGCTTAACAGTCACTATGTGGGACAACAAGGAAAATTAAACTGAAGATTAAAGGTTTGCTGTGACAACCAGGATTGCAAGCAAATTTCAGATGCTTTGCACTAACAGTACAATATGTTACTGGGCCTTTCAAAAATCATTTGTCTGAGAGAGCATGGCCTGATCTAAAACAGCCGTTCACAACAAAAATACAAAACTCTTGTAAGAAATCATCTCATGTGGTTATTCGGTAAGAGCCAATAGCTCAGAACCTTATGAAGTGGTTAAAAAACTGGTAAATAATTTCATCTTATCATATACTACTAGCAATTCCAAGCAAACAAAATATTGAAATCACCTGATAACACCAAAGAAGATGTAAATAAGTAGATCAATGACTTTGTTTTTCACACATAAGTATGTATAGCAGGCGTTAAGTAGTTAAAGTCTAACAAAGTGTCTGGGGCTCAATGTGTGCATGTGGCCTTGCATTAGGCCATCCCAAGCTTAGGTTACTATCTGGCAAAAGTCTTTATTGCAGTGATCACCACATGGTCTGTTCCAAAAACGTGGCTGTTAAAAATCATTGCCCCAATAAACAAGAAGTCCCACCTCAGAGAAGTGGTTAAGTGTAGGTCTGTTTCTTTGTTTGAGCTGGAACCTCTATAGAAAAGTGTTTATTCAGGATTTGGTTGATTATCATGACATTTGGCAATAGGGAAATAGAGAAAAGCTTCTGCCACTCAAGTAAATTGAAAGTTTAAATCCTCTTTAATAGTAAAGTCAGATTTTAAGTTACCCTTCTGAAAATGCCACCAGGAGAAAGTCAAAATTTTTCTGTCTAAACCAAATGTGCCTTTCTGCAAGTATCCAGGGTCACATGAATATGAATGTCACCTCTGTGTTTTTTTTGTGTCTTCCTTCCAGGCATGGGGACAAAGGAGTTGCGGGGCAGGGTGTTGCTCTCTTGAGAGGGATGTACTGGAAAGGGGGTTTACTCAGCCCTTCCTGAACTTCAAAGTGTAGTCTCAGGCTTTGCACACCCCCTTCATGACTTCTAAGTGCTGCCTGCCCTGCCACTGACAATGCAGCTAACACCTAGGCCTGTCTGCCCTTTTTAACAAAGGCAGTGTGGAGCCAAACCCAGGAAAGGAGGAAGGTTAATCAACATGGGCATTCCCCACTCACAGGCTGGCACTGAGACAAAAGTGACATCTTCACAACCTCTCATCATAACAATCCTGGACCTGTGACAGATTCAGAAGAAGTACTGCCCTGTTGTCTGAAGAAGGCTAGACCTGCTTGCCTTGAAACCAGGGTCCACAGAAGTGACTCCAAATGTCAGTTGGCTGACCTGTTTGAGCAACAGGGACACAACAACCTTACAGAGGCCTCCCTGCAGCAGCCAGGGTGACCAGCACATACTGCACCTACCTGAACCCTGCTGTTGACCTATGCTGGACTGATTCTGATCCCAAAGAGGTGTCCTCCAGGCTTGGCCCCTTGCCTGGCATCAAAGTGTTCTCATACTGAACTCAAGATGAAAATACAAAAGTTTGAGGGCTCCTTGTAACCACGACCAGACCTCTTCACACCAAAGATCGCCCACACATGACAACCACCAACGCGAAGCTCTAGCCAGACCTGCACTTTTTGCCAACAGAAAGAGACCGCATTCATAGTCAACATAAAGCTCCAGTGCAGACAGGCTCTTTGCATTAAAACACTGGTTGTCTGCCAATGCAACAGCAGCTCTTCGCATGGACTTGAGAAGGTAACTCTTCATCAGGATGAACATGGTCCATGTAGCCTGAAGTTGTGACATTATGCAAGACTTGTGCAGTGGTGTAACAAAGGCCCCTGCAACCCCCACGGTGTGGGGGGCCCTGAGCTCCAGTGGGCTCCCTCAGCACAGTACCCTGGCCTGAAAGCTCCTGAGTGGACCCGGAGGAGGGCTCTCCATGTAATTTGTAGGGGGGGGGGCTAAAATGTAGTTCCGTCACTGTTCTTGTGTTGCCAAAGGACTGCAAGTGGATTCTGCTTTTTCGCAGTATTTTCACCCCAAAAACTAAAAACTCATATCACTGGCTCTACTGATTGGATTTTTCTCATTTTTAATATTAACGTTTGATCTATTTTTTACGTGGGTTAGTATTTTTAGTGTTTTCTCTTTATGACAGTGTGAGTGCTGCATGAAGACTTTGAACATTGCCTCTAAGTAAAGCCTGCTTTTGTGCCAAGCTAGCAGATAGTTAAACACAGGTTTATGTAGTAACTTTTGTTGCTCACCCTGTTGAGGATTCTATTTATTATTTGAGTGGAGTTTCCACCCCTCTCAACTAAAAACCCAGTTTCTTACAAGTATGAATTCTTCCACTTTCTTCTGGACGCCACAAGGTGCTGAAGGTCTTTGGATATAGGAGATTTTTGCCTCAATTTAATTATCCCAGTGCACTAGCTGGAACTAGACATTTCGTTTGTTTGCCCCATTGGAAGTGACCTGCTGGACTGGAGGTTGGAAAAGATCATGGAGCAGAGGAAGCTCTGACTGCCTAAAACACTTCATTAGACCATATAGAACTGGACAACCAGTGTGGACCTATCAACAGAGTTATGGGGAGATTACAACAATGGGGGGTAGATTGGATTGTGAGAGTCAAGCACTGATGATTTTATAATTTTTCTAAAGGGTTGCAATATTACGAAATTGACAACAAAATGTTAGGAATTTGATGTGGACCAGTCCTGGAGGATCAGGACAATCAGATCAAATAATCTGTGAAAATGCAAAATGTAACCTCAAAGTTTTTATCGCCTTCAGGGATGATTGTCATAAACTTTTAAGCTAATGGTGCACATCCAAATGAGCTCAAGCCTACATTTCCTATTAACATTCTAGGCTTACCTAGGTGAAAATCCTTAATTTCGAGAATCAAAAATCTATGTTTAAAGCTAAAAGGATTCAGTTGGACAAAACACCAAGCAAAAACAGTTTACACTCGTGGGTCAAACTGAGTGAAATTTGTGGGATTTAATACATGCTCGCATCAGCACTGTATTAATTTCTCTAACCTAACACTCTGGTCCCTTTCAGCTCTGATAGTAATCCAACCAACAGTTATTTATTGTGCAATAGCTCACTTTATCCTAAAGGTCCGTCCCCCGGCAGCTCCACACCATTCCACGCTCATCCCTCCCTCCCATCTCAGTTCATTATTACCGGTGCAATAGTAACTCAGCACGTACCCAGGGAGTTTTCATCAAATTAATTCCGATTTTATCACATAATATTCTGATATGCTATTGCACTGGATATTTCACTATGCGACCATAATGATCAAGTTACGTGGACGAAATGTTTTCTCTTCTTTTTACAAGTGTATTACTGATATCTGTTCAATCAATGGACTCCAGTAAATCCAGCCCTTGAACATTCTCTATTACTCCACTTAACCAGACGTGTTACTTCACTTCAGTTTGTGCAGTGCTCCGATTTCCAAAACTGATTGGCTCCACTTAATGAAACCACAAAAGTAAGCGAAGAAATAGTAATCCTTGTTAAACTTCAACTTTGAAATAAATTGAATGGATTATTTAATTTAATTGCATGCAAATTGCGTGACTTGCGAGCAATCATCAGCATCTACTTTACAAATAAAAATGTATGTGTAGGCGAATCATTAGTATTTTAAATAAAAGTGACAGCTGCAAAGTCTGAGATCCGGATTATATGAATCAAGAAAGGTTGTTTTAAAAATGCAAATACACCTGGGCAAAACATGGCAGGTGGTCAGATGCCCTGCAGTGCTTTGGATAGGCTTGGAACAACTGATATATTAATGGAAGATAGTATTGCACAAACATTTTGAAAAAAAAATAACCTGCATTTTCACGTGCATTTTTATTGACGTTTACCACATTTTTGTACCAAAATGCTTAAATATTCTTCATGTAGGCAAAAGTGCTACAATATATGTGAAACAATTTCAAAATAACTCTATGTTTGCCAACGTGTGAAGGGAAGTGATGTGTCACAAGGGTAAATTTTCCACTTGAAGATAAAAGGGAAAAATAAATAACTATCCGTGCATTTACCCCAAACACATGCCTAATAATTTGATTTTCTGCAGAAAATGCAGCTGAAGCGTTAGGACAAACTCGTTTGCTCCAGGGAAAACTACAAAATAATTAGGGGCAGATTTATCATGCTTTCAGGCAGAGCAAAGCAGCAAGTCACATTGCTCTACTGGGTGTGTAAGAGGGAAAGGGCAGGAATGTGCAGTATTTACCATTATAAAGCCCATTCATGTCCTTACTAGCACAGCGCTGGAGCACTTTGTGTCATGCTGCAAGGATGCCTGGATTGTAGGCAGGATTTTCCCCATTATGCCTAAACTGGTGAGGTGTAGCATTTTGATGCATTCCCAGATCTACCACTAATGGTAAATCTGGGAATGCATGAAAATCCATGGGTGGGTGTGTGGGAACACCCACACTCCATCCATAGAACACCTCTCTGCTGCAGAGTAATGCACGGCAGTGTTTTGAGCTGCTTTGCATTACTCTAGATGTATAAGCCAGGCAAGACCATGCAAGGTGGCCTTGTGTGGCTGGATAAATCTCACTTGGGCTGTGTGTCACCCTTGTGGTCCCTTGTGTGTAACAAGGTTGACACACAACATTGATAAATATGCCGCTTAGTTTTCCTCAAAGTGGTTGTGACTTCCAAAAAATAAAGACGCCACTGTTGTATGTAAAATTAGTCCCTTTTGAATAGTATTGTTACACTTCGTATGCACCATTACTCTTTTGTCAAGAAACAAATCTGCTGATTAACTGAATGATAATGTATTATAAACTCTGCTGTTTTAATTACCTAGGTATTTCAATACAACGTAACAGAATATGAGGCTTTAAATATCTGGTCAGAGAATGTCTTGATAACTGTACTGTGAAACTCACCTCCCTCTGTGGACAAGGTATGTCTCCTGGTAAAATTTGTCATACCACAGTTTAGATTCCCAAACCATCCTGGTATTGCCATCTGTCTCGCTTCATCATTTCAGGGATTTTGTTTTTAATTCAGAAAAGTCATTAATCATACATTACTCAATTAAGTATACAGCTCGAGCAGTAGGTGATCCAAATCCAAATAGACATCAGAAGGTAAATCAGTCAGGTGTAATTGTGCCAATAAGTACGGTTTAAAAGATAGAAAATATA
Source organism: Pleurodeles waltl (assembly GCF_031143425.1). Taxonomy (NCBI): domain Eukaryota; kingdom Metazoa; phylum Chordata; class Amphibia; order Caudata; family Salamandridae; genus Pleurodeles; species Pleurodeles waltl. The sequence goes on from NC_090444.1 coordinate 1,462,604,537, forward strand.
GATAACTATATAAATAAGGCGTCCAAAATTCAGACAACAGGGGCCCACATAGCCTCAAGGGTAGGTGATGGTGTGGGGAAGAATCTTTGTCATAGCACCATAACACAGTGATACCAAGCGGAGAAAAAGCTGTGTGACCACAACAGAGAGACCCTAAATACTTCATGATGCAAAACAGCCATGTGGACTGCAGAAGTCCAATGAGAAAAGAAATAGAAGTAGCACAGGTGAGTTTCAAGATCGGGAGGCAACCCAAAATGCTTACCAGACATAAGTATATTGAGCCGCATTGCTATTTATATGCATGCGCCAATTTGACAGAATCTAACGAGAAACCCATGAGTGCCATGGTACTGACTAACTATACAAAATGAACACAAGCAAAGCGGAACCGAGCCAGAAAGAATACCGCACAATATCCTGGGAAGGATGCTTGGTTCCTGAGAGCAGTGAAGCTACTCAATGTGAAAGAGGGCGAGCGTTCCATACATACATACACACTATGAGTATAGTTGTTACAGAGTGGCCGCAGTCCTTCCGGTCGCAGCCGGGTTGATCTAGAGCAGAGGTCTTCAAACTGGGGGGCGGGCCCCCCTTGGGGGGCCTCAAGTGATCCCAGGGGGGGCGCCAAACTCTGGCCAAAAGAAATATTATACAGATAACATGCCTTTGTTTTAAGCAGAAGCATGTTATTGCAGTTTTAAAAAGGTAACAGTACTTAAATGCAATGTTTAAATAGGTTTAGACCTATTTAAACATTGCCATCTTTCTAAAATAATTGTAAAAAATTCCGAGGGGGGGCCCAATGATTTTTATTTTTCAACTGGGGGCCGCGGCATTAAAAAGTTTGAAGACCACTGATCTAGAGGGAGCGAAAAACAATCAGTCTATTAAGCTATATATTAAAGAAGTGAAAAGAAATACAAGGATGAACAGGGGAAACGGTGGAGATCTGTGAGATATTTACCCCACAGTTTCTAACAGTCCTCCTGTCCTTCACCAGAAACCATCACAGCGCATGAAAATCCCTTGCCAAAGTGAAAACAAACCTGAACTTCAATTTATGCACGGCCATGCAAAGAGTCTACACCGCATCCGCACAGTGGAAAGAAATGGGTGCCCTGTTTGGATAAGAAAGTAGGTTTAGGGTGGTTTGGTCCTATTACTCCAAAGGAAAAATTAGGGGATTTGAGATATATGTAAAGAACATACACAGGCAGAACATATTTTCATTTCTTAAAACTTGTTTTTTACATTCATTGTTGTATTCTTATTTATTTATGTTTCAATTTTGAAAAAAAAATGCATCAGCACCTGCCAGTTTATGATTTGGCAGCCAATAATAGCTGCAGTAACCTAAACCAGGGCGCTGAATTAACTACGCATTTGTTACATCCTAGGGTCTATTTAAATGATGTCAATAAGGATAAGTTCCAGTAGCTAGCATATTGGTCACCTCGCATTCCTCGTAGTCTGTGTTCACATTAAAATCTGAATAAATCAAATGTCCTATTATGTACCCTAATTTGCAGCTCGCCAATACAATTAACACATGTAAACCAGATTTTAGCATATTTTTCCATAGTAATTTGTGCCAAGATACAGCCAGACTTTTGGCTCTACCTATATGCAGTGACTTGATATGCAGGTGTGTTTCCCAGGGACTGTTTCCTACTATCATTACCGTTTGTCTCTGAAGGAAATGTGGGGTCAGAAAACAATTATTATTAAAAATTGGGTGCTAATTCAATACTCCCTAATTTTCACCCGATTACATGTTGGACCCCTTGGAATAGAGGATAGTTCATTAGCACATGTTATTCTCTATTCTAAAATGCGCAAATATTCCATGTGTACTTTTTGCTCCTGAAATTTGCATCATGTTTCACCTGCTGCAAATGACAGGAACATAAACTTGGGATTTGCGCACACATTATGATCCCAGTTCACAAAGGCAATTTACATTTTTTTGGTGAGTAATTTACACTGGGAAGTAAATTACTGCTTTCAGCCTATACCCAAAATCGGAGTGCAAGTAACTGCAAAAAAAAAAAAATCAGTCCAGCACATTTGGGCCACTGGTCAAGTCAAGGCAATTCATTCTTTATTTGGCATAAAAAAAAAAAACATAAAAGCACATAACACAAATGCATAGTATAATAATTCATGAAATTAGCATGGAGCATAGCTTACAGCCTCACAAGTGTTAGCAATTCATAGCAATTTCAGATTTGTAATGCACTCAATAAAATTCAATTTTACATGACATATCTCTTTTGACTAAAGTCTTTGTAGAACTTCATAGCAGGCTTATATTGTGGAAACCCAGCCTGACTCAGTAAAGGTACTAGAAACGGTGATCTGGGGTTTGAATCACGCGGGCAATACAGGATAAAATTATAAATGCTTTGCTTTGAAACATAATTACAGTGGTATGGGGTAAATCATATTTCCATGTTCCTTGGGTGGAAAGCAACTTTAACATATACAAAATTCAATCTAAAGGAAATTAAATAAAAATAATAGCTTGGATTCTTGAACCAAAATTGATATAGTTCGGCATGTTTTACTATAACCAGCAGGATGCACGCTTTCACAGACTTCAGTCAGAACACATTACGGAATGTTTTGTTCATACAGAGGTCTGCATGGCGAGATCTTACAATATCTTTAGCACTACGTTTTATTGACTGGGGATGGGAGAACGTTTCTGAAAGCCCCAGCCTATCAAATAGTGCCTTTATATACAGTATGACAGCCACAGTATTTTATTACCTTTTTTCTTTTCTTTTTACCCTCTTTCTCTTTTTTCCCTTCTTTTATTTCCTCCTTTCTCTTTAAAAAAACAGCTTTATTCGGGCATAGCCCTAAAACATAGGACCAGTCGGTTAAAATCACAATTAAATCATTACTTAAAGTACAATATACTCATAATGTAAAAATAGGACTATCATCTCATAATTCTGATAAAACATACAAGACAGCATTATACAGTATGACAGCAATTCTCGCAATATACTAAGATGCAAATAATTGCATTTCTTGGGGATGTGAGCCTTTCTCATCCTAACTGCATATTAGATAACACTAGCATATTCCTTCCCATATAGTCAATAATTAAGAACAATTGATTCCTTGTAACATTGCCTTTGATCAGTTAAAAATCACATACCCGCTGTCACCCCTTGCAAGGCTCTGGAAAGCCCCATTAAAGAACCTTATATTTCATTTACATATCAACCTAAAGCACATGTCACGTTCAAAAATCTTATATCTACCAGCAGGCTGAGAGCTTAACCCTGATCAATAACATTATATTCCCTAAAAATTGGCTTTAAAAACAGTTTTCATTGATCTAAGAACCACAAGCAATCCAATAAAATATGTTGGGCACTACATTTTTCTTTGAGGCCACATGTACATAGGCCCAGATCATCCCTCATTATGGGCCTTGTTTTCAGATCCATGCAGCATGGGTTTAGTCCGACCCTGAATTTTAGCACTGCGTCCTTTAATTTGGGATTAGGCAAAGCCTCTGTATAGGGAAACATCCTCATTTCTCCACCCACACACCATGAACTGAATGGATATTTACCATCCACATAACATAAATCCTTTTCTCTGGGACTTTTATTTACCATGGTGTGCAGCTCCTGCTTAGGGATTTGTTCTGTGTGGAACTGATTGGCAGCTAAACCCAAAGTAACACAGATCTTCTCTAGACGACCTCTCACTTGGGAGGCCCAGTTCAAATCACTTACCCTTATTTCCCTTTTACATAGTGTTGGACTTTTTGCCTTACGCAGGGTCATCCCCAGTCTTTTTGACTCCTTCCTCCTGGTATTTCTGACCTCTCGCTGTTGGCTCTAGGACTCTGAGCACTTCATCACTGCTGACCAGTGCTAAAGTGCAGGTGCTCTCCCATCTAAAGTTGGTATGATTGGCTTATACCTAATTGGCATATTTAATTTACCTATAAGTCCTTTGTACAGTTGTATCTCTATACCCAGGGCCTGTAAATTAAATACTACTAGTGGGCCTGCAGCGCTGCTTGCGCTACCCACTGAAGTAGACTTTTAAACCTGTCTCAGGCCTGCTAGCGCAGGGCCTGTGTGCGCAGTTTTCTGCCACAGGGACCTGGCATCTAAACTTACTTGCCAGGCCCAGAACTCCCCTTTTACTACATGTAAGTCACCCCTAAGGTACGCCCTAGCTAGCCTTATGGGCAGGGTGCCATGTATGTAGAAAGGCAGGACATGTGCCATATTGCATGGCCTGTCCTGGTAGTGACAAACCGCCTAACTTGATGTCTCACTGCTGTGAGTGCTGTCTTCTCATAGGACTGCATTAGAAATGCCCTGCCTTATGTGTAAAGGGTATTGTCTGATTTATGAGGGGTAGCGTAGGCGTGTTTGGTATGGTTGTGATGGTGATAATAAATACTGCTTACTGGTGTGGGTGTATTTTTTATCACTATCACAGAAATGCCACTTCTAGAAAGTGTGCATTTATCTGTACTTATGACTCTGGTGTTTTGCAGCTTGACTCCAATCCACGTCTGGGCAGAGTGACAGTTGGGGCTTTGTGCATACTTTTCAGACAGCCTGTACACAGGGAGGGTGGAGGTGTCACAGAGGTGCATCTGCATACTGAATAGTCTTCCTGAGCTGAGAGAAGGGAGAGGCGGGTCACACCTACATTTGTAAAGGCTGTGCCCAGGCCTCACACAATAGGGTCGTTAAACCCCCACTGATGTTTGGAGCCTGTGCTGAAAGGAGAGAGGGGGCACTCCCAGAACCAGTTGTAACTGGCTGGAACCTCCTCTCCCTACCATTGTAAAACACTGTAAGAACTGAGTATAAGTACAGGGGAATTTTCCCCACAAGTTTAACATTCTTGGAACTTGAAACTGGACACAGAACACTGATGAATGGACTCACCAGGAAACCACCTTGGACTGCTGCTGTTGTGCTGACCTGTGACCTGCATGGTCACTAGGAGGAACTGCCACCATCTGCACCCATTGTGCTGGCTTGTAGCTGGGCCCGCCAGCCCTGTGCTTCTTCTTGTCCTGCTTGCTCCCAGGGGCAGGGTGCTGTGGCCCCTAACCCCTGCAAACGATCTTTACATCTTTGCCCAGAGTGCTTTGGAAAAAGGCACTCTCTTCATTGCTGGGAAAAAGATCACCACCGCAGCCCGGGCTTTAGATGAGCCATAGCACTTTGAAAAGCACTTACATTCTGCCACAAATTACCGCCGCAACCCTGGCTGTACAGGGGGCCGTAGCGCTTTGAAAAGCGCCCCTTAAATTGCTGCCCGAATCACCGCCGCAGCCCGGGAGGCTGCATTCTTGGAACGCAAGTGCGCGCTCCTTCTAGTGCCCCCAGGGCACGAGAAAACCAACGCTGAAGAATCAGGAGCAAGCCTGCTCCTAGCGGTGCCCCCGAGGTAGGGATCACTCCGAGGAGCGCCCCCGGGGCACCGGCAGGCCCGACCTTGGGCCAGCGTGTCGTCAGAGCAGGAGGGAGAGGAGGACGCCTCGCCTGCTCAAGCCCCGGAGTGCTCTCCTGGAGCGTGCGGGCGGGGCAGCAGCCTCATCGGAGGCTCGCCCGTGCCGCGGGCTCTCTGGTGGGCCCCCTCGTGGGCCGAGGGCAGTTGTGAAGGGGTCTCCCCCTCCATGGAAGGGCCGACGGAGGCCCAGGGAGACCCCAGGAGTTTGCGGGTCCCCGGAGGGGCCCGTTCGCAAATCGGAGGGGGTGTGTGGCGCTCCCCTCCTTACTCCCAGGATTTCCCTGACCTGGGCCCTCCTCGAGAGGGCCGGTGGTGGTCTAGTGGGGGGCCCCAGTTATCATGGCCCCAGGAGGTGCCCGCTGCAACTTGGAGGGGGTGCGTGCCGCCCCCCTCTTGTCCCTAAAAGTCTTGGGTGATCTTGGCCCCCCACGGGGCCCCCAGTGATCACGGGTCTAAGAAGGGGCCCGTCGGGAATTCGGAGAGGGTGCGTGCCGCCCCTCTCGGTCCCCAGTGCTCACAGGAGGCCTCCGTTTTGCGCAGAGGAGCGCCGGGGGCCCCATTGTTCGCCTTTTAGGCACTGGAGGTGCCTTCATCAAGCCAGGTACTGTTAAAGGAACAATATATAGAACATAAGTTCTTACTAGAGACTTCTCCTGATTTATATATTGCCTACCTGTTTTTGATGGTGTTACATATGTGTATGCAAATGTTCCTGTTATGGGCATGGCATGCTAATATGTTTTTCTAACTTGCCATATGTTTTCTAATGTTCCTACTATGGGCGTTTTATGATATTCTTATGACAAGTGTTCTAATGTGATAACGTGTTTCCTGACTGCTGCTTATGTTGCAGAATACTGAGTAACCTATGTGTTATGTGTGACTACTGCTAATTTGCAGAGTAACTAATGTGTAACGTTCTGACAACTGCTTAGGTAGCAGGATAGTACTGATATGTGATGTTTGGTCTAATAATTGCGTTGTGTACAATACAGCATATTTCCATATAATCTGGTGTTGTGTTTCCTTTTGGTGGGGATATTGCATCACATGTGTGGTGTGTGTTGTGCAAACGCTTTACACATTGTCTCCGGGTTAAGCCTGACTGCTCGTGCCAAGCTACCAAGGGGGTGAGCAGGGGTTATCTTGGACATGTAACTCCTTTGCCCTGACTAGAGTGGGTAAGTTCTGCCTGGCTGAGATGCATACCCTAGCCAACCAGAAACCCCATTTCTAACACATAGGCACTCAATTTTGGGAATTCCCTCTTCAGACAAACTCAACCAAAATGTTAATGCAGCTTGCATTCCCAAGTAACTCCACACCATCATTTCGCATTCAGCCCTTATAGCCTGGATCATACTTGAGGAGGGAAGCATAAGGAGTCATTTCAGACATTTACACTCTTCCGCATCCCAATTCAACTTCCAAGGCAGAAAGTACGGGATGAAGAGATGGACCTCCATACTTCCTACTAAACTGCTTTAATCCCCACACTAATGTTAATGCCATGGATTTTAGTGACTCGGTATGCTCTTTTCATCTTAATTCACAGTCAAACCACATACCTAAATATTTATATTTATCAACCCTTTCTACTTTATCACCTCCCAGATACCAGGAAAAAGCCCCCTTCCTTTTTCCCAACACCATTATTTTCGTCTTATCCAAATTAACTGTCAGCTTTTTACTTTGACAGTAGTTATGAATGACATCTCATTTTCTTTGCAGTCCCAGCTCCATCATGTCAACTATCACTAAGTCACCAGCGTGTAATAAACAAGAAATAAAGGTCCCATCTATTTTTGGACATAAACCCCTAGCCTCCTTTAATACGTTTAGCAAATCAGACAAAAATATGGCAAACAATAGGGGAACCAAGATACAACCTTGTCGCAGCCCATTCTTTATTGGGATGTTTTTTGATAATGACCGGTATCTAAAATCACTTTGGCCACATTTTGCATATGTAGTCCCTGGAGGAGAAAAAGTAGTTCAGAGTCGATCCCAAGCTGCCTCAACATATCCCACAACAAACTCATATCTACCAAATCAAAAGCGGCTTGAAAACCCACAAAGCAACAAAATAGACAACCTCAAACCTCTATTGACTTTTTTTTAAAGTGCCCAAAGACCAAAGCAGTGGTCTATTGTGGAATGACCTTCCTTGAAGCCTCCTTGCTCTACTGGAATCAAATTATTTAACTCTACCCAGGACCTCATAGCTTAGCAAAAACCTTTTCACCCATGTCCAACAGGCTAATTAGGCACTAACTCTTCTGTTATGTTGCATCATCCTTCTCAGAAAATGACCAAATTATTGCGCCCTTCTGATTCTCAGAGATGCAGCCAGAATCAAACATTTTATGAAAGGTAACATAAAAGAGTCTTGCCCAACAATCAACATTATTTTTTATTATTACAGCTGAAAGGTTATCTGGGCCAACTGCTTTAGTTAACTTAAGAGCCACAATTACTTCTATTACATTTGGAAGAGAAAAATATGACCTTATGTAACCACCTAACTCAACTTTATTCTCCAGATTTAACCTGACATCCTTTCCCCATATCGGTTGCCTAAATGCTTATTCCAATTCTCCTCTCCAACTAGACACTGCATATTCCCAGGGGCTTTCCCCTCCTTCACTAACTGCCAAAAGCCTCCTAATATTGTGGGTTTCTATCACATCTAACATAACTTTCCAGTCCATATTTATACACTCCCTTTCCCTTTTTCTCAAGATATTTTATTGTCTTGTTTAGCTATATGGAGATTCTGTTCAGTTACTTTACTGTGCCTTTTCCTAAATTCTCTTTCCAACTTCCGCACCTTCAACTTCTGGGTCCTACACTAGTATTTAAACCAGGTATTTTTATTATCCCTTTTAGCTTGTCCCTGATCTTTATTCACATGCATTATTCTTAATTTTTCTTTCAGACAATCAACCACTTGTTCAATCACTCTTTCATATCCCTTAAACACATCATTCAGGTCTTCAGTGACGCTGAACTATGACTATAATTTATCATAAGGCCATCGAGTACTTTAAAATGATTCTCTGTAATACGGGTGGTTATCCTATGCAGAAACTCTACCTGCAACGCAACCACTTTTTCTCTTAGATCTTAATTCCATGCCTGAGTGTTAACAGTAGGGGCCAGTGATCACTACCTTCTAGGTGCACAACTTCAAATCCCACCAATCCCTTAAAATGCCAAACATTTACAAAGGCATAATCGAATGGGCAAGCCTGATTACCTACTGGGAAGGTCTGCTTTGCAGAGCAGTCTGCATTCATACGTACATTGACCCAAACAATCCTCAGGAACCTCAAATTCTTATTAAGGCCGTATCACGTGCTGTAACCTCTCATCTGGGTAAAATGGCTTGCGGCACGTGTGCAGCTGCCAACAACTCTTTATACATTTGAATGTTGAATTTAATTTATCATTAATATCTCCTAAGATCAATACCAGCTGCTCTACTTTATTCATACATATTGCCTCCAGATCTTCCTCAAGCAGATCCAGCTGGGTATCATAATCTGCTGTCATCCCTGGCTGGATATGTACATTAATTACAGTGAGCTGCCTCAATCCTCCAACATTGTTATAGAGGTTGACCAGACTCTTTTTATCTTTATAAATCTGTTAGCTATTCTAGACTAGGTCAAAGTAATTAGGCCACCCAAAGGTCATCCTGGGCCTTGCCACGTAGCATCCTTAAAGAGTTTTAGAAAGACATATACTGGTTCAGGTTCTTTGCACAAACAAGATTCCTGGAAACACACAATATCATATTTTTCCAACATCTCTTTAAATGTATATTGTTTTAAATGTTTCTTATATCCTCCCAAATTCCAGGAGAAAACCAAGAAGCTATACGAAGTAACTAATCCCTAGTCAAAATCACTCAACCCCCCCCCACTATAATCTTAAAGGGGATTTAAAAGGGACTAAAAACGGTTCCTCAGCATTGGACCTTTAGGGTCACCTTCTATGGTTACACTTAGCCTGCTCTTGCTTCTATCCACACACATTTTTTGATTTTGAGTACCTACTAAACTATAATATGCATGATCTGGGAACAGCTCTGCATGACAAGTTATGGCTCTATAACTTCACTCTACATTCTCCAATTTTCTCAATTGAACCAGTCTTATGCGCTCCTTCTCTAATTCCTTTTTCCTTTCTCAATACCAATTGTCTAACGCATGCTAATTAAAAGGGCTTTTGTCACCTTAGTCCCCACAAAATTTGTCGTAAACCCTATTTGCCTGATATCCTCTGATCTAATCTCACATAAGATGGGACATTTACTCATAACTTTTAATAGGCGCAAGCGATTCAAGGGCTTAAGCTTCTTCCGCCGTTTCCTCCTAATCTCCCTTCCCCACGGTTCCAAGTATAACCACAAACTCTCACTTTCATTATGGCCCTCTATCTTTCTCATGTTTCCTTTACCCCAGATGATAGTGAGGGACCACCCTTCTCCCGTTCTTCTAGACTTACCTCCTCCATGTTTTTTATACTAATTACCTTTCTTTTGATACCAGGAGCTTCCTTAATTACTTTACTTTTCTCTATTATTACCCCTTCAGGGTACCTCTTTTCCTTTACTGACTGATTGTCTTCTGTGTCTACTACTCAAGGTCCCCTTTGAGTCACACTCCCCCTCTTGGAGGTGCCCACTTCATGGCTCTGTCTTGGGGCTAATCCTAGAATCTTAAGCTGATCTATCACCCCCCCTCTATTCATGGGCCTTTTCCTTTTAATGTTCCTCTGTTTACTTCTTAATATATTGAAATAGGGTATATAGCCGCTTACTCCCCAACCTCTATCCCTTTTTATCATCAGCCTAGGCTGTTTTGAGATATATTCCAAATGCAGATTAGTTGTATTTATAGGTCCTCCTTCACTATTTTCTACAGGTGTACCCACCTCTTGGTCCCTTTTCTCTGGTACTTCCCGCACAAGTACTGGCATACAGCTGTTTATTTGTTTCAGCTCTTCCATAATCCCCTTTACTTGTTTTGTATGTGACTTACCCAGACCTATGTGAACCCTCAAAACTTTTAAAATGGCCTGTAAGGTTTTTTTCATTAAGAACATTACCTCTAGTAGAGATGCTGCTGGAGTTGCAGTAGTATCTATACCTACTGCAGACTGCCTAACAACAGGAGAGGAAGGATCCATTCTGAGGTCACCCCTGCCTTCCCCTTCTAACCCCTCCCTCTTGACTGTAGTATGGAACGGGAATCTTTCATCCATCAAGTAATTATTCACCACAAGGGGGGAGAGGAAAGGTGCTGAAGATAACCTAGGCTCCAGTAGGAGCACCCCCCTATATTCCTACCCAGCCCTTCCCCTGAGGACACATCCCCTTTCTGTAAGGAATCCAAAATAACAGAATCACTTACTACAATCTTTTCATCTTCTCTCTGATCAACTTTTGAGCGGTTTTTCCTTTCACTATCCTGGAATACATTGGCATTCCTTTTTAAATACTTCCCCAAAAATTCTTGAACTGATACACCCAAAGGTGTCACACCAGTTTCTTGCCTGTCGGGATATCCTCATGTTGCAAGATAGGAGACATATCTCCCCCGTCAGGACTAATATCAATATCTTCTAAGGGTTGACATTCTTTAGGCTTTCCCTTTTTCCTAGTGATGCCTTTCAAACCCTTTTTCAGGCCACACCCCCCACGTGTCTATGTTTTGCTCGAAGGCATTCTGTTTTCCCAGGAAAAGATTTGGCTATATGAATAACTAGAACTTGCCTCCACCTCTAAATTCTGAATTGCCACTACGGCCGCCTCCACACACCACGTTAATTATCCACCAACTGACTTACTCCATGACAAGAGCTCCGAGGCCAATCTCTAACACTCAGCTCCAACATGGTTCCAACAGTTGTACAATTTCAACTTCTGCTCCTACTACTCCAAAACTTCTGTGACTTCCACGGCACCTGTGACTTCTGCTGGGATACAAGAACTTGGCACCCAGGATCATACTGCAGGCACAGAGAGGTTCGAGAGACCCAAACACACGGGCGGCGGCCACAAGCATGGTAGCGGCAGAGGTGGGATGAACGTTAAATCAATTGACTCAGCTCATCTGGTACGATGAGGCAAGAAAGTCTCCATAACTCTCAGATTGACTACAGATGATACTGCTTCAATCAGATATATGAGAGGTGAGTCATTTTGTTCCCAAGGTAGAGTACAGTTCTCACTAGTAATATGCAAGGAAACCATCACCGTACAGTCACTGGCAGGCATCCCAAGTTGAAGGATGGACAGTGCTCGGCAGCCTTGCCACCCCATTTCTTTTTCCTGGCACTTCTTGCCTAAGGGAGACACTGAGGCTTGCGCTGCGCACTGGCTCCTGCCTCTAATTGTTATGCTAATAAAGGCTGAGCTTTCAGCGACTCGGTATTCTAATTACTGCTCGTATATTCAAACTGTAAGGGAGAAAAAGTCTAAACTGCCCCAAAACATGCATGTAATGTTCTGTAAAATGTGCTCATAGACAGCTGCCTTTCTTTCACTGTGTTTTAAGGTGGTGATAAGCAGAACCCACAATGGCTGCAGTCAGTCTCCCCACAAGAGATGGGTGCTCCTCATGCACAGGTCGTAGTCCCCAGGCAGCGAGCACACCCAGCACTTTGGGGCACTTTCTAAACAAAAACATTTCAGAGGGATCAGATTTGTTGCCCCTGTCCAAATCCTACCACTTGGCAGGGAGTGCCTCATACTACCTGTACTGCCCTCTCCACTCCTTCCTCCTGTCCCAAGAGCTGTTGGGGGGGTCTGCTGTGTTCTTAAAAATGTGTACGGTGGCTCAGGGCATCCTCTTCCCTTTGTGATCTGCACTTCCTCCTGCAGTGTGTATTCAGTCCTCACCCCTTCCCCTCAGGCCCCGACAGTACGGGGGAACAAACGCAGCCCACAGGTCATGCAGCACCTCAACTTCCCTCAACACACCGTGTAACAGGCTCTGCGAACGGCACCAACTGCAGCACCTCTGAAGTCCGGGAGAGGTGCCTCGCCCGCCTCTGCGTGTACAGCAGGCACAAGGACAATCATACTTGTCAAGAGGACGGTGTAAGGTGGTGACTTGTCCACTACTCTCTGGTACTGCAAAGCCCTCCCACTGAAAATAATCGAGGATGAGAATTAGGATAAAACCCCAATGGAAAAAACGTAGAATTAAATTAGATTAGATTACTTGAAATAGTTTAAATTATATATAAATATTATTTAAAGTTAATATATTTGAACAAAATACATATGTATTATTTAAATATCAAATATTATGATACCATATTTGAATTTAATAAATAATATAACAATTTTTATTAAAAAATAACAACATTTTAACTAATTCCAGACAACACTTTCAATCATTATTAATGCATATTTTTTGTGTGTTTCTAGCTGGGAATTTATTTTTTAATTTAAACTTCAGAAACATCATTTTAATGTAAAAAAATATAATTTAATAAATTTCCATTAATTAATGATTTGTTTAATCAGTGTTGTGGTGTGTTTTTATTTTGTTCTACATTTATGGATTTACATTGATATTTAATTTAAAAACATGTTTAATGCTTATTTTAATATATAAAATCAAATTACAATTATTTTCCTAAAGCATACATTTTAAAATAAATTAAAAATAAATTCCCTCATAAAGAATTTTTTTTTTAATATGCTTTCGAAGTTATTGCAAGTAATGCCTGAATTAATTGAAAATAGTATCCTTATATTTTTCAAAATATTATTACGTTCCTTTTTTAAATTCAAAATGCAATATAAAAATGTTAGAATTAAATAATAAATATGTACTATTTTATGATTTTCTGAACATTAAAATATATATAACCCCATAGAAAAATATGTTAAATTAAATAATTTAACCTAGCTAAACATATGTATATTTTGGTGGGACCTCACACTTTGCACTTTTACTGTTATGAAATAATAAACCTTTGCAAAAGCAAGTCAATCATACTGGATTTATGCTGTCTCCTGGTATTGCCCGAAGAAAAGTTTACAGATTAGGGCAGGCTTCCTTGGAGAGAAAAAAAAAAAAAAAAATATATATATATATATATATATATATATATGTCTCAATGAAGCGTCCCCCTATCACCACCACTTCAAATCTTCAAATGTGGTTAGCTCGTAGGAGGGTGGCGAACCCCAAATACTCCAACAAACTCGGTGTCTGCTGCTCAACTTCAATTGAAAAGTAGACAACGTACCATGGCGAAAATTACTTAGCATGTGTTGTTTAATTCCAAATGGCAGAAAAAACTCAACATGTTTCGTAGCTCCTGCTCCTTGTTCACGAGTTCAATAAATCAAAAAATTTCGGTAGTCCATCCTCACTTCTTATTGGACCTCCATTGTGAACCAGTGCTTAACAATAGTAGAAGGACTGAATCAATGAACTCTACATAGGCGTACATATACATAAAACATGTCGGACATTTTGAAGTGGAGTTGTTCAACAAAAAACATGTATTTTTTAACCACTATTTCCTCAAGTTTTTTTCAAAACACGTGCAAATCTATATGACCCAATTGACTAACTGCTATAAATCACACTACTTGTTACAATTTTTAAAATCAATGCATCAAAATCTGGAGAAAATGACCTAAATTAACATAAAATGAAATAAACTAAAATAAAATAGAATAATGGTAACAGTAATTAATGGTAGCAAATGTGGAATCTGGGAGGCCATCGAGATGTCTTTGAAGGATTTGAATGTTTGTTGTTCTCTTTTGAGTTGTCTTCAATGAATTGGTTGTACGCTGCATAGGGTGATACGGATAACAAGATGGTCAGTCCTTTCTAGGGCTATTGGGGGCTTTTAATGGATAGTTGGTGATTGTGAGAAAATGTTCCTTTTTGCATTGTCACACCCTTTTTTTGCTAAGTTTTATTGAAGGCTGTTAGACTCTGCACACTGGGACACTGCTGTGTAGTGCCCTGTGTATGTGCTCTTAACTCTAAAACATGTTTTCTTTGGCTGATCCTGATTGGTGCATTTAACTCGCATATAAAGCCATAAAATATGGTGTAGAAACTGCACCCAGGTCATGGAAAGTTAAGTGTCACCTGAGGACTGCAGCACTTACTGTGCCATTCATTAGAGTGACAAGAAAAAAGTGGTTTTAGGCCTTAAATTGTAGCTTGCCTGCTACAGCCTAAAACTGCAGTGCAATCAGTTAAAATAACCTTTTTTGACAGGTACAAAGCCTCATTTGTAAATATTAGTAAGTCATCCCTATGTAGTCCTTGGAACCCACAAGATAGCATGCATGGTATTTAAGAGCGGGATTTATAGAAAAATAATGTTAACATGTCTCTACAGTGACACAGCTCAAAAGCTATTTTCACTGTGATAGGTCTATCTCTCCAATGTAGGGAACCAGATTTAAATGACTTTACTGCTAACTCAGGTATGGAACCAGATAGAAAAATAATTAAACCACTTTTTTAATTGCATTTAAAAATCAATTTCAATGTGAAACCAGATTTGTAATAAATATTATGGAAAGGTAGCTTTTACAAAGCTACCTTTTCCTTGCCTGACTTTTCAGGCAGATAATTTGCATTAGCTCACCAGTTACTTCCAGCTAGTGGTCTGGCCTGTATGAGGCGTAAGCTTTCTCCCAGGGACCCATAATAGGCTGACGTGAATAGGAAGTATCCCCTGAGCTCAAAAGAATATGCAGGGTGGAGGCTGTGCCCATCCCAATGATACCCCAGTGCCAGTCCTGTGTGACAGGTCTGTATGAAGCTAATAAAAAAGTTTTGCACACTTCAAAGAGAACAAATGGGATGTTTGGACTATTGTAGAGTATTGCCTATCTGGTTACTGAAGGACACTGCTTTTGTTCTACACGACTTCTGCCTCTTAATTGTTTTTGGGTACAGTGCCAAGGAAGGTGATGTGGGTGTTGGATGATGGTGATCATGGATTTATCTATGGAGTCCCCAGTCTCTCAATTTTCATTTGCAATACTTTGAGGCAAGTTACATGACTCATCAGCCATCTGTTCCTCCAGATTGCAAAGTATAAACAATCTCACATACATCCATATTATATTCATTTAGCAGACCTGAAAAGATTGACACATGGATTCATTGGTAATGGGGAATTAGCAGTACCCTCGGAAACTCTTCACTGAAATGATTTAGATTCAGGCACAAAAGAACTGAGAATTTTATCCAGACCAAAGTTTTAACTCTACTGCAAAGGATGCAAGTTCAGTCATAGCATTGGCAGTTAAGACAGTAAGATAGTTGACAGTTGTGGTAAAATTAGTAATTGAAAATTAAATTAGGAAAAAAAGCAATCTAAGATTTGCATTGTTTTTATTTTGAACATATGGTGTGACATCATTTCCCAGGCTGGGCCTACCTGTAGAGCACATGCATGTAGAGTTTCAATGAACTTTCAGACAATACTCCTTGTCCTTTGTTTATTCACATTGCGAGTTCGGAAATTGAAATTTGATTACATGCTACACTCACATTGGCATGCACATTAATGGTCCAGATAAGAAGCAAATTGTTTGTCATTACAATTAATCCCATATACAGTGCATAGCAAAACACTAGTCATGCGGATTGTTAGAAATGGCGTTTCTAGTTGGCAGTGGCTTGCACCCTGTCCAAGTAGGAACTCTCACTCTAGGCAGGGTAAGGGAGTCACACAGCTAAGATAACATCTTTGTAGGTTGGCTCAAACAGTCAGGCTTATCCCAGAGGTAAGTATTTGTACACACACACACACACACACAGAATCACAGTGAAAACACCACAAAAGAACTCCACACCAGTTTAGAAAAATAGAATAAAACAATACCAAAACAACAAAACTTCAACATGCACAATCAGAGATATGATTTTTCAAATATTAAACCTTAGTATAGAGCTTAGAACCAAAATAGCCCCAGCTGGGGCTATCACAGCATCTTGACAGAGTTGCTTCCAACAGTCCGATGCCGCTCCCAGGGGAGTGTGGGCCAGTCACTGAGTCACACATACCCCGTGCAGAGTACCTTGGAAAATGATGAGGAAGCAAACGTTTTGCATGGAACCGGGGAAGTGCGGCGTCGCTGGAGCTGGTGAGGCAACGGTTCCTTACTGCTACCACATAGGAGAGGTGTTGGGTGCATACTGCTAGCAGGGGTGGTGAAGAGATTGTTCCTTATTGTTTCAGGGGAGTTTATGTGGCGTCTGTTGTGAGGCATTGGTTTCTAATGACAAGGCAGGGTTGATGAATCCAGCAAGTCAAGATGTGAGGAGTAGACTTTGCAGTCTTGCGTACAACACCACAGGCCCACAGGTGCTGCAGTGGATTCAGGTGCCACAGACATGGGTTACATGGCACTTGGGACTCATGCTGTGGCGGGACTTTGAGGTGCTGCGGCGGCATTGGGCCTGGGTTGCAGTGCGAGGTCGTTGCAATCACCTGGGACCACTGCTTTGATGCAGGCTGTGGCACGGAGTTGGAGGCAGGGCTATTCCCGAAGTCACTCTGGAGTCTTTGGGCTTAGTTTCTTCTTAGTTGCAGCAGAGCTCACTTCCAAGGGCCCGGGAACTGAACTTGGCTATACTTGGCAAGTCAGGACTCTCAGCAAGAGAGACCAGGCACTGGCAGATGAAGTCTTTGATGGACCTGGGACTTCTTAACAGGAGGCAAGCCCAGTTCAAGCCCTTGCATAAATTTGAAAAGCAGGATGTAGAAAGACAAAGTCCACTCCTTTCACACCAAGGTCAGAAGCATCAAGCTGTAGGCCAGCACAGCAAAGCAACAGGCAGAGTTTCAGTTCCTCCTACAGCATCCATCTCTTATTCCTGGCGGAATTTCCTCAGTCCAGAAGGATTCTATCTATGTCATGTCAGAGGTACAGTACTTATACCCATCTCTGTCTTTGAAGTAGGCAAACTTCAAAGAAAAGTCTTTGTAGTGCACAAGACCCTGTCTTTCTGCCCTGGTCCCAGACACACTCCAGTGAGTTGGAGATTGCTTTGTGGTTGGACAGGCACAGCCCTATTCAGGTGAAAGTGTCAGGAGCTCAGGAAGACTCATCTGTCTGGTGATGGGCTTTCAGGATATACAGGTCACACCTCAGCTCCCTTTGTGTGACTGTCAAGTGAATACACAAACAGCCCAACTGTCATCCTGACCCAGACATGTATTCCAAAGACAGGCAGGTGCACAGAATGGTTAAGAAAGAAAATGCTCACTTACTAAAAGAGTAATTTTCAAAAGTACAGTTCAAAAACAAACCTCACCAAAAGATGTATTTTTAAATTGTGAGTTCATAGACCCCAAACTCAATATCTCCATTTGCTCCCAAAGTGAAATTAAACTTGAAAGATATTTCAAGGAAATTCCCATGTTACCTTATGAGAGAGATAGGTCTTTCAAATGTGAAAAACAAATTTATCAGTGTTTCAGGACATGTAAAACACACCAGTACACGTGCCCATTGGGCTGCCTTAGACCTACTTTATGCGTGCCTTACATGTAGTAAAAGGGAAGGTTTGGTCCTGGCAAGTGGGTGAACTTACCAGTTCGAAATGGCAGTTTAAAACAGCACTCACAGACACTGCAGTGGCAGGTCTGAGGCATGCTTTCATGGCTACTCATGTGGGTGGCATAATCAGTGCTGCAGGCCCACTCGTAGCATTTGATTTACAAGCCCTGAGGGTACATGGTTCACTATACTTGGTACTTACTAGTAAACCGAATATGCCAATCATGGATAAGCCAATCACCAAAACACTTTAGACAGAAAGCACTTGCTCTCTAGCACTGGTCAGAAGGGATAGAGTGTCCAGAGCCCTAAAGCCAGCAAAAATGAAGATCAGCGCAGGGTGAAAAACAGACGGTCAGAAGCAAAAAGACAGGGAAAAACATGGCAAGAGCTGACAGGTCTAACACTGATCCTCAACTGTTAAATATTTAACCAAAGTTCACTCTGTCAACCCTGGGTGTAATCATAATACTGTTGAATACTACCAAGATAACCTCCTATGTGGCACTGCCTAGTAAAGTTCTCACATAGTAATTATGCAACACATTACTAGCTTTTTTATCACTGGCCCATTCATCAGGTGTGGGCTTTGAATGCTGCCTCTGCAGGTTGTGCAAGCTATGAACGTGTGTCATACGGATCACAACCTTCTTATTCAGATGGAAATTGTTGGGTCTTGCTCTGGACGGGCAGCCCTGAAATGTAGGCAGCCTTGTCTAACTAATCGTTAGAATGAATCAATGTGCTTGTCAATGAACTAGCATACTTTTGACATCTCTCAGTAAATAGTAGTGAGAGAAATCAATTGTTTTGAAAGCCCGAATTGCACTTTGCCAAAATATCCAGAGACAAAGACTGCCCAAAATAGGTATTGGATGATTGTGGGTGTCAATAGATTTTGCAGGTTCCCCGTAATTTCCAAACAAGGTACTTTTCTGTAGCTCAAGTCAAAGAAATGGAAGCAAACCTTATGTAACTCCCCAATCAGATCACTCCCAGCTGTTCGGTACAAATATTATTTTTAAGTAAAATGTCAATTTCAATGTTCCAAATCTGCACATTTATATACATAAATGCAAACGTTTTATCGAGGGTTTATACTAAATGAGTAATTTTAGTTGTTTGGTGTTCGAGGTTTGCTGAGTCTCTCCCCAATTACCCCAAATACTTGTAGAAAATACCTGCTGAGATATTTCTAAAATCTCAGGCAATGGTGCCTTAAACTATTTGTCAAATATTTTTTGGTGGCTCAGTTTCATTGAGGAGGGAGGTATTTCACCCGATGCAGAGTGGTGACAGTATGTCATTGTAAGAGCATGGCAGGCCCTTCTGACCCTTCCTCCTCATTTTTCTGGACGCAGGGAATCGCAGTCAAACTTATAATAAACTGTAGACCGTGTTTATGCTAAAGAATGTCATGTTTTATAAGTGCCACAGATGGTTGCTTGGTCGTTAACGTTGGTGTGCTTTGTTTCGCTGGGAAATAGTCTCTTACACTGATAAGTTGTGAAGTTCGCCTTATACTGTTTAATACTGGGCACACATAAATAGCCCGATGCCATATCCACTTCATCGGAAGTAGAATGTTGTTGCTTTACCCTACTATTTAAGGCTCTTATTGTAATATTTTCATAGGGTTATACATAATATGACATAAAGTGGGGCCCTGTAGAGGGTGTGGATCTGGCTAAGGCCTATCTGCGAGCATAAACCAGGGTATTCTAACAGTCCTATATGCCCCATGGTTACTTTTGAATCATTGTCTTGAGCTACCCTATCCAACTGCATGTTTTTGCTGTGAAGTCAGTGTAACGTCTCATTCTAAGGTCCAGGAAATTCCAGAGCATGTAGTCCTAGGCTCCTACATACTGTCCTACATGTTTTAGACATTGGGATATTTGCTACGTGACGCAGTGTACCAATGAAAGTAGTGATGATTGCAGGGTCCTTTTCAAAGCATAGTGAGATACAATTTTCTGAAAGCATTTGGGCCCTTTGTCATTGGAAGATTTGTGAATGGTTCAGAGTAACTTGAACTTTTTACCTTTACTTCCACTGGGCGCTGACGGAGAACTTTAAGATCTTGATTAGTATGGATATACCTTCACCAGTCCAGCGACATTTTGATTTACTGATTTGGTCATTATTTTAGCCTGTGAATAAATGTATCTGGAAGTTTGATTTACACTATGTTTCAATGTCATTATACAGAGATCTCATAGGCTTCCACGTGAATGACACTCTAAATACTTTGCCGAATTTTCTTGACTAAGAATTGGAGGTTATGATGCCCTTGCCTAATTCAGTGATCTGAGAAACACAGAAGATCGTAGTGTAAAAAAGAAGTCTCTCATTCCTTACATTTAGTGACATGGGCGAAACAGTTTACAATTCTGCCCAGATATAAAGCCGCAGTACAGGCTTTACACTTCACAGCAACGGAGTCTTGCTTTTAGCTCCATTGATACACAGACAGTTCATGTACATTCATTATACATCATGAATCAAAAAGGGGAGGTGAACATGGACTGCTTCTAACCAGAATTAGACGTGAGTCCTAAAGGCATAAAGTTTCTTGTTTTTTAAGTCAATTATAAATACCACTGAACGGAATATTTGGTTTCAGAAGAAACCAGAAAACACCAGATTTCAATGCACTTTTACTGCTTTTTCCCCACCCTCCTGGATTCTCAATCGGTCAAACAGTAATATTATTAATATGACCTTGTGGATGTCCCTGCCCCCCTAGGAGCTACTTCCAGTCCTATTTTTGGAGCATGGTTCTTATTATATGACTTCAGCTCACTGAGCAGTGCACTTTGATGCACAGTTGCAGGTTTTCTTCTAAACTCTTGGTGTTGTCTCACTCCTAATTCCACACTCCTTAACTGAAAGTGGAACAGAGTTTTGCTTTATGTAAAGTCAGGTAACAGGATTGTAGGAACAAAGGTCACTTTGCATATCAGTGACTCCAGAACCAATATCCCCTGATAAAACTGTACACTGAACACTCTAGTTGTTAGATGTATATTGTGGTGGTCAAACAATATAACTATGTGAATGAAATCCCTTAAAATAGAAGAATTAAGGACATTATAATGAATGTGTTCAGTGCCCTTACATCATGCGAAACAGTCAATTAGCTAGTTTTGGTGAAACTACACTGCTTTTAGTGTATATATTATCTAAGACAATTAATGCGATAGTGTACAAGCTATAGACAGTACAACTATTATGTCCCTTGCACGTACTGCAGATGGTGCAGGTTAAGCACAAATAGGCACATTCAACCCATTCTGGGCCTGCACACTGAAACAGGATGACCAAACATCCAGTCCTACTGCTTCCTTTTTGAAAAAGAAAATTGTAACTTATTGTGTCAAAACAAGGCTTAACACTTGGCAACATCACTTGTACAGAGCACTTTACCACATTTAATGGAAAAGTATTAGTTGCACTCGTTCTTTACCCCAAGATGGAAAGCTACTGTAACATAAATTGCCTTGTACAACTCTCATAGTGGCGGTCACCACTGAGTAGCTAGAGATAGAATCATGTTTCCAAAGAAAGAGTATTTTATGATTTCCTAATAGGTTTGGTGCTGTTTGACAACTCTTCACCAAACTTTCGGGAACAAATATTTCACCTCAGCTCTTTCCTGGAAAAATCTGGGATAATCTGTCAAGTAGGAGCCTGAGCAAAAGAGGGGGTCCAAGGTGCATTTTCCCTACTTATTTTTCCGTAGGAAATTTACATACAGTTACAGACCAAACGGCTGAACAGATTTTCATCAGATTTGGCAGAAAGCTAGATCTTGGTCAAGAAATTGTGCTTTTTATGTTATGGTGTAAATTTGTTCAGTAGTTTTTTGAAACATTAATGCTACAAAACATTGTACATTTCAAGCTAGGGAGGATCAGCAGTGGATCAACACGCTCAACCACAGGCTGTGATTGGCTGGCTGCAGCCTGCAGGAAACGTTGAGCTGCCAGGTTTATGACATCAGAAGACCCATTCAATTAGGAGCTTGCCTTCACACATACATTTTCCTACGTGGTGCTACTATGCCATACACTCCTTGCGCAGCAAGGCTATTTTTTTCTTACCCAGAAACATTTCCTTCTTCAGCTAAGAAGAAAGGTGGCTATGCTTTCAGGTTTGCACTTCCTATATGTGTATATATATAATTTATAGGAAAGCAGTGTTTAAAGGTCACAGAATCGGTTGTGCCGATTGAAGGTCCAATCAATACTGAAACGTTTATTACTGAATAACCAAGACACACCAGAATAGTCCATAGAGTCCATATCGTAGTGGAGTACATTGATCAAAGTTCTGAAAACGTATCTGTGAATAGTTGGAATTTATTTATCCAAGGAATGGTGAATCCAAAGAACAATAGCCAACATGTGTTTTGTCATCAAGACATTCTCAAGGCACAAGATCGTAAGAGAAATATCCCAAAAATAAGGTGAAATGCATACTAGCAAGATGATGTTCTATGGTAAGCTGCCTTGTGACCACAATCACATTTCCTCTCATTACACAGAACCAACTTTCAGTGGCTTATCATAGCCATGTCTGCATGGAACACTTTTTAACTCTTCAGTAACTGGCAAGACAGCCTTTACCGCTGTTAACCAGCGCTAAAGTGCATATGCTCTCTGTGCAAATTTTATTGTTGATTGGTTTATTCATAATTGGCTTATTTGATTTACTAGCACGGCCCTAGTAAAGTGCGATGTGCCCTGGGCCTGTAAATCAAATGCTGCTAGTGATCCTGCAGCACTGGTTATGCCACCCATATTAGTAACCCTGTAAACGTGTCTCAGACCTGCCACTGCAGTGTCTGTGTGTGCAGTTTTAAACTGCCAATTCAACTCGGCAAGTGTACCCACTTTCCAGGCCTAAAACTTCCCTTTTTATACATGTAAAGCACCCCTAAAGTAGGCCCTGTGTAGCTCCAGGGGAATGATGCAGTGTATGTTATAGATGGGACAATGCAGATTCCCTTTGAGAGCAGATTGAAATGTGGAGTTTGGTGTCTCTGAACTCACAATTTAAAAATACACCTTTTAGTGAAGTTGTTTTTTAGATGTTCGTTTGAAAATGCCACTTTTAGAAAGTAGCCATTTTCTTGCTTAAACCATTCTGTGACTCTGTCTGTTTGTGGATTCCCTGTTTGGGTCAGTTTGACAGTTGGGCTATGTGTGAATCCCCTCTAGACAGTGAGACAAAGGGAGCTGGGGTGTAGCCTGCACATCCTGATGAGCCATCTGTGCTAGAGTGGAGGGAGGAGTGGTCACTAACACCTGAATGGGCTGTGCCTGCCCTCTCACAATACGGCCTTCAACCCCCTGGTGTGTGTCTGAGGCCGGGCCTGGGCAAGGCAGGATCTTGTGAACAACAGAGACTTTCCTTTGAAGTAGGCCTACTTCAAAGGCAGAAAGGGTACACGTATTGGACCCAAAACCCCTGAAAACAGATCACTTTCTAGAACCAAAAGGAACCTCTGCCAAGGAGAAGAGCTGAGGAAGAGTGATGCCCCTTCCTGTGAATGTGCTTTGTTGAGCTATCCTGCAGATGCTCCTTATGCCTGTGAAAGGAGACAAAGGATGGAAGTTGTGGTATATTCCTGCTTCTGAAGAATCTCCAAGAGCTTGAATTGAGCTTGCCTCCTGTTTTGAAGTCGCAGGGCCATCAAAGACTTCCTTTGCTAACATCTGCACTCTCTGCTGAGACTCCTGTCTGCCAAGTGGTGTCCTATACATTCCCAGGGCACTTGAAAGGTGAAGTTGGCAGACAAGAGCTGAAAATCCATGCACAAAACTCTGTGCGGGGAAAGTTTCAATGCACCATGCGCAACACGGCTGATAAACGATATGCCACCGGCATTGCAGCTAAAATCAACGCTCCCGCTGCATCGTGGCTGGGAGATCAATGCATTGTGACTGGAGAAACGATGCGTAACACCCGCTTGCAGTTGCTGATAATGACACACACCCCACTCAGCGCGGTTTTCTAACATTGTGCAACAGGATTTTCCACGTATCGTCCCTGGGCGTCAAAGTCAACCTGAAACTGTGCGTATCGAGGTGCCCTGTCCGGAAATCAATGCATTGCTCTCTTGCGAGTGAGAAGAAACAACACCGCCCCGACCTGAGCGGAGAAGAAAATAATGCACAGCCTCCCTTGCGAGGAAGGAATTGATGCATCGCTGTCTTTTCCGATGCACGATCGCCTGTGCAGCTTTATTTTTGACGCTAACCAGGTACTTTGTGTAATAACAGCATTGTCACTGTTTTCTAAGGATTAAGGCCCTCATTACAACCATGGCGGTCGGTGTTCAACCGGCGGTAATACAGCCAACAGGCCGGCGGTAAAAAAAATGGGATCACGACCACGGCGGAAACAGCCAACACATATAGCCACTTCAACACTCTGACCGCCACGACGGTAGCGTCAAACACCGTGGCGGTCACTGCAACAGACAGGCAGAAGACAATGTACCACCCACCCAATCACAACCCGCCAATCCACCAGCTTTTCCGGGCGGTACCAACGCCATCAAAAGCATGGCGGAAACAGGATACTGAAGGGAAACCACTTACCTCTCAAAACCCAACGAAGAACCAGGACGCCATAGAGCCCGAGTTACAGGTCCTGCCCATGCTGGTCTACCTCCTCATCTACCAGGAATACCAAAGGTGATGACCACGGTGAGTACTGCTCCTAGTACACAGGGGAGATGGGGAGGAAAAATGAGAGTGACTCACACACGCAACACCCCCACCCTCAACCACAACACCATATGCACAAACACATGCAACAACATTACATTTACACCCCGTAACCCCTTGGAAGAACGCAAGGACAAAAGGAATTGGGTTAAATCAGTGATATATTAGAAATAGGCAGATATACGTAACGAATAGAAAATCAGTATTTACAAAAATATACAATATGGACATAAGGCCGTACATTGTCCTTTCCAAATGTCCATGGGCCACTGGTCCAAAAGTAATGGGCCAAGCCCACACTTGACTCCTGTCTCAATACAGAGAGAACACTGCAGGGGCATCAGGTCGGAAAAACACAGGCACCTCAGGGGGACGGGGAAGGGGGGGCACCTCAGCAGGAAGATGGGACAACACCACTGCTCCTCGAGGGGGCTCCATGCCCACAGTGATGTCCTGGGGAGTGCAAGGCCACAGTCTCTCAAGTGGTTGGTTTGCCCACTGCTTGGTCCTGAGAGTACAAAGCCACAGTCTCTCAAGTGGGCGGTTTGCCCACTGCTTGGTCCTGGGGAGTGCAAAGTCCACAGTCTCTCAAGTGAGTGGTTTGCCCACTGCTTGGTCATGGGGAGTGCAAACCACAGTCTCTCAAGTGGGTGGTTTGCCCACTGTTTGGTCCTGGGAAGAGCAAAGCCACAGTCTCTCAAGTTGGTGGTTTGCCCACTGCTTGGTCCTGGGAAGTTCAAAGCCACAGTCTCTCTAGGGGGTGCATATCTCCACTGGTTCTGGAGGGGGCCTTGTGCCCAGTGTGCTTCATCTTGCTAAGGAGAGGGTGAGTGGATGCATATCTCCACTGGTTCTGGAGGGGGCCTTGTGCCCAGTGTGCTTCATCCTGCGAAGGAGGGGGTGAGTGGATACAAATCTCCACTGGTTCTGGAGGGGGCCTTGTGCCCAGTGTACTTCATCTTGCCAAGGAGGGAGTGAGTAGATGCATATCACCACTGGTTCTGGAGGGGGCCTTGTGCCCAGTGTGCTTCATCCTGCCAAGGAGGGGGTGAGTGGATGCATATCTCCACTGGTCCTGGATGGGGCCTTGTGCCCAGTGATGCAGCACTTGGGGTGTGGCAGTTCACATTCCCTCATCTGTGTGTCTGAGGCATGAGATGTGCAGGGACCAGGTTGCATGATAGTCCATGGAAGCAGGGCTAGACTCCATCCTGCTGCGGCTAAGGCTGCAAACTGGTGGTAGTTCCATGGCTGGTGGGGTTGCTGACAGTGGTGGTGGGAGGCTCCAGCCTGTCTCCTGCAGGCTTGGACAGCTTCCCACTGGGGCTGCTGCTGCTGGTGATGGTCCTACTGTCAGCGGTGCAGATGGCGGTGCAGGTGGCGGTGCTTGCGGCGGTGCTTGCAGCGGGGCTGCTGGAGGTGCTGGCCATGGTGCAGGTGCTGCCAGTGGAGGAGTGAGGTTCCAGCTCTTCTCCTGCAGCCTCGGACGGCTGCCCACTGGGGATGCTGCTGCTGACAGTAGTGGTGGTAGTGGCAGTGCAGGTGGTGGTGATTGCGGCTGTGCTTACGGCAGTGCTTGCGGTGACGCTGTTGGCGGTGGTGCCCGCAGTGCAGATGGTGGGGCTGGCGGTTGTGCTGGAGGGCACCAGGCCTTCACCTGCAGCCTCCGATGCCTGAAGTACCTTGACTTGGGTTTTCTGCCCCTTCCTTACCCTGGCAGATGCTGTTGAGACCTTGGCTCTGGCAGCTGGAGTTTTGGAGGAGGCCTTGCTGGGTGGGTCGTGCTCCTTGCCCTTGCTGCATGCTGTCCCCTTCTTCACCTTGGCAGGTGGTGGAATGGTTTTGTCCTTTGCAGGTTTTGTTGGCACACTGGCTGGGCTGACGGGTGTCGCCTTTGAGCCTCTGTGAGTTGCAGGTACCACAGCGGTTGCCAACTTGGTGGCTGTTGTGCTGGCCTGGGTTCTGGACACCCTGGACTGAGGTGAAGGACAGGGGAGGGAAGGGGTAGGGAAGAGGTCAATGTTTGCCAGGAAAAGCTTTTTAGACACACTGGGGTGGGAAGATGGAGAGGGTTTGGGAGTGGAGGAAGAGGGAGTGGTTGTAGGAGGTATCTGTCTGCTGAGTTTGGGTGAAGGTGCATGGGCTGGATGCTGTTCTGAGGTGGATGGCTGTTGGGTGGGTGGGTGCTTGTGTTTGTTCGTACTTTGGGAGGAGGTGTCACAGACACACCGGGAGAGGACACAGGGGACCTGTGCATGGCTGTGGGGGTGGTGAGTTCCAGTGAGTAGTGATGAGTGTGCTGGTGATGGAGGTAGTGGATGAGCATGTAGTGCATGCAGGTGTGAGTGGAGACGCTAATGGGATGGAGGTGGACGACGAGGAGGGGGACACAGTGGAGGCAGTGGATGTTGGCATGTCTGCATGGGGATGGTGCTTGTGTGAGTGCCTGTGGGATGATGTATGTTGCTTGTGTTTGCCTGAGCAACTTCAGTGTGTTGATTTGGGTGAATGCTGGTCTGAGGGAGTGCTTGGGATATGCTGGGGTTGAGGGGCTTGGGACTGGGCAGAGGAAGTTGGAGGGGGGAGGCTAGAGACAGGGACAATTGCTGCCATCAGCGCGGAGGCCAGAGCCTGAAATGCTCTCTGTTGGGCTGCCACGCCAGAGTGAATGCCCTCCAGGTATGCATTTGTTTGCTGCAAATGCCTCTCGACACTCTGGATGGCATTCATAATGGTTAACTGCCCAACAGTGAGGGATCTCAGGAGGTCAATAGCCTCCTCGCTGAGGGCAGTATGGCTGACTGGGGCAGGGCCTGAGGTGCCTGGGGCGAAGGAGATGCCCACCCTCCTGGGTGAGCAGACATGGGAAACACGCTGAGGGGCTGCTGGGTAGGCGGTGCTGGTAGGGGACGGCTGTACCTGTTGTTGGGGTGGGCACAGAGGTGTCCGCCACTGCCAGGGAGCTTCCATCGGAGGAGGAGTCTCTGGTCTGTGGTCTCCCCTCCTGTCCCTGTCGTGGTGCTCCACTCACCCTTCATCCCACTGGTGCCCTCACCGTCGGTGGATTTGGCCTCTGCTCCTCCGCCAGATTATGCTAATGCAACAAAAAGGGGGGGAGACAGAGGATACACTTGGTCAATGCCAGCAATACCACTACCGTTGGCATACACAACACACAGGGAGCAGCCCTATGCACTAGGCAATGCACTACCTGTTACAATGCTAGTCAACAGCCCATGAGGTACAATGCCTAACAACATTATCTGCACACCCAAAACCCACAGGACCCTGCCCAGTAGTAGATGCCCACTAACACTGTCGGGGTAGGAGTGCTTCAGAGCCTGCCCAACAAGATACCTACCCTGCCATCTTCGCCCTGGCCTAGGGGTACCCATAGCCCACATCCCCCACCCAGTTACCTCTTAACGTGTGCAAAGTCAGGATTCAGAATCTGTACTTACCCCCTTGTGGCTGCTGTGATGCCTTCAAGTGCCCATTCAACTCCAGATAGGCCACCACCAGGATGCAGAACATCAGGGAGGTCATGGTGCGATGGACACCCCTTCATTGTTGGGCGGCCAGCCCCAGCTGGGCCTCTGCTATCTTCTTGGCCCAGCGGCGCAATTCCTCCCACCTTTTGCGACAGTGGGTGCTCTGCCTGTCAAAGACCCCCAGGGTCCGTACCTTCTTGGCAATGTCACGCCAAATACCCTTTTTCTGGTGGGCCCTGACCTGAATGGAAAAGACAGCAGAAAAGGGAATTAGTCAACCGTCCAGACCATCACAGTAATGGCCCACCATATCCCTTCCATCCCCTGAAGCACACACATTGACCACCTTACATGCAGCACTCTGGTCGGGACGCCTCTGCCTCACCCTACATATGGCTTACATACACAGCACTCCATACATTCATGGCCCATGCATCATGCTCACAATGTACTCACCTGTTTGTCTGGAGGACTGTAGAGTAACGTCTACTGGAGTAGGACCCCATCCACCAGTTTCTCGAACTCCTCTGCAGTAAAGCCAGGGCCCCTTTTCCCAGACACATGAGCCATTGTTGCTTCTGGACACATGTCACAGCAGCACTTGCAGTGTAGGTCCTCTCCTGTTGAAGGTCAGGTAGCAAGTGAATGAACAGATAGAAAATGGCGGTGACATCTGCAGCGGTGGGCATACATTGCCATTGGCTCCTGGAACCCATAGGGCCCAATGATAAGTAATGTAAAGTTGCATGGCAGTCATCAACCGCCTACTGAGACGGCGCACAACGCCAGTACAATTACCTCATTTCTACTTGTCCCTCCTCACAGGTCAGGCAGCCACCATTTCAGGGGGGCACAGGCAATGGCACCTAACTGCGTCACAGCAGACATTGGCACAGCAACTGATTGTCAGATTCACATCATGTTTCTGTAAATCATCATTAGTGCAATTGATGTGTGAATATGACCCTCTGCTCACCGTTTTCTTCAATAGGCTTTAGCCGCTGAGGCTGAATGTGACATGACCATATCCTCCATTTTACAGACCCCTGGTGGACCTTCAGACAATGGAGGATAAACACATTATCATCACCTACAGGCTTGATCGTGCCACAATCCAAGAACTGTGTGCCCAATTGGAGCCAGACCCTGATGTCAGCTATCCGCCAGCCCACAGGTATCCCCCCTCTAGTGCAGGTCCTCTCAGTGCTCCATTTCCTGGCAAGTGGTTCCTTCCAAACAACAGTAGCCATGGCATCAGGGATGTCCCAGCCAATGTTTTCCAATGTGTTGTCCAGAGTGTTGTCAACCCTGCTGAAACACATGTGCAGCTACATCGTGTTCCCCCAGGTGGAGGATTTGGCCACAGTGAAAATGGACTTTTATGCCGTGAGACATATCCCCAACATCATTGGTGCCATTGATGGTACACATGTGGCATTTGTCCCCCCCCCCGGAGAAATGAACAAGTTTTCAGGAATAGAAATAGCTATCGCTCTATGAATGTGCAGATGGTGTGTTTGGCGGACCAGTACATCTCCCATGTGAATGCTAAATATCCTGGCTCTGTGCATGACGCCTTTATCTTGAGGAATAGCAGCATCCCATATGTGATGGGCCAACTCCAGAGGCACCGGGTGTGGCTAATAGGTGAGGCAAAGGTCCCCACACAGTATGTGTAGGTGTGTGGGTATGGGGTTGTCCATAAGGGTTAGTGTATGTCTAACATTTGTCCCTTGATATTTGCTGGTGACTGCTTATTTCAACCTCTCATGGCTACTGACCCCAATTAGGAATGCCAGGACAAGGGCAGAGGAACGTTATAATGTGGCACATGGGAGTACAAGGAGGATTATTGAAAGGACCTTTGGCCTGCTGAAGGCAAGGTTCCGATGCCTCCATCTGAAAGGTGGATCCCTATACTACTCACCCAAGAAGGTGTGCCAGATCATCGTTGCATGTTGCACAACCTGGCCTTGAGACACCAGGTGCCTTTTCTGCGGGAGGTTGTGCCTGGAGATGTTCTTGTGGCAGTGGTGGAGCCTGTGGACAGTGAGGAAGAGGAGGCAGAGGAAGAAGATGTTGACAACAGACGCAATATAATTCTGCAGTATTTCCAGTGACACACAGGTAAGACACTGTAACTTCACTTTACATTTCAATGTTCTGTTGAACATTGTACATGGCAGCCTGTTTCCCTATGTCTATGGCCACTGACTGCACCCTTTGGCATCTCTAATTTCAGATTTCTGTGCCCCACTCTGGCTTCTGCTATGTGTACTGCTGCCCACCAAAAGTCATTCCAGAGTATATTTACTGTACATTTGAGTTCCCAGGGTGTTGGAGAGTGCCTCGTGGAGAGTGGGTTCCCTGGGCCTGTCCTCCCCCTGCCGCACAGCAGTCCTCACAGCTTCCCTGTAGTCCTGTGCCTCTGTCCCCTGAATCGTGTGCCCACTGCCACTGACTCCAGGTCTCTGATAGTGGTGGACACACTACTGATTGACATGTCCTGGGAACAGTGCATGGGCCTGCTGGGTGGGTGCTGTGTTGGTGTTTCTTGAGTGGGGAGGCTCTTTGGTGGGTGGGACTGTGGCAGGGGAACCGACTGTCCAGACGTCCCTGATGGGCCACGGTGGTCATCCTGATCCAGGCGTGCAGAGCTGCTGTCGTCACTGTGGGCCTCTTCGGGGAGGGGACTGGATGTAGCTGGCACCTCCTCTCTGGTGACGTTGAGTATGGGTCCTGTGGGGATGCAAATGCAGTGTTATTGTATCTGAATGTGCCATCTTGTGCATGGGTGTGTTTCCCTGTATGATTATGATTTCCCTGTCAGCTTGGCCTTGTGTGAGTGGTGATTTTGAGGGCTGGGTGAGTCTCTCTACTGGGCATGCTGTGGTGATGGGTGTCCATGCAAGTCTGTGTTGGGGGTCCATGCATTGGTGTGGCATGCAGGGCTTGGTATTGGGATGGGTGGGTTGTGATGGTGGGGTATATTTGAGGTGGTGGAGTGATGGGGTGATGGCATGCAGGTAGGGTGGGGATACAGTAGTAAAGCTATGACTTACCAGAGTCCAGTCCTCCTGCTACTCCTGCGAGGCCCTCAGCATGCATGATCGCCAAGACTTGCTCCTCCCATGTTGTTATTTGTGGGGGAGGAAATGGGGGTCCACCGCCAGTCCTCTGTACAGCTACCTGGTGTCTTGCAACCACGGAATGCACCTTCCCGCTTAGGTCATTCCACCTCTTCCTCATGTCATCCCTTGTTCTGGGGTGCTGTCCCACAGCGTTGACACCTGTCCACGATTCTCTGCCATAGCTCCATCTTCCTATCAATGGACGTCTGCTGTACCTGTGATCCGAATAGCTGTGGCTCTACCCAGATGGTTTCCTCCACCATGACCCTTAGCTCTTCCTCTGAAAACCTGGGGTGTCTTTGGGGTGCCATGGATGTGGTATGAGTGATTTGTGTGAGGATGTGTGGGGTGATGTGTGGGGTGATATGTTGTGGTGTATGCTATGATGTGTGTGGGTGGTGTATGGGTAATGGTGTTCTGTGCCTCTGATTGAGTGGATGCTCCCGGCTTGTGTCTCTCTTTGTTGGCAATCTTTTTTTTCATTGAAACGGTTGTGGTTAATGTGGGTGTGTGTGTTATAGTGGTGTGAGTGTGTGGATGTGGTGTGTGTATGTGTCAGATGTGTGAAATTGGAATTGTCCAATGAGGTGGTGTTTTGTAAATGTGTGTGTACTTTGAGCGCGGCGGTGTGTACCTCCAATGGTTTACCGTGTTTGAAGGACCGCCGAGGAGATTCGTGGGTCGTGATACTGTGGGCATATTCCTGTTGATGTAACGGTGTGGGTTTTGCTATCACCAGTTTATCACTGACCTTTGTGCTGGCGGACTTGTGTGGGTGTCTGTATTGTGGTGAAATTCTGAGTGTGGGTCATAATACCCGTAGCGGAATACCGCCGCAGGCATGGTATGTTGGCAGCCGTCAGCACAGTGGTAGGTGGCATTTACTGCCACAGGTGTAATGAGGGCCTAAGACTCTTATTGTTTTGAAAATTCTTGACTTGTGTACCTTGAATTTTTGTTGTTTAGGTCTTGTTTGATTTAGATAAATATTACCTATTTTTCTAAACTGGTGGGGTGTCCATTTTGTAGTGTTTTCACTGCATTACTGTGTGTGTTGATACAAATACTTTACACATTGCTTCTGATGCTAAGCCTGCCTGCTTGTGCCAAGCTACCAAGGGGGTGAGCAGGGTTAAACTGAGTGTGATTCTCTTTTACCCTTACTAGAGTGGGGGTCCTTACTTTGACAGGGGATAACCTGACTGCCAACCAAAGCCCCATTTCTAACATGGCCCATCCTGCAAATACCTATTCTCCTTTTGTCTCACTGTCTGGAATTAATACACAACTGCAGCTGTCAGCTACACCTAGTCATGTGACCCAGGATACAGGCTGCAGTGACCAAATTGTTGGAGCAAGACAATTACAACTTTCTAAAAGTATAATTATCAGAACAGTGACTTAGAATCCAACTTTTAACTTATAGAGGGTTTCCAATTACAATTCTTCAGACACCAAACTTGACATTTCTTCCTGCTCTGAACTGAGTGTTATCACGTATTAAATTTCACAAGGTAACCCTATTTTATCCTATGTAAGAGGCAGGACTTGCAGTGGTGAAAAACAAATGTACAAGCTCTTCACAACCAGGACATATAGAAGTCAAAAGTGCATGCCCAGCTTTTTAAAGATAGTGTACCCTGTCCTCTGGGCTGTTTAGACCCTGCCTTAGGGGTGACAAATTTATTATAAAGGAAGGTTTGGGCCTGGCAAAAGGTTTATTTTGCCAGGTCGAAATGGCAGTTTAACCTTCATACACAAGCTGCATTGGCAGGCTGGGGCATGTTTAAAAAGTGTTACTCAGGTGGATGGCACAATCAGTGTTGTAAGCCAACCAGTAGCATTCATTTTACAGGCCCTGGATACATGTAGAACCAATTTACTAGGCACTTACAGTAACTTAAAGATGCTGATTAATGGAAGCCAATGTTACCATGTGGCAGGGAGAGAACACACGCACCTTAGCACTGGTTAGCAGTGGTAAAGTGACAAGAGTGAAGTGCACGGAACCTTAACAACAGCAAAAATGAAGTCAGCAAAACCAGAAGGAGGGAAAGGCAAAATGTTGGGGGAAAACTATACCAAGGATGTCATTTCTAAAAGAAGAGAATCTCTCTAACCTTCAGAGAACTACACAGGCTTCCCCACATGCACCATTGAATTATGACCTGATGCATCATCTACAGAGCTTTTAGTAGTATATCCCAAAAATGGTTAGTAGCCAAAGTCAAACCCTGAATTAGGAACTTTGCTGGACTAAAAATGTGGACATGTAAGAAAGAATTAAAAACTGGAAAACAGATGTTTACCTGCTACATTCTTAATTAATGGCTCTCCAGTTTGAAAAACCACTACACTTTTAGAGGCAGGAAAAATAATTTCTTGAAGCAACTTCTCATTGTAATGCAAACTAAATACTTTGAACTCTGAGAAGCAACCCGACCCTATGTGCCTCTTTTTGATCACACCCCATGAGGGCTCCCATCTGTCACCTGACCTTCTCCCCTCTCCTCCATGCTAGATTCTGCACCCCAAAAGACCCTCTCATTCCCCTCCTCTCCCTGTGGCATTCCCTCCCTCAATTGCACACCTATTTGTTTACAGCTCGGTTTTTGCTACATAAATCACCGGCATACGTAAACATAGAAATAGAACTGTTCCCCCTCTACGTTCACCTCCATAATGTTAACCGGTACTTCATCTGCCTCGTTGCTCATTTAAAAGAAAGCTGCACTTTGTTACGATTGCCAGAGCTCCATGAGAGGCATTTTCTGAGTTTAGGCACCACGCAGGCTGCTATTTTTTGCTTGACTTGGTTGCCATCGTTGCAAGCTTTTCCAAGTATTTGGCAGGGCTCTCACAACATGCATAACTGTGTAATTTGAAAATATTTTTGGCTAAGAAAAAAAGTGATATGCTTTAACCTTGCAGCTCCTTAAATGGCGGAATGAGTTAAGAGCTCACAGCTGGCACTTTCTGAGATGTGCAAGT
Organism: Pleurodeles waltl; assembly: GCF_031143425.1. NCBI lineage: Eukaryota > Metazoa > Chordata > Amphibia > Caudata > Salamandridae > Pleurodeles > Pleurodeles waltl. The sequence goes on from NC_090444.1 coordinate 1,462,638,975, forward strand.
CCCAAGTTTGAATCCCATCAAGACCAACCCAGCTTTCTAATCTTCCTGGGTTGGAAAATTGAATACCATTGGCTGAGTACAGCAAAGTCCATTATTTACAATCTTTAGAAAGGGCAGACGTTCCATATGTAGTGCCAAATAGAATATTATTATTATTGTCTGGATGTTAAGACCTATTTTATTAGACATTGTTTCCTATGAATGAGGCGTTTTCCTACACATTACCGCACAGGTTAATCAAACCCAAGCCCCAAATCTCTTTACTCTTTGCGTCAACCAAAATCTACATCAAATCAGGCAGTCTTCTTTCACTGTCCGCAATCTGAAACCATCAAATTCCTATCTGGAGGAATTATTTTTTATCAGTGGACTCAGGTCAAATTTTCGTTTGCTTGTGTCAAATGCCACTTATGAGCATAATCACACGGGTTTCTCTTGTGCAGTGCCTAGAAGAAACAACACAGGGTGACAAATATGAATAAGTGACACTGGTCACACCGCCATTGACCAAAAAGACGTTCAGTAATGCACCCAATGTACTTTTGATTGCTGACACGTATTGTACGAGATCATGTTAATACGTTCATTAAAGCAATATTGCATGTTCTATCGTAGAGTAGCTGCCCCATATTATATTATTGCATTATAATAAAATGATTACTTAGGGATAAATATGCTTTACGACAGTTCTTTCTCATTACAATTTTCTGAAATAATAAGAGGCTGAAATCAATTTGCACAACCTTCTGTCATTTCTGCATGATTTCTCTAGAGGCTGCGGTTAGGCTGAGAGAACCAGTCTGCGATTGGCATTGGTATTCTCTGCTAGCTCTTCCCGATGATAAAGAAACAGAACAGACAGGGTAAAAGCGATCCTTTTTGTGGCAAGCGACAATGCATATAAAATACAGACACATTTCATTACTATAGACGTCTGTGAAGACAATCGACAACCTTTAAAACGTGATTATTTTCTGCTCACGAGCACATTTTGCATCTTTTAGATACATTTGTAGTAATAATTAACCTGTATGTTTTAGAATGACTATTCTCTTTAAGTCCCGGATTGATCGGCTGATCGCAGCTAGAGATGGTAAACCATTTGATACAGCAACGAAAGTAGCATTCTTTCCTTTCCAAAAATCTGCAACGAATGCCGTGTTTTTCAACTTCAGGGAATATCTTTAGGAATAGTGAGGCTATCCTCTGTTAAGAAATGCATTTGATGTTAGTTCAAACCAGGAACAACTCGGGAGATTTAGAACAGAAAAGAAGCTGAACTGAACATAGAATGCTACCTTGTTGTTTTGAAAGTAAAACATTGGCGTGCCAAGCTCTGAACCCAACTGCACTTACAACTCACCAAAGGTTGTTACTTACTCAAAGATGAGAATGACCCTGATTAGGAGTAGCTCGTAAAAATCCCCGCTATTTACTGCCCCCTCGGTTTACAAAGTTACTGGTCTGGTTTCCACTGAACTCATAATTTTAAACGACTCAGTATCTTATTTTACTGAGCCAATCAGAATTAATGGCCCACTCATAATGAGCAACAGAAGAGGTAAAACAGACTTGCCAATTTTAAGAACGCCAGGATTTCTGGCATTAACATTATTTCTGGACCTGCCCCTCTCTGCAGGGCCATCCCCTGAATTTTTGCCTTCCTCCTCCTCTTTTTTTAATCTCATTTTTGTTGACTTTAGGACTCTGTGCACTTTACCACTGCTGACCAGAGCTAAAGTGCATGTGCTCCTTCCTTTAAGCATGACAACTCTAGCTTATCTACAATTGGCATTTTTAATTTGCTCATACATCCCTAGTAAAGTGCACTACCTCTGCTCGGATCCTGTAAATGAAATGCTACTCGTGGGCTTGCAGCACTGACTGCAATAACGCTTCAAACATAGCTCAGGCTTGCAATTGCAGAGCCAGTATGTGCAGTTTTAAACTGCCATTTCAACCTGGCAATTGCATCCATTTCTCAGGTCTAAACGTTCCTTTTTAGTACATATAAGTTACTTCTAAGTAGACCCGAGGCAGCCCCAAGGGTGGGTGTAGGGTAGTCAAAAGTTAGGACATGTACTTCTATGTTTAATATATCTTGGCAGTCCAAAACTATTAAATGCATTCTTCAATACTGCAAGGTCTATCTCTTCTACCGGTAAACATTGGGATTACCTTGATACATTTTAAAGAGTAATTTCCTATTGGGAAAATATGGAAATTTGGAGTTAGGTGTCTTTGGACTTACAGCATAAAATAACAACTGATGGTGAAGTTGGATTTTAAATTGTAATTGAAAATTCCACTTTTAGAAAATATTTACTTTCTTACTCTAACCATTTGGTGCCACTGCCTGTCTCTGAATACATGTCTGGGGTGGGTGACAGCTGTGATGTGTGCATTCCCTCTAGACAGTCACATACAAAAGGAGCTGGGCGGTGACAATCACATCCTGCTGGCCGATTACCTGGCTGATTGGCCTTCCACAGTTATGGTGAGAGGGAGGAGCTGGCAAGTGCACCTGAATAAGGCTAGGCCTGTCCTCACACAAAGAGCTGCATAGCGCCATGTAAAGTGTATGGAGGAGGGAATAAAAGGCAGGGACTTTTTGCACTTTAAAGGCCTCTCTTTGATGTCGACGCCACTTCAAAGGCCCAAATCAGGACCTGAGGACATTCTTCCCGGAAGAAGAACTGCTTGGCTTCCAAGAGGGACTGCCACTCTGCTGAACTACTTTTCTCTGTTGGCCTGCTGCCTCTTGCCTGGAAGTGAGAAGGACTGGACTTGCCTCTCTACATCTGCCAAGAACCTAATAGACTCCAAGAACTTACTGGCTTGCCTCCAGTTCTGAAGTTTCAGGGCCATCAAAGACTTTTTTCAATCCTGCTTTAGCTGCTGGACTCTACCAACTGTGAGCTCTGCCCTGTCAAGAGGTCCCAATCCAGTCCTGGGCCTTGACGATGGGATTTGCTGCTTTTCTTCTACAAGAATTGACACATCAGCTATGTTGCGGTGATTGCAACTGCTGCATCCGCCCTCAATGCCAAAGTGTAGGAAAGTTCTCCTTTTTGCCCTGGTCACCCCTAGACGTTTTGGACAGATACTGGTGCTTACTGACTCTTTGCTGTTCCCTAGGTACTGCTTACCAGTCCCAGGGCCCAGCTTTGTTTAAAGTGGATATGCAAATTAGGATAATTATAATTGATGATATTATCCTACCTATAAATCCCTAGTATATGGTAGGGCATGTAGGTTTAGGGACCCCAGCATATGTAGTGAACCCATAGGGAGGTACCCAGTGTCATTTTAAAGGCAGGCTTGCCTTGCTGTCTGCTCCTAAATGAAAGTTACATGCAAATTCAACTTTGGATTTAAAAATACTTCCAAAAGTCTTAAACTACCTCATTTTTACATATGTCACCCCTAAGGTGTGCCCTATGGGTGAGTGCCATATAACTATAAGCAGAGACCTTATAAAATACTTTTACAAGTCCTGATAAGGTAAAATGGCCAGATTTGTTTTTCCCTCATTGTAGTCATTGGCCTCCATAGGCTAGCATTGGGAGACTTTATTTTAATTTATAAAGTCCCCTTAAGTGTCAGACACCTTAAGTTTGGTATCAAATTAATTATATTAATAAATCCCACAACCTACAATTGTTGGATTTAAAATAACTTGTTCAGGTAAAGAGTTTTAAACGTTACCTGAAAAGTTGCCAACTTCAACCCTGCAGTATTTTGCTGCTTTGCTCTGATTGGTCAGCCTCTGGCAGCCTGGCAAGGCCGCCTTGATGAGGTGTGAAGTGGCCTGGCTCGACACAAAGAGATGTGCCTGGGGAAGGAGATCTTCCCTCAGCAGATGGGGAAGCAGGAAGGTGGTAGGGCTGCCAAACTGGTCTTCAAAGGCAGGGAAGAACATTTTCAATTGCTTCCTGTAATTCAATTCTGAAAGAGCTTGGCTTTTTCATCCTTAATTACAGCATAACGTGTATGTATTTCAGATGCTATCCAGATAGCTGCTGATCTCTTAACTATCCACCTAAACAAATAATCTAATTGTATGTCAACAAGACCATTTTCCCCCGGGCTTAAGTCTGCCTAAAACAGTTTTTTCTTCCTGTGAAAATGCTGAAAAAAATCATTTTCACATACAAAGGGGCATATTTAAGAGCCCCAGCACCATTCCGATGCCACATTAATGTAATTTTTTTACACTAATTTGGGGTTAGAAGGCCAAAAGCGCTGCACCATATTTACAAAGTGTCTCAATGCATGCATTGTGCCACTGTGTAACCTTTTGTGCTACATTATGCCTGGGTCAGGCATAATGTATGCAAAGGGGGCGTAACCCTGTTAGGGGGGCCAAAAACATGATGCAAGGAAATCTAAGAGATTTCCTTGCGCCATTTTTTTTCTGCACCTTTAACACCTGCTCAGAGAAGGCGTTAAAAGGAGGCTTCCTTCTTCTCCTGTAGCTCTTCCTTGTTGGAATCTAGTAGGGATCTGCGGTGTGGGTGCATGTCTGACAGTTTTATCCTTGCACCTGGGTGAAAAACAGTGGGCCCTCATTCTCCAATCAGGTGCAGGGTCCTTCCCCTGTGATGACCACTTCCTGGGAAGTGGGGCAAAAATCGATCCCAGGGAGCAACATTCCTCAAAAATCCATCATGGCTGAAACTGATTTTTGGAGGTTATATCTGGCTGAGCCCACCCACTTCCATTAGTTACAATGGGCCTCTGGGTGCTTTGCAGGATGAGCGTCAGAATTTTTGATGCTCATTGTGCAAAGTGCTGGACTAGCGTAAAACATTCTGATGCTAGTCCCCTAACTGCCACCATGGTGCACCATATTTTAAATACAGGGCACACATGGTGGCGTTAGGGGGCGCTAAGGGGCACAAGAAAAGTGGTGTTGCACTGTGTGCAGTGCCACTTTTCTTAAATATGCCCCTAACTCGGGTGTTTCAAAGTGGGGGCTTGCCAATTTAACATATCCCCCTCATTTTTACAGTTCACATTTCTTTGACTGTATGCCATCTGCCTAAGATAGTCAGATAAACTTTCCTATCCTAAATTTTGAGGAACGAGTAAACATGCATGCTGAAGCAATATTTAATTAGCACGTTTTCCAGTCAAAGATAATGTAGACATATTTTACTTTAAGTGGAAAAATAAGAACATTCTTTACTTTTGCCTATACAGGTGTCACTTGTAGTGGGTGAAGACTCAGTCTCCCACAACGCAGGCAATTCTGACACTCAAATCCAATACTTCCAAGTGTAGGCAGTGGGTCACCATTCATGGGCAACAGGTGGAGGCTTTGCATTACACAAAAGCCAGAATGACAAATGTAAAGTGTCAGCTGATGTCAGCAGAATATGTCCCGCCGAATACATTTGCTAAGTCACTGACAATCATGAGAGCTATTTACTGGTGGCTCTGGTTCCCTTTGCGTGTTGCAGGAGGGGTCTCTGGTACTCTGAAAGTTAATGTGAGCCCTGCCATGCCTACAGATTTTCTGCTATGCAATGACCTGGAGCACACTACGGATGGAGGTAGAGCTCAGGTCTCACTTAGAGATGATAGGATTGACGGAGTGGGTCTGTGTGACTACACAGTCCAGGGCTGCCAGAGAAGGGAGTCAAGGGCATCTGTAGCCTGGAACAATGGCCCAGACAGCTGCAAAGGAAAGGGGCAAGGAGCTGTTCCCTGAAGTTCTCATGGTGGAGGTTGATGAGATCCATGAGGAGGAGGCCCCTAAGCCAACCGGTGAGGACATTGCTGCTCTAGGTGACCTACCTGAGTTTGCTGGCTAGCAAGTAGAGGGTGGACCTGCAAGAGAGGTATTCTGCAAAGTGCAGATAGTATGTCCCACTCTGCAGAGCTTTAGGCAACAGGCCTCAGCCCTTGCAGCAGGTGAAGCCTCTGGGCATCACCTAATCTACAGAGAGAATGAGCTCTTTTACAGCCAACCTAAGGCTCTGGGTAGTGGGGCAACCCATGTGCTAGTGGTCTCCCAGTGTTACCATGCCTTTCTACTGGGTTTTTGCTCCCTGGCAGGACATTTTGGGCAAGAGAAGACCATCACCAGGCTTGTCATCCATTTTTATTGGGCCAGAATGAAGACATCTTCAGATATATTCTGGAGGTCCCTTCCCACCTGCCAGGCAGGTTGAAGTCTGGAAAGAAGCTTAGAGCTCCCCTAATCCCACTCCCCATCTGTGGTACCCCCTTTGAAAGGGTGGGGATCAACATTATTTCTCTATTGGACTTGAAGACAGCCTTAGACAACTGGTTTATCCTGGTCTTGGTGGACCATGCCACATGCTACACAGAGGCAATCCCTCTGAGGACAGTGACTGCACCTGTGGTGACCAGAACTCTGATGGGGATGTTTACTCATGTTGGGCTCCCCAAAGAGATAGTGTTTGGCCGAGGCACTGACTTTATGTCTGCATACATGAAGTCCATGTGGGGTGCATGTTGTGTAGCTCATAAGCGTACCACACCCTATCACCCCCAAACCAATGGTCTAGTTGAGATGTTCAAGAAGACTTTGAAGGGCATGATTGCAGACCTACCTAAGGACATGAATGAAAAAACAACAGATGATGAACGGAATGCAGAACAAATCAAACATTCACCCCAGTCACAGATCTGTGATTAATCCATCAGTTTTGTTGCTTGCATGCCATCCCAGTTTGGACCCAGCCATATGCAAGTCAGTCTTGACCCTGTTGCCCATGGGAAGAGTCCAGCCCAAACTGGTAGGCCAGGTCCTCCCTGGACCAGAAACAAGTATCCTGGGACAGGTTTTGGGGTATCACCCCTCATCAGCCTGGCTAGCTTGAGTGTGGTGGCATAGCGAGCATGGGACCCATGTCTGGGCATACCGTTCCCACTTAGTTTGACAGTTGAAAAGACAACACATGATGAACGGAATGCAGAACAAATCAAACATTCACCCCCATTCACAAATCTGGCTTTTGTCAAACTAAGTGCGCTGGGTGTGCCCAGACGTAGGTCCCAAACTCACTATGCCACTGGAAATCAAGCTAGTCTGGCTGATGAGTGGTGATAGTCCGAAACCAGTCCCAGGATGCTTGTTTCTGGTCTAGGAAAAACCTGGGCTGGCAGTTTGGGCTGGTCTGTTCCCATGGGGAACAGGGTCAAGACTGACTTGCATATGGCTGGGTCCAAACTGGGGTGGCATGATGACCAAAAGGCTTGATGGAAAAAACCCACATCTGTGACTGGGGGTGAATGTTTGATTTGTTCTGCATTCTGTGCATTATTTGGTTTTGATTGCACCTGAGGCTATGAGGCATAAGTGGGGCATCTTTTCCTCTGCCTTCTCCTTGCCTACAGGGAAGTGCCACAGAAAGGAGTAGGGTTCAGTCTCTTTGAACTCCTCTGTGGTCACCCTGTCAGAGGACCTCTGAGCATTGTCAAGGAGGGGTGGGAGAAAGCTCCCAGGAACCATCCCCCCCAGGATGTGGTCAGCTACATGTTGGCCCTTCAGTAGGTAGTTGGGGTCTTGGAAATAATCCCATACCCCAAGACATGAGAACATGAGATTGACATATCAGAGCCAGGGAATGTCCATAGATCGAGTCAATGACAGACAGTCCATAATCACAGGCCTACACAGATGAGCTTTGGGATTTAGCCAGACTCTTAACCAGAGCAGTAAAGGTTGCCATCTTATGTGGTCAGCTACTGTATATCCCTCAAGACTACTTCATCATTGCAAAAGACAGCCGTGGTAGATAGAGGGACTGCTAACAGCCTTCTCAGAAATGTATTTTCTACTACCTGTAGGCTCGGACAATCCATGTAACCCCACACCCCAGCTCTGAACAAAGCAATTGAAAGGCATTTACTTTTAAAAACAGCCAGCCTTTCCTTTACTGGTTTATGTCCCAATTTCTTTGTAACCTAAAAACTGCACCAAAAGCTCTTTGAAACTGCAAAATACAAACACTAATTAGAAATTTCCAGTTAAAATCAACATCAATTGGAACCCCATGGTAGGTGAAGTTAGGAACTTTGAGTATTTCCACACCTTCCAGAACAAACCTTTTACTTTTTAATTAACTTTGGGCCACTCTTTATCACAAAGGATTAATTTTAAGGCCAAGGTTCCCATAAAAGTGTTGAAAGCATCCTGTAAGGATTGCAGGCCATTTGCTGTCCTTGACAGAAGGACAGCATTGTAGGTATGAAGTAGTACTGGGATTAGCAGGGAGTTAATAAGAGGCAGATCCTTCCCCATCTTACATACAAAATCTTCAAGACTGTTTATAAAGAGGAGGAAAAGAAAAGGGGCCAACACACACCCTGTCTAACCCCCTTCAAAGATGGAAATTCTTCATTAAGGTCACCCTCCTGGCTAAAGTGAACCCATGCAGAAGTACAGGCATGGAGTCTGTTAAGTAAGGAAATCAAATCTTTGTCCACCCCCATATATTACATGACAGTCCACAATGTAGGTGTATCAACTGTGTCAAAGGCACAGGATAGGTCAACAAAGGCTAAGTGAATATAGCCTTTTTTTGCCTTGTATTTTTGTACTATCAAAGTCAGATTAAGAGTCTGTTCAATTGTTCCCAGCCCTGGTCGAAGCCCAAACTGAATCTTTGATAAGCAGTTGATCTCCTTTGCCCAGTTTTCCAGCTTGCTCAGTACCACTCATACTAAAATCGTAACAGAACTATGTAAGAGGGAGTTTGGGCGATACCACAGCAGATCAGCCCGATCCCCCTTCTTAAAAATGGGCACAATTATCACCTCACTCCATGTACTCACCAAGGGACCCATCATAGCAGACCTCAAAACGTTAGTAAGAAGAGGGTCCCAGAATTTGGGCAGAGCTTTATATAGCTCTCAGCTGAAATTCTATCCGGACTGAGAGCTTTGTCAGAGGGACAGTTTTGGACAGCCTGTAATAACTCAGATACTTCAAGTGAATTATAAAAGGCTGTTGGGGCAGCTTTCCTCCTGGTAATGGGACCGATCAAATCTACCTGGGTGATGTTGAACTCTGTTTTGAAGGTTTTAGAAAAGTGCTCCAACCAAACTTAACAGTATCTATAACAGTATCTATAATGGTGTTATCTTTATCCACCAATGGGGTGGAATTAACCACTTGCCAAAAAGCCTTCATGTCTTTGCTATTACTAGCCTCAATGAACTCGTCCCAGGCATTCTCCCTCATTTCTTTCTTCCTGGCAGCAACAGTGGCCTTATAAATCCTTCTTGCCTCTTTAATGGCAGACTGGTTGTGTGGGATAGTGCTAGTATTGTTTTTAGGTCTCTAAGGGCAGATGTTAATGCATGATTGAACCACCAGGGGTTTCTATCTCTATTAATACTTGGGCACTGTAATTTATAAGCCATATATCTTGTTAGGGCAGAAAATGCCTCAATGATTTTGTGTGCAGGTGTATGTTCCCCCAAAGCACTTAAGATCTCTCCCTTCTTATTACTCTTCAGATCTCTATATAATCTATGTTTATCAATCTTTCCCCACTTGGTTGTCAAGCCTTTCTGCCCATTAAATCTCCTCGCCTGGGCCCTTATCCCCATCTAACCTAATTTCTAAAGTTAAGGAGTTATGATCACTCATACAGGTCAGAATCACCCTAAACCTCTCAACGAAGGGGGTAGGATCTTTAAATAAACGATAAAATTGATTATCGAATGGGTACTTCCCCCCAAAAAAGTGGGAACCCCCTTAACTTCTGGAGATGTAAAAGTCAACAGATTGGCTGACATCACATGATTAAGCGCATTCCCATATAGGGAGTGTTTAAAATGTTGCGTAGGATGGTCATATTTGTCAGAAAATCCGCAACATTCTAATATTTCTGGGTTACATAGATGGGCATTAAAGTCACTGGCCCAAATAATCATTATGTCCTTTTTACTTCTATTCAACGCACTATGCACCCTAGTCTCCAAACTATCAATCACGCTAGTGTCTGACAAATCTGTTACCAATTGCTGGGACAGTTTGCCTCAATGTTCTCCCCCACCCTTGGACTTACACGTCTGTGTGTCCATGACATGGACACGAGAGACAGCCACCTGTGAAGAACAAAATTTACAAGTTGTCAGCCTGTCAGGTGCACCACACTGTTAGGAGGCATGTCGGTTGTGGTCCCTTTAAGGGTAGATTGTGTAGCCTTTAAGGCTGGGCTGCACCAGGATGACTGCTTGTCGTCAGTGATTCCTCCACTCCCTCCCTCACTGACCTGTTCATTTAGTCTTTTGTGTTGGCTTTCTCTACTTCACTTTGTGGGATCCTCCTTTGATCTGTTCCTGGCCTCCTACCGAACACTCGACATCCTTGTTCCTAGACCCACAGCGGGGTCATCCTTGGCATTGCGTTCCTCTGCTGCTTCTCTGAAATTCCTGACTGTCTGCACAACAGAGAAATCAATATTAAGTGGCAATTACTTCCTGCTGGTAAGCAATTGAAACAATATGAAATATTCAAGAAAACACTTATCTGGTGGAGTATTGTGGAAATGATTAGTGATTTCAACCATTTTGTTTGCCTACAGAGAAAAGGAGAAATATGTTAATTTCTAGCACAGGGTCTAGATAAACTGGCAACATTAACTATAAGGGAAGTTACCCATATTTAGGTTAAGTATTGTTATTTTGCACAAGGAGTTAATTAACTGATATATGTTGAGTGCATGAGAAGATTTTTATTTGAGATCATACCAGTGATGAACTAATGAAAATGTATACCCCAAGAGATGAACACTGATTTTGAGTTTTGAACATTTGTTTAATGTTAGAAGAATTATTGTCTCCCCTCTATTATTATTATTCCCTGAGCCTAGACATCGTAGGTAGGTTTGGAGATTACTGACATCTTCATATACACACATATGTATATATATAGCACACAGCAAATTCCAGTCTACTAAGGACATGTCTTTTAAAAAAGGAAGAAGAGACATGAGGTATGCAGGAATGGGTACCTTTATTTGGGCTAGAAAACTCACTTTAAATTTTCTAAGCACTAAATAGTGTTCTTTATTCTCTTAGGGGCTGAAATACCTACCCAACTTCATCAGGTGTGAATCAGATTTTGGACTTGGTCAAAATTTGTCCTGGTATATCTGGCGTGGCCAATCAGTGGTCTATTTAGTTTGCAGGGAAATAGAGAATTAGACCATGTCCATTTCACTCCTCCGAAAAGGTAACAAGCCTAATAGAACGACAAGCCCAAGTACAATTTTTGCTTGAGTAAAATTGAAACATGTGAGATCACTTTAGCTGATCTAGCTGATATGATCAGCAATTTGCACAAAGAGAATCAGGCGCTAGCGCAGAGAGGCGATGCCTTACAAGGGGGAGACAATATTGCTCCTACTGTTTCTTGGTTTAGATCAAGGTCGGACATCCTCAGAAGGTACTTTTGCACAGTATGGTGCAGTGGGATCTAGTCAGGGTGCAGGAATACCCATTATTCAAGTTATCACTCCATCAACAATTCCTTTGTCCCCTCCTGAGTGTTGTTCTAGAGATCCAACAAAATTGGTCACTTTCATAAACCAGTGCCATTTACATTTTATTTGTAAATAAGCTTGTTTTTCTAGTGATCAATCTAAGGTGGCTTTATCTTGCCCTGTTTTCGGGGGTACAATTGCAACATGGTCGATTCCCATAGTAGAAAGAAAGAACCTCTGTGTATTAGTCTTATGCCAGCAAGGAAGACATGAAATAGATTGTTTGACCTGCATAAATTCATTCAATCTGTTGACACAGAGCTATTGAACTCACAACAAGGTAATAAAGATTTATTGAAATATACAGCTACATTCAATCAATTAAAGGTAGAATTTGGGTGGCTGGAGAGTTAAAGGACTTCCCTGTTTCACAAAGTGTAGTGTGATGAATTAAAAGACTTACTGACCCAGATAGTTGACCCTCCAGACAACTTTAATGAACTAATCAACCTAGTAATGAAACTAGGCCATAGAATGACTGAATGCAGATGAGGCAAAAGCCGAGCTCAAACTAAGATAGGGGTTTAAGGAAAAAAGATCTGACTCAGACAAAACCGATGAACTATAATCACTGCAGACAGGTAGTCTAAAGGACCGTTGAGGAAAGGCAAAGACAAAGGACTTTAAAACTTTGTATTGTGGAACAAAGGTCATTATTTATGTGACTGTCCAATAGAACCTAAGAGAAATGGAAGGGTGAGAAACTAGGGCATCCGGAACCCAGTGAGTCAAGTGTTTTGGGTATACAGACTGACATCTTGTCAAGAACTCTAGCAGAAACATCTTGTATCCAACACTATTGTCATTTCTATGTAACTGCTCACTTATATCGGAATGGGGGTTTTAGTAACTTCCAATTACTCGTGCATTCAGGAGCCATGGGAAATTTCATGGACTGCACTCTTTTGCCATTATATGGTATTCCATGTGAACAGAGAGATCAAGCTGATAAAGTTAAAACTATTGATGGAAGTGCTGTAAAGTCAAGTCCTATAGCTCATGCTATTACTGCTTTGTGGCTACAAGCATTGCAATTTCAGCCTATTTTGGGGCTACCATGGGTAGAGATCCGTAATCCAGGCATAGATTTGAAAAGTCATAAGATTACCCCTTGTTCATCTTATTGCAAAGGACATTGTTTCCACATATCTTCTAGGTTATATCCAGATAATATTGTAGTGTTATCTCAAGATGTAGAGGGTCCACAGATTAGTTCATGCTTTCAAGACCTAGCAGATGTTTTTGATAAACAGAGGGCTACTAATCTTCCACACCAATGGCATACCATCTCTCTATAATTTATATTGGAGTTATCTAAAACTGACCATAGTTACACTATAGTCATGGTCACAAGTGATTTGTTTTCTAAAATGGCCCATTTTACACCACTTTCAGGTAAACCAAATTGTAAAGCACTCGCAGACATCTTTTTACAATTTGTTGAATGTTTGCATCGATTACCTTCAACTTTGTCTGATCAGGACCTCAATTTGTTTCAAAGTTTTGGAAAGCCTTGTGTGGGGTTTTACAGATAAAAATCCATTTGTCTACTGGTTACCACCCACAAACGGACGTTTAGAAAGAAAGGGTGAATCAATGTTTAGAGCAATACATTAGATGTCAAGTACTGAGCCATACTGCAGAGTGGGATAAGTTTCTTTGGGCATCTGTGTTTGCCTTACTATAATGCACAACGCAGTTCTACCAAGGTTATCCTGTTTCAGTGCAATTATGGTCTATGTCCCTGATTTCTGTTACCCTCCTCCACTCATACTACTTGAGTTCAGCAGGTCAGAATTATGCAGATCAAATTAAGACTACGCGGCAAACTGCACAAAACAATTTGGACCATGCACAGTTGAAGTACAAAATGAATGCAGATGAACATTAAAGATCAAGCCCTGCATATCAGGATGATGATCAAGTATGGTTATCAACACAACATCTCAATTTGAAGCTCCCATGAAAATGTAAACCACTGTAAATAGGCCTGTATCCAGTTATCAAGAAAATTAATGATATTGCTATGAAGCTGGAATTACCTTCACAAATACAAGTACACCCTATTTTTTGTGTGTCTTTGTTAAAGCTATTTATTCCTGAAACTGTACTTCCTAAGAAACCCTCAGGTGTTATGGTGGATAATGAACCAGAATTCAAAGTGGAAGTGATCCTGGGCTCTAAAGGGGTAAGTCACAAACAGTTTCAGTTGATTCACTGGAAAGCATATTGACTGGAGGATCGCATGTGGGAGCCTGCATGTCACATGCATGCCCGCTGTCTTATTTGTGTCTTTCATCGATGATACCCTGACAAACCTAAACCTGTGGGGAGGACTCTGGGGGGTGTACTGTGAGGCGCGTTTCCACAGTAGGCTGCGTTTTAGGCTTGTGGTCCCTTTAAGGCTGAAGCGCATAGGGCCGTATTTATACTCCGTTTGCGCCGAATTTGCGTCGTTTTTTTCGACGCAAATTCGACGCTAAACTAACGCCAACTAACGCCATATTTATACTATGGCGTTAGAGGCGAATAGCGCCAAAGTTCCCGGAATGTGCGTCATTTTTTAGCGTGAACCCCTTCCTTGCGTTAATGATATGCAAGGGAGGCGTTCCCGTCTAAAAAATGACTCCCAGGCCTTTACGTGGTATTTATACTCCCGGGCAAAAGAGACGCCCGGGAGTGGGCGTGGCTAAAAACGGCGCATTTGCGCCGCTTTTTAACGCCTGGGTCAGGCATGGCGTTAAGGGACAAGTGGGCTCAAAATGAGCCCAGAGTGCCCTCCCCTGCCCCCAGGGACCCCCCCTGCCACCCTTGCCCACCCCAGGAGGACACCCAAGGCTGGAGGGACCCACCCCAGGGACATTCAGGTAAGTATTTTTTTATTTTTTTTTAATAATTTTTTTTGGCATAGGGGGGCCTGATTTGTGCCCCCCTACATGCCACTATGCCCAATGACCATGCCCAGGGGACAGAAGTCCCCTGGGCATGGCCATTGGGCAAGGGGGCATGACTCCTATCTTTACAATGATAGGAGTCATGTTGATGGGGGATGGGCGTCGAAAATAAATGGCGCAAGTCGGGTTACGACGATTTTTTCGACGTAACCTGACTTGCCCCATTTTAAGACGCCCATGCGCCATTTTCCCCCTACGCCGGCGCTGCCTGGTGTACGTGGTTTTTCTCGCGCACACCAGGCAGCGCCGGTCTGCTTGCGCCGGCTAACGCCATTCAATAAATACGGCGCCCGCATGGCGCTTCAGAATGGCGTTAGCCGGCGCAAAACTTTTTGACGCTAAACTGCGTTAGCGCAGTTTAGCGTCAAAAAGTATAAATATGGGCCATAATCTTTAAGGCTGCAAGCTGCACCATGAAGACAGCTCATTATCAGTGATTCCTCCCCTCACCTGCAACCCCCTATGCAGTTGGGCTTCCATGTTGGCATTCTCCTCTTTGCTTTGTTGGATGCTCCTGCCAGCTGTTTCCGACCTCCTACTGAGCGCTCGGCGTCCGCATTCCTGGAATCGCAGTGGGGTCATCCTTGGCGTCATGTTCCTTGGGTAGTACTTTACCACAGCTCTAAAATTCCTGACTACCTGAAAACACCAAAAAAAGAGAATAATAATATTAGGCGGCAATTCCTTCATGCTGGTAAACAATTGAGACAATTTGAAATATTCTTAGAAATAGTTATCTTATGGAGTATTGTGGAAATGACTGGTGAATTAAGCTGTTTTTGTTTCTCTACAGAGAAAAAGGGGGATAAGTTATTTTTGTGAACAATGTCTAGTTAAACTGATAGCATTACCTATAACAGAAGTTACTCATATTTAAGTTAATTATTGTTATTTTGCATGAGGAGTTAATAAACTGTTAAATATTGACTGCATGAGGAGATTTGTATTTAAGGTCATACCAGTGATAAACTAATGAAGAATTATACCTCAAGATATGAATGCTGATTTTGAGTTTTGAACATTTGCTTTGTGTTCAGAGAACTGTTGTCTCTCCTCTATTACTATTTTTCCCTGAGTCTAGACACCTCAGGTACGATTGGAGATTACTGAGACATAAACATATATATATATATATATATATATATATATATATACACACCCATATATAATATATGATATGTATATATTTGTGTGTGTGTGTGTGTATATATATATATATATATATATATATATATATATATATATATATATATATGTATATATATACATATATGTATACACACACAGGGGTGGCTCCTCCGCTCTGGCGGATGGTGGAAAACCATCACCCCCAGTGCAGCAGCTGCAAAACTTTTACAACAAAACCATAATAAACTATGTTTATTATAGTTTTGTTTTAAAATAGGCAGGCAATGGGTCGTGACAGGGACCTAGAAGGAGTGGACAGCACCCCCCTTATTGCACTTGTATGGTTGTCTGGCCATCTTGGGTTGGCCGAACACACACGCAAACTAGGCTGTCTCTTATCCCAGCACTTTATTGCCGTCATATGAGACAGCAGACAGAGACTTCCACTCTGCCACAGACCTCCCAGCCAGGGGGCTCCGTGCAATTCTAATGCTGCTTTCATACTGCTAGATGCATGAATGCAGCATTAGGATTAGCCCCGGGGCAGGCCTAGAGCCTGTGTCTGCAAGAACTGGCAGCCAGAGGAGCGGATCAGGACAGCGAGAAAGGTAAGCTTTTTTTTATTATTATGTTTATTTTTTGGTGCCCACAAAGTAGCAAGTCACCTGTACAGCCACTCACACTCTCAATCACAGATCTATACAACCACTTAAACTCACTGGATGATGTCATCAGTGATGTCATCAGTGATGTCATTTGAGATCTCACCAGTGATATCATCGGTGATGTCACTGACCATGCCCTGAGTGATGTAACATGTGAGGTCATTAGCAGTGCTTTACGGAGGCGCAAGTTATATTTAGCTGAGGTAACTATAACTGCTCAATTTGTAAGGTTTTGTACGAGTAAATTCAGAACCTAAGTGTAACACTTCTGTAACCTTTGTGTTTTTTCAGCAAATTTTTACTTTTTAAAAAAATTCTATTTCCTAACTATAACATTCCTGTAACGTTTGTTTTTTTAGTGAATTTCTAAGTTTTTATAAATTCTATTTTCTAACTTGTCTGTAACGTTTTTTTTTTTTACATAATTACAATCTTTTTCTCATCCTTAATAAGATATTAACCCCAGATGTCTGGGGGAAAAGCAATGGGGATCATTTTATTAAGCTGCCTCCCACAATGAAATACTCTAACACTGTATACTGTTGTACGTAGAATGGAACAGGCCCATTCCATTCTAAAATGGTGGTGGTGATACTGTTTTATAGTTTATTGAGTATTTAAATACTTGTCAGGTGGTAGTGTAATATTCTTATTTTTTTCCAATTAATTTTAGATCCGCGGTGCAATTTGCAGTTCCGCCAAATGTAGAAGGGCAAAGCTCTATGGTTTCCATTCGATCCCATGATTGGAATGAATCCACGGTTTGGAACTGAGGTTTCGTGAGAAATTGAAAAACAAAAATAAAACATATGTTACCCATTGTTTCCCAGGTACATAAAAGGTTGCACATATTTGCAAGTCACAAACTTATTTTGTATCCTCACAATACAATGTAAAAGTTGTTTTATGATTTTCATAGATTCAGAATTCTAGTTGCGATCCGCAGAGCCGCTCAGTGTGGGAAGACTGATCTGCTAGTTCATTGGTTACTTTTGAACTACACCTAATTTTCTATAAGGCCACTCCCGAAAACAGTTATTATTCTTCTAGCTGTTGTGGGAGAAGCATCTGAGCTGGGTTCCTCCTGTTATAAAAGTTGCCAGGATGGGTGAAGGAAGTGCTCCTTCACCATCTGCACAATCCCAAGATATTGCTGAAGGAGATGAAAGTCAACAGGTGCCTTCTTCCTCAAGAAAGGAGAGTAATCTATAGTAATGTTTTAAATGTTTTACTATACGAAGCAGAGAAAAGAAGCCACTGCAGCAATTGTTAAATGCAACCTCTGTGGAAAAAAAGCTGTCTTGTGGCACATCAAAAAAATACACTCACAGGACATCGAGAATGCGGAAGCTTGTGCACACAATCCACAAACGGGCATATAGACAAATGATGAGGGAAAAAGAAGGAACACATTTTGATGCTGAAGCTGGGACATCAATATCTACCCTTGCTACTGCTCAAAACATCAGGATGCCTGCCACATGCATCAAATTAGGTTGAATCGTAAGATCTTGCGCCATGTGCCATAATCTTGTGGTTGCAAAAGTTAAAGATGTCAGTGATTTATTTTTACAGGTGAAAGAGCAATGCTGCTAATTTCTTTTTTTAGAATATTTTTCTTTAAAGAAATTGTTATTTTGCACTGTTGTACTTCGATAATGCAAACATTTTGCATTTAAGTTTCTCCAAAGTTTCCAATGAGTTTTTTGAAAAACAAAAAATAAACAGAAACTTGTTCCAAAAAAATTACAAAAAAAAACAGTTCTTCTTAGAACCACCACTGAATGAAACAAAGAGCTATGTTTTATTCTTTATTAGACATTGGTATTTGCATGCCTGTGTCAGTGTATGTATGACTTACCACTTGCATGTATAACTTTATTCATGAGTTTGTGTCTGGTTGTCTCAGTCTATGCAGAAGTGTGTGCCTGGGTGAGTCAGTGTTTGAATGAATGTGAGTGTGGGGGTGTTAGTGAATACATATAATAGTGTGTGTGGGTGTGTCAAAGTATGCATCATTATGTATGAGTGTGTACTTGACTGTGTCACTTTAAGTATTAGTGTAAGTCTGGTTGTATCAGTTTATACATCAGTGTGCATCTGGGTGTGTAAGGTATGCAATAATGTGTGCCTGGGTGTATCAGTGTATACATAGGTGTGGTTCTGGGTGTGTCAGTGTATGCATCATTGTGACCCCGGGATCAATATCTCACTGGGTTAGTACGTGTATGCATTGGTCTCTGCCTAGGTCTGTCAATCTATGCATCAGCATGCTTCTGGGTGTGTTAATTTATGTATTCATGTATCTTTGGATGTATTATTCATCAGTGTGCATCTGAGTGTGTCATTGTATGAAATCATTTGGGCCTGGGTGTGTCAGTTCATGCATGATTTGTGCATTTGGGTGTGTCAGTGTATGCAGTACTATCTGTATGGCTATATCAGTGTATGCATAATTAGTATGTAGCTGTCTTAGAGTATGCATTAGTTTCTGACTGGGTGTGTCAGTGTATGCTTCAGTGTGTGATTGGGTGTGTCAGTGCATGTACTAGTGTGTATATGAATGTATCATTGTATACCTCAGGGTCCATGTGGATGTGTCAGTATATGCAATAGTGTGGGTCTGGGTGTGTCAGTGTATAAATTAGAGTGCGCCTGGATGTGTTATCTATATGAATAACTGTGTGCTAGGGTGTGTCACTATGTGCATGATAGTGTACCTGGTGTGTTAGTTTACAGATCATTGTCTGCCTTTAGTATATTGATAAGAGTGTCCCTGGGTGTCTCACTGTATGCTAGGGAGTGTACCTGGGAGTGTCAGTGGATACATAAGTGTCTAGCTGGGTGTCTGGCTGGGTGTTTTAGTGTATGCATAAGTATGTAACTGGACATCTCTGTTTTAATGAGAGTGTAGATGCGTCTGTTAGTATGTGGATAAGTGTGTGCCTGGGCATGTCACTATGTATATGAGACTGTACCCGCGTGTGTAAGTGTATGGATCATTGTGTGCCTTTGTCTATTAGTGTACATTTGTAATCATTTGAGCCTGGGTGTGTCAGTGCATACACGATTTGGCACTTGGGTGTGTCTGTGTATGCAGTAATGTCTGTATGGCTGTATCAGTGTATGCATAAATTTGTACCTTGGTGATTTAGGCCCTCCTTATGAACTTGGCAGCAATCAATGCCAACCGCCATGCTGACGGTGAACGAAAGACCGGCAGTGGCGGTGAACTGCATACTGCCGTATAATGATGCCAAAAGACAAACCTCCAAAAATCTTGCAACCTCCGCCAGGGCCAATGTCGGCGGAAAGGCAGTATACCTCAGTTTGCCACCGCCATGCAGGCAAATCCCCCACCCACCAAATAATGATGCATAAATCAGTGCAGCAGACAGTGAATGTCGAACGGCCATTGGCGGTGTGGACCACCACGGCCAGCAATGGGACCGGCCAACAACAAATGCACACATTGGCAAGTTCGAAAAGCAAAAACCTGACACACCTCCACAACACCTTAAAGCACACACATACACACCCCACAATCCTTTGCAATGCCAATAGCACAACAGATATTGCCACCACAACACGCATACACTGAACTAACAATCACACAAGTCACACAAACAAAAACACCACCAAAACTCATACATTGCACACCCACCATCACAAGCCACACATCCAACCATACAACAACACCCACACCAATACACCTATAACACACCACTCACCACACACCCCATTGCAACCCCTAATCACCCCTGCTTCACAGACAGGAAGCTAAGAACCATGGTGGACAAAATACTCAGGGTCGAGCCACACCTCTTTGGGGCACAGTTGCAGCAGACACTCTTGACCAGGAAGATGGAGCTATGGCAGAGGATAGTCAACAAGGTCAATGCAGTGGGAAACCATCCACACACAAGAGATGACATCAGGAAGAGATGGAACGGCCTGTGGGGGAAGGTGCATTCCATGGCATCCAAGCACAACATCGCCGTCCAGAAGACTGGTGGTGGTCTCCCGCCTTCTCCCTCTGAATACACCTACTGAGAGGAGAAGGTCCTGGCTATCCTGCACTCAGAAGGCCTCACTGGACTCACTGGAGGACTGGACTCGGGTAAGTCAACTACAATACCTTAACAGTCAACACACCTGTAATGCATGTATCTACCCAGCCCTCTCACTACCACCAGGACCCCATCCCATACCCAGCCAACAACACCCACACACTCATATCCAAGTCACCTGCATGCCCACAATCCCCCATACAACTCACCATCCAGCTCCCTGTGTACACTCACCAACCCAAGCATGTAATCTCAGTAACACTACAACACCCAAAATGCACAACTACCCCTCAAAAAACAAATCAAAATGAACATGAAGGGACCCTGCATGCCACTACATGGGAATTCAACCACCACTTACTGCTGACCAGTGCTGCAATTGACAAGACAGTGCAGGACACCTACATCTCTATTCTCTCACACACAGGCACCACCACCCAGGACACCTGGATGGAGACGTCAAGGAGTGCCAGTCTCCCACCTAAAGATGAAGGACCCAATCAGGAGAGTGCAGAGGGATGTCTGTGCACAGAGGAAATCCCTGGCCCATCACACATCCCTGGACAGTTACCCTCCAGAAGCCCCACCCAGGACACCACTGACACCCCTACCACTCAGCCACCACCATCATGTCTGGCCAAACAACCCCACACCAGTGTCTCCAGGCCACAGACTGGTTGCCCACATGTACAGAAGCCTGAGTCTCTACCCACCAACAGCTAGGATGATAAAGGACCCACAGCAAGTGGGACTGTCCGACCTGTGCAGGGGACACAGGCACAGGGGGCTAGGGCCAGTGGGAGGGTAACAGAGGCCCAATGATGTGGCTCAAGGAGGGATGCTGCTGCCCAGGTGGTCCTGGGAGCATACCACCATTCCCAGTACAGGATGGGCCAGATCCTGGTCACATTGCAGCAGAATCAGAGGCTGCAGGTAGCACACCACCAGGATCTAATCAATTGTGAATGTGAATGCATTAGTCAGTTACCATCATAAAGCTGCTTTTATTGAAGGAAGTTATCTAACAGACTGTAGTGTCTGAAGTATTTCACACTGTACAATCCATAGTGTTAACTTGTATCTGCCACTTCAGACATGATTTTACTATATTACTGGTAAAGGACACCACAGCACTTACTACGTGAGTCACCCTGAAACAATGCAATGAAGCCATCAACATCATAGGAAATGTACCTAAGAGTCATTGGATGTACAGCCAGATTAGCTTGGTCCTGGAGTTGATGTCTTCCCCCTCTTCTTCACCATCACTCTCAGCCCTCCTCTGAGGTGTTGGGGCTGGTTGGACAGCATCCTCCTCTTCCAGAAGTGGGATAGCTTGCCACACAGCCAAGTTGTGTAGCATGCATCAGGCCACCACTATCTTAGACACCTTGTCAGGGACATAGCACAGGGATCCTCCAGAGGAATGGGGGCAACAACATGTTGCCTTCAGGAGTCCTATGGTCCACTCAGTCACCCTCCTTGTAGGACCATGTGCCTCATTATAATTCCTTTCTGCATCTGTCCTAGGATTACTCACAGGTGTCAGGAACCATTGCATATTGGGGTAGCCACAATCCCCTGCAAAAGTAGTCGAAAGAGGGTTGAAACACACACAATCTACTTGCATACAGCCTGCCTGTCAGCTATGTAACTGATCCAGTGCCATACACACTTACCTGCGAGCCAAGCTCTGTCTCCCTGTAGTTGTCCCATCATGTGTGGCACAGTGCTGTTTCTCAGGACAAATGAATCATGGACTGATCCTGGGAACCTTGCATTGACTTGTGAAATGCACTGATAAGCAGTACACACCAATTGGATATTCAGGGAGTGATAGTTTTTACGATTCTGAAACACCTGTTCATTTACTCTTGGGGATATGAGGGTCATGTGGGTACGCTCAATGGCACCTGTCACATGGGGGATATTTGCAAAGGCATAGACTCCTGATTTGATGGCACTGAGATCAGCCCTTTGAGGAAACTGGACATAACTTTGCAGGTATTGAAAGCATTCAAGAAATTGGACAGGATGTGGCTAAACAATGGCAGTGATACCCCTGCAGCCATGCCCACTGTCACTTGGAAAGACCCCGTGGCCAAAAAATTTAGCACAGATAATACCTGCACAGTTGTAGGTATGGCATGGTGATTCCTATTAGCCGTCTTAAGAACAGGCTCCATTTCTGCACAGAGGTCAAGGATTGTAGCTCGATTCAGTCGGTAAGTTATGATGACGTGACGTTCCTCCATGGTGGCCAGATCTACCACGAGTCTGTAAACAGATGGGGATCTCCCTCACCACATGGGTCTTCTACGTATGGGGGAGGAACGAAGATACATTGAGTTGGGACATACACTTGCATCACATGGTGACAGAATTCATGTTTTACATGCGACACATATATAACACACACAGACACAAAGAGGAGGTAATCCTATCAGGATAATGTGTGGTGAGGTTTCTCAGTCATAATGGCATCACACTGTATACACACTTCCCACCATGATTACATGTGGGGGGCCAGTACTCATGCTAGTACACAACAAAGGGGAGAGGGAATGGAGCCATGGATGAGGCCCCCGGGCAGCATATGGAGGCATGGTGGATGCAAAATGGTAGCCTCCTGCCACACAGGTAGTGTAGTGTAGTGTGGAAGTGACTTTGTTCCGCTGGCATAACTTGTCATGGCAGTAGGCGGTGTTCACCACCGTGAACCTGATCATTAGATAACATGGTTGTCAATGGGGAACCTGGGCCAGTCGTGATCCCTGCCTGCGGTCATGGTGCACACCGGCGCAGTATCTACAGCCATTTTGACAGTCCCTTGACACTTGACTCCTGCACTACTAGAAGGGAAGAACTCCACTGCGTGTGCTGCTGTGTCCTGACTCTGGTCCCTGAGATTGCACATGTCACAGGGGAATGGGCCCTGGCCTTCACAGCGGAGAAGCTAGAGAAGGTGGTGGATGGGGTCCTACCCCTGTGTTCCAAGCTGTATGGGCGACCAGAGGAGCAGGTGAGTTGCTCTATGTCCTCCTTGAATGTGTGTGAATGTGATGGATGCCTGTATGTGTTTTTATTTGCTGTGTGAATGCTCATCCTTAGTGCGTCTGGCAGTTTTTGGCTTTAAAAGTGTCCATATGTATGTCTCCATGGGCCATGTCAGTTTGAACGGGCATGACATTTGTGTATGGGGCACCCACACTGACGTCTGTTTCTTTACTCTGTGTGTCCCACGCAGGTCAGTGCCCATCAGAAGAGAGGACTGTGGCAAGCCATCACCAAGGAAGTGCGGACCATGGGAGTTTACAACTGGCGGAGCACCCACTGCAGGAAGCGGTGGGAGGACCTGTGGTGCTGGGCAAGGAACACCAGAGAGGCCCAGCTAGAGAAGGTCTCCCAACGAGGGAGGGGTGCCTGTTGGAGCTTGACCCATCTAATGGCCCGCATTCTGGTGGTGGCCTATCTGGATTTGGATGGGCGCTTGAAGGCAGCACAGCAGCCACAAGGGGGTGAATACCAACACTGTTGTGAAGCCACTATGATGAGTGTAGTTGTATACTAAAGGGTGCATGCATAGTAGTAGCAGGCAAGTAGACAGGTGTGTCCCTGCAGTTGTGCCTCTCTCCACATCCATGGGATAGTGTCCTAGGTAGTTTGGGCTGGGTCTGTAGGCCTGTGAGGGGTCCCCTGTTTAGCCCATTGTATTCAAAGTAGCCTCATGGACTTGCAGATGTGTTGGCTTGACAATGTATCTCATTGGTTGACTTAACAAAGTGTATCAGAGTAGTGGGGCAGGATGGGAATGTATTGTAGTGTAGGGCCATGCCTACCAGTCAGGGGCACATTCATAACATGTATTGTGTCTGCTGAAGGTTTGTGCCTGAGCTGGGTGGGAGTGTATGTGTTACAACATGTACATATTACCTGTAATTGACATGCTTCTTCCTTGTTTTGAACCCCCCATGCTCTTGTGTCCCTGTGTACATTAGCATCATCTGTCGAGGGAGCTGAAGCACTGGCGAGTGGGGATGCTGCCGCCCATGGGTCCCATGTTGCAGAGTCCACCAACGCCAAGGGGACGAGGGAAGTACCATAGGGGAGTCAACTACCACTGGAGATAGTGACTCTGATGTCTCCTCAATGACAGCTCCCTGGTGGTGGCTTACCCTACTAGACCCACCCATTCTTTGACATCTTTCACCACCCCTCATACCATCACCACCCTCCTATTAGCTTCCCAATGAGTTGCCCATGCACACTCACCCAAGAGGGTGGGTGTCTCCTTTCCCCATGCACCTCATCCCCTGTCCCAGTCAGCCCTCCTGCCCTCACGGAGGACGCTATGGACCTCCTGAGAACCATCTATGTAGGACAGACAACCATCATGATGCCATTGAAGGGCTAGCATCCAAGATGCAGCAATGCAATGTTTACCTGGAAGGCATTCACTGTGCATTGTCTGGCCTACAGAGAACTTTTCAGGCTCTGGCCTCCTCTTTGATGGCAGCCAGTGTCCCTAGTTTTTCCATCACCCCTGCCACCACCTCTACCCCTTCCAGCACCCCACTCCCTTCACCCATCCCAAGCACACATACTGACAGCCATGCATACAGATCAACACACAAGAAGCACACAGAGAAATCAAGCACCACACTTCCCACCACAGGCAGGCACACACCCAACATACCAAAGCAAACACAACAACACCCACCTCCCCCACTGTGTCAACCTCCCCGCCTCCCTGTCTGTCACCTCACCATGCACACCCACACACACTGCACCATTAGTCACTGCTGCTGCCCCCCATTCTTCCAGTCACCACAACAGCTAACATCCAGTCATGCACCCCAGACACCACACCTACACTCACCACAACTACATTCACAGACAGTTGCGGCACACTCACCAGACCTGTAGACACCCACACAACATCCATATACACTGGCAGCCTGTCTTCTCCCACTGTGTCTACTCCTCCTCCTCCCAAAACACTCAAACGCTCACACTCATTCACAACACACATCCACCCTACATAAGCAGACTAAACATGCACCTGCATCCACATCCGGCACACCTACACCTCATACCACCACTCCCACAACCTCCACTCCCAAACCTGGCTCAAAATCACCTCCAACTGCACCTAAGAAGCTTTTCTTCTCCAATGTTGACCTGTTTGAACCCACTGGCCCACCCCGTCGTATCTTGAAATTTTCCCATGCCCTAGCCCAGTCCACTCCTTCCTCTTCAAAGTCCGCCCTTCCCATTCCTGTGCCCCTTCCCCGGGGAGGAAGAAGCCCTGTATTGCCCCAGATCCCTCAGCCACCCCCCGGTCCAGGCCCACTCCCCCACCTTCCAAGGGTAAGCCAAAACCTTCTCCACCTCCACTTCTACCTCCTAAACCTAAGCCTACGACCCCCCTTCAAAACCTGACTCACAACCCCTGCCACCCCCTGCCCCTGACACCCTGAGGTGCCTGGCTGGCCCATAGATGCCCCTTTTCAGTGGAGTTTCCTTTGCCATCGTAGGAGTCATGTGTAGGCTATATTTGTCCTTCTGGGACTTGTACATATGGACTGGCCTATGGCCTTGTTTGTACATTTGTTTTTATACAAATTATAGTAAGGTTTGGTGCCCAGAAGTCATGTTGGCACAATATTGAGCCGTTGTGCAGCATTTCCGTGTGGGGGTGTGGTGTGCACAGGTGGTGTGCATTAGTGCAGGTATTTTTGGGCTTTTGTCTGGTAAGTACATCTTGTCATGGTATGTATAGCTTGGGATGGTGGGAGGGTTTGGGATTGCATTTCGGTGTGGGTGGGGTGGGTGGTTGTGTAACTGAGCCCTTTCCTCCCATGTGTACTAGGCTGCGGTACTTACTATTGTCGTCTTCGTCGTCGGTCACGGTGCTGGAGAAATATGGCAAGGAGAAGCACTGAGATTATTTCCAACTTTTGCTCCATGTCGGCGTGTTCTGTGTGCCTCCAGTGAGTGTTTCCCCTTTTATGGGTTGTTTTGCCACGCTTTGCGTGGTGGTGGTTCCCGCTCTGGAACTGATGGTGGTGTGGTGTTTCATAATTTGGTGGCCGGGTAGGACCTTTCCGCCGGGCTGAGGGTGGTTTCCCCCGTCGTCGGCGGAACTACCAATATGGTGGTGGGTGGATGGCCCCCTGACTGTTTCTCATGTGCTTCATTATTTGGCGGTCCAGACCGCCAGCCTGTTGGCAGTAGTTTCCACCACTGGCAGCGGTGCGGTGTTTACCGCCATGTTCATAATGCCCACCTTAGTGTATGCATCAGTTTCTGACTGGGTGTATCAGTGTATGTATCGGTTTTTGACTGGGTGTGTCAGTGTATGCATCAGTGTATGCTTGGGTGTGTCAGTGTATGTATTATTGTGTTTTTGGATGTATCAATGTATACATCAGTGTCCTTGAGGGTGTTTCAGTGTATGTAATAGTGCTGACCTGTGTGTGTCAGAGTATAAATGAGAGTTTAGTTGGGTATGTTAGTATATGAGTAATTGTGTGTCTGGGTGTGTCATTCATTGCCTGATAATGCACCTGGGTGTGTAGGTTTATAGATCATTGTGTGCCTTTGTGCATTGGTGTATATAGAGGAGTTTCCCTGGGTGTGTCACTGTATGCTGGGGAGTGTATCTGGGTGTGTCAGTGTAAACGTACGTGTCTGGCTGGGTGTGTTAGTCTATGCATAAGTATGTCCCTGGATGTGTCATTGTACAAATGAGAGTGTACCTGGGTGTGTTAGTATATACATGGTTGTGTGTCTGGGTGTGTCACTATCTGCATGAGAGTGTACCCGGGTGTGTTAGGTGTGTTAGGGTATGGATCATTGTGTGCCTTTGAATATTAGTGTATAATGTATAGGAGTGTCTCTTGGTGTGTCAATGTGTGCTAGGCAGTCTACGTGGGGGTGTCAGTGTATACATAGGTGTCTGGCTAAATGTGTTAGTGAATGCATCAGTATGTATGTGGGTGTGTCAGTATATGAATGACTGCGTACCCAGGTGTGTTAGTTTATGCATATGTGTGTGCCTGGGTGTCCCACTATGTGGATGAGAGTGTAGCCTGAAGTGTCAATCTATGGATCATTGTGGGCAAGTGTGTATCCCTCTATGTATAAGAGAATCCCTGGGTGTCTCACTATATACATGATAGTGGACATGGGTGTCTTAATGAATGCATCAGTTTGTGACTGAATCTTTGAGAGTCTATACCTGTGTATGCTTCAATATATCAGAGTATTTGTAATTGTTTATCAAAGTTTCTAAGGTTAAGCAACAGTGTTTTGTCACTGTGTTAGTGGATACATATATATAAATAGCGGTATTTACATTAATGTATTGTTGCATTAGTATCAATACCTATCTGTAGCTGGGTATATTTATGGATAAAAAGAATTGTACTTACATTACTTACATTATACTTACATTGTACTTACATTATTATATTGAAATCATCTTTATAAATGTTTCAAAATAGACAAAATGTAAATCTAAGTTAAAGTTTGTTTGTATTAAGTTATCCATTTGATGTTTTCAATCTGTAACAAAACAAATTTAGTTCATTTTAACACATATTCACTACTACATAGACATTTTTATTCATATAGACACTCATCCTTGAACAGTGGTGGGGGACAGTCACACAGACTTGAAAAAAAAACATAAGTACATAGCAAATTATTTCAAATTAACATTACTATATATGGTACTCACTAGGAATATTAACAAAACTCTTCCAGCTATATAATATGTGCATTATGTAAAGAATATTATAGTGTTTTAATGCAATTAATGTGTATGAATCATACTAGTAGTTGAGAAAGTGTCTGATGACATCACCCTTGGTAAACTGCATGATGTCACAAAGTCCACTTATCCATTAAAGACAACTATAGTATATTACCAATTTTTCTTTTTTTCTTCAGTAGATGTATATTGTAGTCCACTGACTGTGATCTCCATTTTCAGTTCAGTACAATGTCTCCAATATCATTCAATACGGAGACTGTTTCTATATTTAGAACCCCTCAGAAAGACGTCACCCTTGTTCGGCTGTCTGGTGCCTCATGTTCTACTATTAAAAGCCCCATACATGTACTATTTCTTAGTAGTGGTCCTCCTTAGAACTTTGGTTGAAGAAACAGAAGGTACAGAAGGTATGAATATTATTATAATTTACATGGTAATCCCTGCTTAAATGTAAGATTATTATCATTACACTCTCTCCATCCATTCTTTATGTAAATGGTATAATTGCCAGATGTAACACTTACTCCCTCATGGAAAATAATGGCTGTACAGATGTATGTTTTACTACAAATTGAGATTTGTGCTTGCTGCTTTAAAATTTGTGATTTGAGTTTCCAATTTAGTTCCATCAGCTTTGCATTGTTGTAGCATTAAGATGTTATACTTCCCAGTTTTTCTTATGCTCAAACTCGAAAGCATGTCTGAGTTGCATTTCATGCATGTAATATTTTGTGATGTGTCTTTGACAGTTTTAGAATCTGGTAGAGTTAGGTAGATACATCGTTCTGAATCTATTTCTGTTACTGAAGAAAATGAACAATTTTCACAGGCATGTTGCCATAAGTAACTGAGTCCAAACAGGTCATCAGTAGGTACCATCTCTTCTTTTAAAATACCTAGTATGACCATCCAAAATTCATCTTCTTGCGTATTTTGCCTGAAATGCACAGATCCAGAGCACATAACCACAATATCTCTAATACCAGATGCAGAGTACGTTTTTGTTCTATTACTGCACCACTGTTCTAACAAAGTCAACAGTGCAGAGCATAAATTGTGCTTCCCCTCTCTCTTTAACCCTTTGGGTGCCTGGAGCGAGGTGGCCACGGTTCCTGTGTGTCCGGGGACAAGATCAGCTCGTCCTGCACACATAGCTCTCCCCCGGTGCGCCTCCCACCCACACCTCCCAGTCGGGGATGGAAGGGGGAATTGCTTCCCCTACCATCCCGACCCCCCTCAGCAATCTAATGACATCAGCGCGCTCACAGAGCGCCATCATCAAATGCTGCTGGGACGCGATGGAAGCCATTTACTTCCAGTTCTTCAATTTGAGAGGACCCAAAACAGGTGAGTCCTTCTCCTGAGTAGGGGCTTATGGGGAGAAAAAAAGGCACAGGGGGAAAGGAAAGAGTTTTTCTTTTCCCCCTGTACCTGTTTTGAGTGGATTCCTGCTCCACGATCGCGGGCAAGGCCTGCGATCGTAGAGCTGGAATCTACCCACTAGACACCAGTGATTGTTTGTGTGTGTATTTTGGGGAGCAACCCCTTAGGCAAGGGTCGCTCCCCTGGGGGAAATAATGTATCTGTGTTTCAACCCCTCTTGGGCCCAAATCAGCTGTTTTTTGGGCCGATCTAACTCCGGGGGGTGGTCAAAATCAACTAGACACCAGGGATCACTTTATTTTTTAATATTTTAGTGCAGCGACCCCTTGGGGAAGGGTCGCCGCCATGGGGGCATCATTTTTTGTTATGCTTCAGCCCCCCCCTGTGGCTAGATCAGCCATGTTTTCGGATGATCTACCCACTAGACCCCAGGAACTGTTGTGTTTGTGAGTGTGTTTTTTGTTTTTTGTTGCCCCCCCCCCAAAAGGGGTATAACACTGATGGCTATTTCTGCCCCCTTGAGGGCAGATTGGCCACCAAGATGGCAGGGATTTTTTTTCCTTAGTTATTTTTTGTGTTGATGTGTGCCCCCTTTGGCAAGTGTCGCCTCCAAAAGGGGGCACAGAACTACAGATCAGCATATCGGCCTATTTCTTTAGGTCCATCTGCCCCCAAGGGGAGAAGAATCCACTTATGAACAAGGGAACATTTCTAAATGCTTGGTGGCGGGGTGTTTGTCAACTGATGAAGTATTTGCATTTGTGATTACAACCATTTATTTCTCCTTTTTGTTCTAGTTCAAAGCTTTTGCTTCCTTTTCTATGGCTCCTTGCTGTTTCAGCAGTGGATGGCCTGCAGTTTGCATGGTTGCATGTTTTAGGTAATTAAAAACAACTTACTCCAAAGGAGTATTGTTGCCTTGCATGAATGACATGTTTGTAGGTGGTGTACTAAATGAAGGATCATGTGTGAAATTGTCCTTGGATTTGTGCACAATTATATTTGTGTTGTCTTATGTCTAATTTGCTTTTCTTTTTTTCTTTTTAGTGGGATATCATTGGTGATTGCTGGGTCTGTGCAGAGTAGTTGCTGGTGAGTCTAGCTTTTTCAGGCAAATGAGTGATATAGTTTTTGAGTACATAACTGGTTGTGATAAAGCCACATTTTGTTTATTATTTATTTTAGACAGTGCTGGTTGTTGTTGGCGCATTTCTCAAGTTACACTTCTTAGAAAGGATCATGGCTAGCTGCACAGTGACCACTCAGCAGGTTGTTGGCATGCTTTTTGAGTCACCTTCTGTCCCTGATTATGAGATTGGGGGAAGTGAGAGATTCTGGCAGTGAGTTTTCTGTCCGAGAGCAATCTTCTGATGAGGAAGCCACTTTCAGTGCAGATGAATGGTCTGTTTTAGAGGAGGACACTGATGTGCCAATAGTGCAGCAGCTTGGGTCTGAAAGGTTTCCCATTTGAAGACATGACCTCTGGGTTTCCCCAAACATGGAACAGCCACAGTTGCCTGCCTTTACTGGTCTCCTAGGATTCAGAGTGAATACATAAACCTTTTTGCATGTCAATTTCTTTCAGTTGTTTATGGACGATGTATTTTTGGAAGAGATTGTTGAGCAAACTAATGTATATGCTTAGCAGTATTGGAGGGACAACACTGCCAGACATAGGCCTCAGTCTAGAGCTACCCAGTGGATTCACACAAATCTGGAAGAGTTGAAAAAATTCCTGGGTTTGACTTTTTTGATGGGGTTGATAAGGAAGCAGTCACTGGCTTCTTATTAGTCTACTAGTCCCTTGGTGGCAACGGCTATATTTCCTGCAACCTTAACTTATAATCGGTATTTGCTTCTACGTTGGATGCTGCATTTTGTTGACAATGCTTTAACCTTACCGCAAGATCACCCTGATTGTGACGTCTTTTTAAGATTAGGCCTGTCCTTGATCATTGTGTAGATCTTTTTTCAGAGGTCTATATTCTAGGCAAAGAAACAAGTGTGGGCGAGTCTTTGGTCCTGTTCAAGTGAGGTATCATTTTTAGCAGCAGACCAAGGGGAACATTGGGTGGTGGGATATTTGTACTGGCACAGAGATCCTACAAGGAAAAGTATGGAAAATAAAAAAAAATTAGCTATATTTGAGGATTGCAGAGGAGTCAGGATGAGAAAATATTGGGGGATCTGCACAAGCCACACCTCCCTGCACTCCTCCGGCTGTCTAGTTTTAAAAATTGCCTGGGGTTGGTAGGTTTCCCTAGATGAAGGCTGCACCAAGGACCAAAAAACCCAGGTGCCCCCCCAGAAAAAGAGTAGTTTTGTGATAGATCATTTTGTGTCCACGTTGTGTTTTGGGGCATTTCCTTTTTTCAGGTACTAGGCCTACCCACACAAGGAAGGTACTATTTTTATTGGGAGACCAGGGGGAATGCTGGGTGGAAGGAATTTTGTGGCTCGGCTCATATTCCAGAACTTTCCATCACTGAAATGTGAGGAAAAAGTGCTTTTTTGCCAATTCTTGAGGTTTGCAATGGATTCTAGGTAATATAACCTGGTGAGAGCCCTACATGTCACCCCATCCTAGATTCCCCCAGGTGTCTAGTTTTGAAAAATGCACAGGTTTGGCAGGTAGGTCTCCCTAGGTGCCCACTGAATCAGAGGTCATAATCCACAGCTAGGCACTTTCCAAAAAACACATCAGATTTCTATGTAAAAATGTAATGTGTGCATGTTGTATTTTGCGGCATTTCCTGTTGCGGACACTAGGGCTGCCCACACAATTGAGGAACCATTTTTATCAGGAGATCTGGGGGAACGTTGGGTAGAAGGAGGTTTGTGGCTCCCCTCAGATTCCAATACTTTAAATCACCAAAATGTGAGGAAAAAGTGTTTTTTTGCCAAATGTTGGGGTGTGCAAAGGATTCTGGGTAACAGAACCTGGTGAAAGCCCCACAAGTCACCCAATCCTTGATCTCCCTAGATGTCTAGGTTTGAAAAATGCATAGGGTTGGTAGGTTTCCCTACGTGCTGGGTGAGATAGAGGCCAAAATCCACAGCTAGGCACTTTGCAAAAAACAGGTCTGTTTTCTTTGGATAAATGTGATGTGTTCATGTTGTGTTTTGGGGCATTTCCTGTCGCAGGCACTAGGTCTACCCACATAAGTGAGCTACCATTTTTATCAGGAGACTTGAGGGAATGGTGGGTGGAAGAAAATGTTTAGCTCCTCTTAGATTAAAGAACTTTCCATCACCGAAATTTGAGGAAAAATATTTTTTGCCAAATGTTGAGGTCTTCAAAGGATTCTGGATGACAGAACCCGGTGAGAGCCCCACAAGTCACCCCGTCCTGAATTCCCCTAGGTTTCTAGATTTTAAAACGCACAGGGATGGTTGGTTTCCCTAGGTGCTGACTGATCTGGAGGCCAAAATCGACAGCTAGACACTTTTCTAAAAAATACAGCAGATTTCAATGTAAAAATGTGATGTGTCCATGTTGTGTTTTGGGGCATTTCCTGTTACGGGCACTAGGCTTACCCACACAAGTGAGGCCATTTTTATCGGGAGACTTGAGGAAACGCTGGATAGAAGGACATTTGTGGCTCCTCGTATATTCCAGAAATGTGAGGAAAAAGTGTATTTTTGTGCCAGATTTTGAGGTCTGCAAAGGATTCTGGATTTCCATAAAAATGCACAGGTTTGGTAGGTTTCCCTAGGTGCCGGCTGAGCTAGAGGCCAACATCCACAGCTAGGCACTTTCCAAAAAACACGTCAGATTTTAATGAAAAAATGTGATGTGTCCATGTTGCGTATTAGGCCTACCCACGTAAGTGAGGTACCAATTTTATTGGGAGACGTGGGGGGATATAGAATAGAAGAACAAATGTTATTACACCTTGTGTTTCTCTACATTGTTTCCTTCCACATTTAAGGCAGTGTGTAAAAAAGGTGTGAGTTTAAGAAATGCACTGTAATTCACATGCTGGTATTGGGACCATGAATTCAGAGATATGAAATAACCATGCTTCTCAGCACCTTGTCTTGTGCCCATTTTGGAAATACAAAGGTTTCCTTGATACCTATTTTCACTCTTTATATTTCAGCAAATTAATTGCTGTATACCCGGTATACAATGAAAACCCATTGCAAAGTGCTGCTCATTATTGGCTCTGGGTACTTAGGGGTCTTAATGAACCTACAAACCTTATATAGCTCCACATTTTACTTCAGCTGTTTTTTTCTGTACGAAAACCTTGTAGGACCTACACAAATGACAACTTGATGAATGAGAATTTTGTCTACTGTTTAGAAATGTTTAGCTATTCTGGATCCAGCATTGGTTTTACATGCATTTCTCTCACTAACTGGAAGTGGGCTGAAAGCACAACAAATAGTACAAATGGGGCTTGTCCCAGTCAAATGCCAAAATTGTGTTGAAAAATGTGTTTTTCTGATTCAAGTCTGCCTGTTTATGAAAGCTGGGAAGGTGGTGATTGTAGCACCCTAGATCCTTTGTTGATGCCATTTTCAGGGAAAAAACCACAAGCTTTCTTCTGCAGCCCTTTTTCCTATTTTTTTATTAAAAAACAAAGGCCCTCATTACAGTCCTAGCGGTCGTTGGAAAAGAGGCGGTAAAACCGCCAACAGGCCTGCAGTAAAAAAATGGAAATATGACGATAGCGGAAACTGCCAATATAGATGGCCACTTTAACACTCCGACCGCCATGGTGGTACAAACAAATATCATGGCGGTCACCACCAAAAGACAGGCGGAAGACAATGTACTGCCCACACTATTATGAGAGGCCAATCCGCCACCTTTTCCAGGGTGGATTCAACGTGAACAAAAACACGGCGGAAACAGGACTTGGAAGGGGAAACACTCACCTCCACACAACCCACGAGAACCCAGGATGCCATGGAGCCTGAACTCCAAATTCTCCCTGCGATTGTCTTCCTGCTCCTCTACCACGAGCACGAACGACGGCGGCGACAACCGCGGTGAGTACTTCACCTACAACACAGGGGACGGGGGAGGGAAAAGAGAGTGACACACACACACGCAACACGCAACACCACAACCCCCACCCACAACAACACACACACCAATACATGCTGCAACATTACATTTACACCCCCTAACCTCCCCTGGAAGAACGCAAGGACAAAAGGAAATGATTGTAACCATTGTAATCAAGATTTATCCATTAGTACTGCACCTATATAGTCCGTGGACCACTGGGCCCAAAATGCATGGGCAAGGCCCAGACTCGATACCCGATCAAAATGGAGAGAACACTGCAGGGGCATCAGATCGAAATAAAACAGGCACCTCAGGGGGAAGAGAAGAGGGGCACATCAGCCGGATGAGTGCACGACGCCAGCTCCACGAGAAGTCTCTCAAGTCTCTCCAGTGGGTGGGTTGCCCACTGCTTTATCCTGTGGAGTGCAAAGCCACAGTCTCTCAAGTCTCTCCAGTGGGTGGTTTGCCCACTGCTTTATCCTGGGGAGTGCAAAGCCACAGTCTCTCAAGTCTCGTCAGTGGGTGGGTTGCCCACTGCTTTATCCTGGGGAGTGCAAAGCCACAGTCTCTCAAGTCTCTCCAGTGGGTGATTTGCCCACTGCTTTATCCTGGGGAGTACAAAGCCACAGTCTCTCAAGTCTCTCCAGTGGGTGGTTTGCCCTCTGCTGCATCATGGGGAGTGCAAAGCCACAGTCTCTCAAGTCTCTCCAGTGGGTGGGTTGCCCACTGCTTTATCCTGGGGAGTGCAAAGCCACAGTCTCTGAAGTGGATAACAGTCTCCAATTGTTCTGGAGGGGGCTCTGTGCCCAGAGTTCTTCATCCTGCCAAGGACTGTGGTAATGGATGTGATACTCCACTGGTTCTGGAGGGGGCTTTGTGCCCAGAGTGCTTCATCCTGCCAAGGACTGAGGTAATGGACGTCTTTCTCCACTGGTTCTGGAGGGGGCTTTGTGCCCAGAGTGCTTCATCCTGCCAAGGACTGAGGTAGTGGATGTGATACTCCACTGGTTCCGGAGGGGGCTTTGTGCACAGAGTGCTTCATCCTGCCAAGGACTGAGGTAGAGGATGTGAATCTCCACTGATGGTGGTGCTGTCGAAGTAAGCCTCAGCAAGGCCTACTAGTGCAAGGGGTTCACCCTTCTCTGCACAAAGTCCTCAGACCATATAGGAAGAAGTTGGCACAGAAACTGAAATAAAAGACAAAGTTTATTAAACCTCATGAGGTGGTACCATAGTTCAAACAGCACCCTTCGGTAATGTTTGAAGTAGCACACTGAACTAAGAGAGCATGGTCCTTTTATACCCACGCAGGGGCTAAAAGAAGGTGGTACAATTATAGAAGCAAGACTTATATACATATAAGTCATATGGAAATGCACAGTCAACAGGTAGGAGGGGCTAACAGTTTTCAAGGACTAGTAGACACATTACTGTTGGTTACTAATTACTAACAGCTGCAGACCGTACTGGGCATGTGCAAAGTGGGAGATGCTAAATATAACTTGTCACTAGACAGATTTTCAAGAGTAGTTAACAGGAAGGTAGGACAGAGCACATGGCGAGCACATGGCAGCATGTGGCAGAGATAATGGCTGCCATGAATACAAAATGGATTCTGCGAAATGTTCACAATAGTTGCTAAATACAAGATGTCTTCTGCTAATGCTTAATCTAATCGCTACTAAATTACAACAGACGACCCTTTCAGCATTAGCTGAAGACATTCGTCTTTCTGGGATAATCTAAATATTAATCTTGTATATTTATGCTCATCATTTCAGCTATTTCCTTATCTAACATGTGTTGTGCTTTCATTTCTGTAATATTTATTTTGTTAGGCAGACAAGCAGTAATACACATGGAGCAGAACATTGGACCACACTGAACACAGATACAGCATGTGAAAAATATTGCAATCATTACACACAGGATAGTCAGTAGTTTCCACCCCAAGCGGAAACAAGAGCCCAAAGCCATCCAGAAAAAGTCCAATTACCAGTCTCTGCGTGAATTTCTGCAGCAATTTTATGCAATTTAGATATTGCATCATATACTGAAGGTGAGTGATCTGGAATGAAAACGCAGCAACTACTACCGATGATGCGACATGCACCAACTCGATCAGCTAATATCACATCTAGTACCATACGATTTTGGAGCGCTACAATCCTCGCAATTTGGTGCTCCTTGGTAATATTCCCAAGTGCTAGAGCTGCCTGATTGGTAACAGCTTCCACAACCCTAGTCAATAGTCTCACTTTCCTACTGTTTAACGCAGCCCCCACAAAGGAGAACAACCCTAAATTAAAATCAACATATTGTTGCAGGCTAGTGTCCGTTTGGTCTAGCTCATTTATACTTATTGTCCTTTTATATCTATTTTTAATGATGTCATTAAACAGTTTAAAATCTCGGTGATATGATGCAGGTGCCAAAAACACAGTGGGTAATAGAAAAGATACATAACACACACCTGACCACCCAACAGGTAGTTGGTAATATCCATAGTTACCACAAACAAAATATGTATTATGTGAAGCTGTAAAACTTCTATTATTTACACCCTCAATAGTTAAAATCAAGGTACAATCGCTTGTCCCCATTGGAATTCGCCCAATGCTACGTATACATAAATCTGCTTTATTTTTTGTAACAGAAATCACAAATTGTTCTTTCGTGTCAGAGTCTCTTATATTTGTGAAGACACATGGTATTGAAACATTGTCCGGTTGATACTCTTCCCATTCCCATTTAGTTTATTTGGCTTGGGGATACCCATCTTTGTCTTGGTAGCATAATTATTAAGAAGAAAAAGAAGTCCGGCCCTCTGTACGTTTTCCAGATGCAAACAAAAGCGTATACCAAGCTTGACAAGAACCATTGTATGAAAAAGGAAGAGGAATAAAAGGTGTTCCTCCTTTCTTTTGATGTGCAGGTATCATTACACATACCCAACAGTTAGTAGTATTTGTAGCATTATGAGTATGATGCAACATCTGAATGGAAGTATTATTGAAGTACGATTGACGGTGCTTCTGCTCCTAATAGGGAAGCATAAAGTAATAGTGATCCTCTGGTACTGGAGTAGTGGCAACAAAAAACTCACGAGCAGGAGCCATCTTTTCAACAAACCAGGTGATTATTGCTATAACCACCAAAACAACAACAAACCCCATAGTACTAATGATCACTTTGTTATTCATTTTAGCAACAGTGATAATTGACCCGTCCAGAAATTACACAAAAACAATTGTTGGAGCTCTTATCCCTGGGCAGCCGCTGATTTCTTCACCACAGGCCAAGACGGGTGTCACTACTCTAATGCATGGCTGATCCACCCCCCCTTGCCACATTGGCTCTCCGTTTCACTAACCCAGGGCGGTAGATCAACAAGTTTTTTTCAGCACTACAGATTCTTACCTCAGTCTCAAATTATAGCGCAACACTCCAGAAATCCTATGGTACAGGAAGAACTCCGCAGATTTGTCAGGTGATATAGCTCGGCCTTTCTCCGTATGATCGGTCAGCACAGTAGGTTCCACCAAGGTAGGTAGCACTCTCTTGCAGTGAGTACTATAGACCTAATTCTTTTGGTTAGTCACTCGAAGTGCTGTCCTTGTCGCAAGGAGCACCTGCTCTGGGCCTCGCCACCTTGGTTCCAAGCTGCTTGATCTTTCAAAGGACTTAATCATCACCTGGTCACCAGGTCGGAGTTCATGGCCTTCACCTGTAGATCTGTCAGGAAGTGGTTCTCAAACCTGTTGATGAATAGAAACCAAATTGTCGGTTAACTGTGCCAAATAATCATTCATCAGGACACAAGGTACATCATATACAGAATTTGGCTTAGGAACTCCCCAAATGTTCATTGGCCTTCCAAATACTATTTCATAGGGAGTAAGGCCTGTTCGTGAGTGTGGCACTGACCTAATAGACAATAATGCCAATGGTAATGCATCCGTCCAAGTTAAAGATGTGAAGCCTGTATTTTAGTTAACTTCAGCTTCAAAGTAGCATTATACCTTTCCACCATCCCTGCTGATTGTGGGTGTAAAACCACATGGAACTTCTGTTTGATCCCTAATCCTTTCAGGACATACTTAATAACTTCCCCTACAAAATGAGGTCCGTTATCATTCCATAAAAGTTTGCAAACACCAAACCTAGCAAAAAATTATTTCAAAGCACCTTTGCTGTGGTAATGGCAGTATTATCCTTTGTGGGGTACGCCTCTATCCATTTACTGAAGGCACATACCACCACCAAGACATACTTTAAATTGTTGCAGTGTTCAAGCAATTCATTTGTAGAGCTTCGAAAGGTGCAGTTGGTGTAGCAAACCCTCCCCCAGGAGTTTGTGTCCCATTTCCAGGATTGTATTGTAAACAGATCAAACAAGACTGTACTACTCTCTTAGCTGTACTGGAAATTTCTGGATGCTCCCAAACTTGCGTAAGCAACTAGCTTATTGTTGAAGCTCCAACATGTGCCAGCCCATGTGCCATGTGAACCATAGGTTGTACAAAAGCTATAGGCAATTTCCATTTATCCATCTGCTTATCCCGCCAACAGCCCTCATCATCCAATTCTCCTTCTTCAGACCATTGCTCACGTTCTTTCACAGAAGCAGATTTCTGTATATCTAATACGTCTTGTCTACCATTATGCCAACGTTCAGCTTGGAACTTCACTACATACATAGAAGTAGTACTTCGCTGCATCGCAGTCTCACGTGCTATGAGGTCCGCAAGGGCATTACCTTGCCCTATCTTATCGGTCACTCTCTTGTGTGCACTACATTTCACAATAGCTATTTTCTTTGGATATGTCAATGCAGTCAAAAGGTTAAGCACTAATTCTCTGTGCATTATCTGCATCCCGTGGGATGTGAGAAAGCCTCTCTCCTTCCAAAGCAAACCCAAATCATGAGCCACTCCAATAGCATAGCGGCTGTCTGTATAAATATTCACACATAAGTCAGTACTAAGCTCACATGCTTGTGTCAATGCTAATAGTTCAGCTGCCTGAGCTGACTTCTGTGGTATACGAGCTGTCTCCACTACCATGTGTATTGTGGTGATTGCATATGCTGCTGAGGTTGTACCGCCTGGCAACTTCAAACAAGACCCATCAACCCACAATTCCCCGTCTACATCTGGAAGGGGCGTATCTTGCAAATCAATACGACCCTTAGTCTGTTCTTCGGTAAGGAATATACAATCATGTGTTTCTTGTGACTGAGGCTGAGTAACCGGATATGGCAACAAAGTGGCTGGATTTAGTGCTGCACATCTCCTCAGTGTAATGTGAGGAGCCAGCAATGTCAATTCATATCCTGTCAGGCGAGCGCTAGTTAAATGTTGCGTCTTTGTTTGAGTTAAAAGAGCATCAACCACATGGGGTACTAACACCAACAGCTTATGTGACAAAACTATCCCTTCACTCTGACGTATTGACACAGCTGTTGCCGCAACTGAACAAAAACACCCAGGCAATGCTCGAGCAACAGGATCAAGTACTGCTGAAAAATATGCACAGGGACGCTGCTTATCACCAAGTGTCTGTACTAAAACTGACAATGCACATCCATCTTTCTCAAGTACGTAAAGTGCAAAAGGCTTAGTGTAATCCAGAGTACCTCACACTGTTGCTGAACAAAGGGCTTGTCGTAGCTGCCGGAAAGCAGTCCCACATTCATCTGTCCATGGGAGGGGCATTGGAGTATCTTTAGTCAAAAGTGCTAGCAAAGGTTTGACAATGTGTGAAAACCCTAGTATCCATTGCCTACAAAAAGAAGTAAGACCAAGGAATGCAAGAACACCTTTTCTGAGTAGAGGGTACTGGTGTGTCTAAAATTGCTTGAATATGATCTGATGTAAGTGTACGGCCCTCCTTAGACAAAAGGTGACCTAAATAGGTCACCTTTGGTCTACAATATTGCAATTTCTTTTGCAACACTTTATGATTGTGTGAAGCAAGAAAAGAAAGTAAGGACAAACTGCACTTTTCACATTGCTCAGGGGTATCAGCTGCCAACAAAATATCATTGAGATATTGTATGAGAGAAAGACCTTCAGGCAAAACAAAAGAATCAAGTTGTTGTTTTAACGCTTGACTATAAGTACTAGGACTCTCAGTATAGCCTTGAGGAACTCTGCAAAATCTAGATGATCGTTTATTCAAAGTAAAACTAAACAAATATTGGCTGTCAGGATGAATAGGGATCAAAAAGAAAGCATTCTTCAAGTATATCACAGAGAACATAGTTGTTGTCGGGGGAACCAAAGTAAGAAGTGTTGTGATGTCAGGTACCACAGGATATTGTGGTACCACAATCTTATTCACTTCTCGTAAATCAATAATGAATCGGTAAATCCTAGCATCAGTATCCTTTTACAGAATAGGAAGAATCGGACTGTTACAAACATTATACGGAACTTCCTCAACAACTCCAACTGCAATAAGATCATGCACAATTAGTGTGAGTGCTTCATGGCCCTCCTGTGAAATTTTGTATTGAGTCAAACATGGCAATACAGCTCCCTCCTTGACACTAATATGTACCGGTGGAATAATCATTTGTCCCACATCAGTATCTGAAGTAGCCCACAAAGTACTAGGGAGTGAAGCAAATGCAATATCCTCTTTAACAAGACAAACTCTTTCCATCACAGGATGATTATCATTCAAAATAACATGCACCCCTTCAGGAGAGCATCGTATCGTAGCCCTGAAATACTTGAGGATATCAAGACACACAATATTGTCTGGTGTATTTGGAGAAAGCAAAAACGGACATGGAACAGTAAATTTATCAACATGGAATGCAAGTGGTTGTGACAATGGGCTAGGGGAAGGTGTTCCATTGAAACCTATCGATGGAATGGTTAAGCCAGACAGGGGAGCCCTTGGAACCAATTGTTTAGACAAGGCGCTACGAGTAGCTTCTGTATCAACCAGAAACTGATCAGTAGAACCCAAAACATGTGCTGTAACACAGGGGCCCCTCTGATCTACTGGAACTTCAACTGATTCCTTACCCCATCCTAGGCAATCCTATGCATAAGCAGAATCTTGGAAATCAGGCTGCACATAGTTAGACATCTGGTATTGGTTCCGTCTATCAAAAGTGTTAAACCCATCCTGCGCTCGTACATTAGCCTCAACCCTAGCATGATCATTCATGCTTCTTCTAGGCCCTGAATACCCTGAGCGATTTCTCATTTGTCCCCGACCACATGAACACTGTTGAACACGTAGTGCTGGACAATTGGCAGCCCAATGCCCAAATTTCTTACAATACACACACTGATCAACAGACAAATTCGAACGAGTGTAAGAAGAACCATAAGATCCACGTCCACCTCTATCACTACCTCTAAAAGGCGGACCATAAGCTTGAGCCAACACAACCTTCGTCTTTAATTCTTTAATCTTTTTATCCTCGCTACCTTTTGCTTCTAATTCCTGACGTTCATAATACTGAGCCATAGTCAAAAGAGAAACCGGAGTAGAGGTAGTCCATGAACTTTCACTAGCTTTTAGACGACTATCTATTCCTGATAACAGATTTGTGACATATTTTCGACGAACAAATGTCTGCACGTATCATCTGACAATAACTGGCCGCTAAAATCATGAAATGCTTCTTCAAAGCGTGTAAAGAAATCAGAGACCGATTCATCTGCCTTTTGCTTACAAGACGCTAAAACAGTCCAATCTATCTTTTTAGGGGGAATAATCATTTTTAACTTAACTAATATTGCAGCGGGAAGATCTAGAATCAACTGATACAGCTTTTTCGCAGGTTCCCTATCCCCGTCCATCTGTTCTAATTCTTTCCATGATGCCCCAACAACTACACGATCATCAACTTTACGAACAGTTCTCCTCATATCTGGCAGTAATATCAATCCGAAAAATAAATCAATGTCAGCCAAAGTCATAGTACAAGAGCTAATTGCTCCCTCAACTTCCTCATAAAAGGTGGCTGGATTTTTCCGCAGGTCAGGTAATGCTGTTTTAAGTGCCATTACATCTGCCCTATTCCAAGGAGTATACACCCAATTATGAATAAAATAACCCGTAGCATCGGCAGAAGTTTTATCATCACTTGTACCCGATCCTTTAGGAGGAACATACAAAGGCTCGGCCTCCCGCATTGGTTTCGCGTGAACTATCATAGTCTTATCTGTTCCGAGGATGGAAGCTTGCACCCCGCTGGTCTGAGATGTCTGTGCAACTACATCCACAGCCCTTTTCTCCTCTTGCAAACGGACTGCCACAACACATAATTTCACCAAACGCCTGATTGCATCAGCCACCTGGGAGAAAACAAAAAGACCATCACTCAGTTGCTTATCATCAGCTGCTACATCATCGGGCTCTAACTCATCAGAATATTTCCGAAATAGTTCAATAACTTCTGTGCCAAATGCCTTAGTAAAATATAGCTGCTCCTTTTCCGTCCACCCTTTCCTGTTGTCTAAAAGTTCAGAAGCAGAGACAATGCTACGAAATGTTTTATGAGCAGTAGATCTTAGCTTAGACGCACGATCAGCAGGCAACATAGAGCGACTGTCTCGTATCTTCTGTTGCTCCGTACCAGAGACCTCAGCTAACTCATGAGGGGCAGAAGGAACGACATACAGAGGTGGAGGGCGATCTAGTACCAAAAAACCATTGTGCGGTTTATTAAGGATAGAGAGGTTGCTGAACAGTGTATTGGCCAGTTACCTTTCACTTACGTTCCTTCTCTTCTATCTCCTTTAAATTGTTTATTTCTTTCTTTCTCATTTCCAATGCTTTCACATATACATTCTTCCGCTGCTCATTCTCATGCAAGGCTTGCTCACGCTTCACTCGTCCACGCACTTCTTTCTCCCACATTCGTACACAGTCAAACATATCTTGCCTAGACCTTCGCTTACACATACATTGTTCCACATACTCAATCTTTTGCAAATCAAATGACCCATGCATAGGCTAACGTAACTCAGGATCCACACAAGTGTATTTATTTCATAATGTGCTGTACATTATAGAAGAAAGACCATGTTTAACATACATATCTCTATTGGGCGTCCCCTCTGGAGGTGGCGGTTGCGATTCTTCCAGTCTCAAATTGGTACCATTACAAAAGCAACACATCCTTCGAAGTGCGCTAAGAACAGGCATGCCAAAAATAGTGTAGAATATGCAGTATTATAATCAAAGTAGCACTTAAGGTGCCGTTCAAATCAAAATTAAATTGGAGAAAATACTCCTCATTATTTGCCTATATAAATTGCAATTTATATATCAATTCAAAGGACACAAATTGACTAGTTACCCAAAACACGAGAACCACAGTAAGTGGTGAAACAAAGGCATCAAAACCCACAGCAAGTGCTGTAAAACGGCTCTTACCAATCACTGGGCATCCAGGTTCCAACTGCCAAGTTCTAAAATTGACCAAATGGTCACTGCACGACGAATGAACAAAAAGGATCTCAGTCGAGGACCGGCGCCACCTGGATGGTCAAATCAGAAAGAAGGGAAAACCGCCATGGTTGCCAAGACTCGGGTCTCCTCAGCCATTGATCGTCCGCAGCGAGATCCCAATCCTTCGTCGTGACCAATCCTTCGCCGATGAGTCCCTGTTCGGGTATCAATTTGTCGAAGTAAGCTTCAGCAAGGCCTACTAGTGCAAGGGGTTCACCCTTCTCTGCCCAAAGTCCTCAGACCATATAGGAAGAAGTTGGCACAGAAACTGAAATAAAATGGAAATGCGCAGTCAACAGGTAGGAGGGGCTAACAGTTTTCAAGGACTAGTAGACACATTACTGTTGGTTACTAATTACTAACAGCTGCAGACCTTACTGGGCATGTGCAAAGTGGGAGATGCTAAATATAACTTGTCACTAGACAGATTTTCAAGAGTAGTTAACAGGAAGGTAGGACAGAGCACATGGCGAGCACATGGCAGCATGTGGCAGAGATAATGGCTGCCATGAATACAAAATGGATTCCGCAAAATGTTCACAATAGTTGCAAAATACAAGATGTCTTCTGCT
This sequence comes from Pleurodeles waltl, assembly GCF_031143425.1. NCBI lineage: Eukaryota > Metazoa > Chordata > Amphibia > Caudata > Salamandridae > Pleurodeles > Pleurodeles waltl. The sequence goes on from NC_090444.1 coordinate 1,462,683,564, forward strand.
AATGCTTAATCTAATCGCTAATAAATTACAACAGTGTAACACGCAAGCTGCCCAGGCCCCTGGAACTGACCACCAGCCTCGCACGAATGACCACTGGGGATTGCAGACATGTCTGCGATGGTGCCACTGGCTCAGGATGGCTGGCAGTGGGGTCAGTAGCGGCAGTGCTTGCGGCGGTCATTGTTGCGGTGGTGCTTGCGGCGGTGATTGTTGTAGCTGTGCTGGTGTCAGTCATTGTTGCGGCGGTGCTGGTGGCGGACGCACTGACTGCCGTGCTGGTGGCTGGCTCACTGACTGCCATGCTGGTGGATGGCTCACTGACTGCCGTGCTGGCAGCGGTGTCAGTAGTGGCGGTGCTGGTGGGAGGCTTACTTACTGCGGTGCTGGCGGCGGTGTCAGTAGCGACAGTGCTGGTGGCTGGCTCACTGACTACCATGCTGCTGAAGGGCACAGTGTCTGCAGTGCTGGTGAAGGGCTCAGTATCTGGGGTGCTGGGGGTGGTGTCCGTGGCGGCAGTGCATGCGGCGGTGCCGGTGGCGGTCTCGTCCGCCGTGCAGGTTTACGGCGACGTTGACTTGCCTTTCATTTTTAGGCCCTTCCCCATCTTGGATGGTGGTGCAGCTGTCTTGCCACTTCCAACAATTGTCTTGCCTGAGTCCTTGGTGGCAGGTGTTTTGGCCTTCTCCCTCTGGGATGTGGGCAACTTTTTCTGTTTAGGAGGTGAGGGAATGTCCTTGGCCTCGCTCCTTGGAACACTGGCAGACCTGTTGCTTGGCGCACTCCAAGATCCGGCTATTGCTGGCACCACTGTGCCCGGTGATGAGGTGGCTGAGGTGCTGGGTTGGGACCTGGAAAGGCGGGCCCTAGGGGACGAATGGGGTGGGGGAGGTGAAGGGAAGAGGTCAAGGTTTGACAGGAAAAGTTTTTTAGACACACTGGGACGGATAGATGGAGGGGGTTTGGGAGTGGAGGAAGAGGTAGTGGTTGTAGGAGGTGTTCGTTTGCTGACTTTGGGTGAAGGTGCATGGGCTGGAGGCTGTCGTGAGATGGATGGCTGTTGGGTGGGTGTGTGCCTGCATTTGTGTACTTTGCGAGGAGGGCTCACAGACTCACTGGGAGAGGATACAGGGGATATGTGAATGGTAGTGGGGGTGGTGAGTGCACGTGAGCGGTGTGTGGTGATGGGTGTGCTGGTGATGGAGGTAGAGGCTGAAGATGTACTGCATGCAGGTGTGAGTGGAGACGAGACAGGGAGGGAGGAGGGAGACGTGGAGGAGGGGGACACAGTGGAGGCAGTGGATGATGGTATGTCTGCATGGGTTTGATGCTTGTGTGAGTGCTTGTGGGATGAGTGGTGCTTATTTTTACCAGAGCCACTCATGTGTGTTGAGGTGTGTGCATGCTGGTCTGCTTGGGATGGTGTGCTTGGGATAGGCTGAGGCACAGGGGATTGGGTCTGGGTGGAAGAACTTGGAGGGGGGAGGCTGGACACAGGGACAATGGCTGCCATCAATGCTGAGGCCAGAGCCTGAAATGCTCACTGTTGTGCTGCCTGACAAGAATGAATGCCCTCCAGGTAGGCATTTGTCTGTTGCAACTGCCTCTCTACACCCTGCATGGCATTAGGAATTGTAGACTGCCCAACAGTGAGAGATCTCAGGAGGTCAATGGCCTCCTCACTGAGGGCAGCAGGGCTGACTGGGGCAGGACCTGAGGTGCCTGGGGTGAAGTAGATGCCCACCCTCCTGTGTGAGTGGACACGGGACACACACTGAGGGGCTGCTTGGAGGGCGGTGCTGGTAGGGGGGGGTGGCGGCTGTACCTGTAGATGCGGTGGGCATAGAGGGGCCCGCCACAGCAAGGGAGCTCCCATCAGAGGAGGAGTCGGTGTCGCTGGTCTCTGCTCCTGTCCCTGCTGTGGAGCTTCCCTCACCCTCCGTCCCACTGGTGGCTTCTGACTCTGTTGTCTCACCCTCCAGGGCCATGTGTGATGCAGCTCCCTCCTGCTCCGGTGGCACTGCTCCTCTGCCTGATGATGTTAATGTACACAAGAACAGGTAGACCACAAAAACGGGGGGGGGGGAAGAAGAAAAACATGTTTAGTGCATGCAGTACCGCTACCGTTGGCGGACACTACAGGCACAGCAGCCCTCTGCACTACCTCATGCACTTAGAGTTCCCTAATTTATCACAGGGACAAGGGGTACAAGGCCTATGCCCAATTGCTGCACACATGGAGGTCACAGGAGCCTGACTAGGTGTAGTTGGCTCATACCACTAGTGGGGTTGGGGTGCCACTTAGCCTGCCTCACAAAGGGTCCTTGCCTACAAAGCTCGCTCTAGCCTAGGGGAACTCACTGCCCACCTCCCCCACCCAGACACCTCCAATGCGCGCAGAGTCAGATGGATGTGACGGTACTCACACCCTTGTGGCTGCTGTGATGCCCTCAAGCACCCATCCAACTCCGGATACACCACCGCCAAGATCCAGAACATCAGGGGGGTCTCCGCCATCTTTTTGCTCCAGCGGCGAACACCCTCCCATCTTAAACAGCAGTGGGTGCTCCGTCTATGGTGGGCCCCCAGGGTCCGGACGTCCTTGGCGATGCCACGCCAGATATCCTTCTTCTGCTGGGCGCTGACCTACAGGAATAGTACAGGGGAAAAGAAAAATCTTTAACCGTCCAGACCATCACAGTCATTGTCCCTTGTTCCCACTCTTGCCCTGACGCACATACACTCACTGTCCGATCATGCAGGCCTCATCCCTCCCGTATCTTTCGTGCACACCCCTAAAACAGGCATTGCCCATATAGCAAACTCACAGTGTACTCACCTGTTTGTCTGGAGGACAGTAGAGTAGCATGTACTGGGGGAGAACCCCATCCACTAGTATATCCAACTCCCCTGATGTGAAGGCAGGGGCCCTTTCCCCAGACACATGAGCCATTGTCGCTTCCAGACTGAGGTCACAGCAGCACTTGCAGGGTAGGTCCTCTCCTGTCAAAGATCAGGTATCAAGTGAGTGAACAGACAGAAAATGGCAGTCACGTCCGTAGCGGTGCGTACCGTCACCGCCGGCGTACATCGTCATTGGCTCCTGGGACCCATAGGGTCCAATATTAACCAATGCAGGATTGCGCTGCGGTTTTCGACCGCCTACCGCAATGGTGTACAACGCCTGCGCAGTTACCTCACAACCCCTTGTCCCACATTACAGGTCAGGCAGCCGCCATTTCAGGGGGCCACATGGCATTACTTTTAAATGCGTCACACATATCTAGGCCTTGCATACACACAAAGACAGGCACATAGCGTATTGACAAATGTGTGCAATTAAATTCTATTTTTACTACCTCAGTGTTGGCTGACTCTGTGCTCGCTGTTCTCATCAATATAGCACGTCCGCTGGGGCAGGTGAGGAGATGGCGGCATCCTCCAGTGTACAGACCGCTGGTGGACCTGTCGACAATGGAAGAGAGACATGTAATAGTCACCAACAGACTTGATTGTGCACAATCCAGGAACTGTGTGCCCAGTTGGAGCCAGACCGGATGACAACTATCCGCCATCACACAGGAATCTGCCCCCTAGTGCAGGTCCTGTCAGTACTCCATTTCCTGGCAAGTGGGTCTTTTCAAACAACAGTGGCCATAGCATCAGGGATGTCCCAGCCTATGTTCTCAAACGTGTTGTCCAGAGTGTTGTCTGCCCTGCTGAAACACATGCGCAGCTACATCGTGTTCCCTCAGGTGGAGGATTTGCCTACAGTGAAAGGTGACTTCTATGCCCTGGGACATATCCCCAACATCATAGGTCCCATTGATGGGACACATGTGGCCTTGGTATCCCCCCGCAGGAGTGAACAGGTGTACAGAAACCAGAAGAGCTATCATTCAATGAATGTGCAGATGGTGTGTTAGACCGACCAGTACATCTCCCATGTGAACGCCAAGTTTCCTGGATGAGTGCATGAAGCCTACATTCTGAGGAATAGCAGCATCTCTTATGTGATGGGGCAACTCCAGAAGCACTGTGAGTGGCTAATAGGCGGGGACAAGGACCCTATACCGTGTGAATAGTTGTCCGGTCTGGGGTTGTCCCTAAGCGTTAGTGCGTGTCTAACAGTTGTCCCTCGACATTTGCAGGTGACTCTGGGTACCCCAAACTTGCATGGCTACTGACCCCAGTGAGAAATCCCAGGACAAGGGTAGAGGAACGCTACAACGAGGCACATGGGCGAACTAGGAGAGTGATAGAAAGGACCTTCGGCCTCCTGAAGGCCAGGTTCCGGTGCCTCCATATTGCAGGTGGTTCTCTGTACTACTCACCAAAGAAGGTGTGCCAGATCATCGTGGCCTGCTGCTTGCTGCACAACTTGGCTTTGTGACGACAGGTGCCTTTTCTGCAGGCGGATGGTCCAGAAGGGGGTCTTGTGGCAGCTGTGAAGCCTGTGGACAGTGAAGAAGAGGAGACAGAAGAAGAGGATATCGACAACAGAAACAACGTGATCCAGCAATACTTCCAGTGAGACACTGGTAAGAAGACATCACTGCCTCCTACATCTGATAAAATTGTTAGACCTATCATATGTCTGTCACTTTCACCCAGTATATGGACCCTGACCTGTCACTTTGCCTTTCCATTTCACAGATGTGGGTCCCACTGTGTGACCTCTGCTATGTTACCTCATGGACTAGAGCTGCGTGACATAGGTATGTTGACAATACAAAGGACATTGCTATTTTCCTGAGTTATTGCAAATACACATTAGTGAAGGCACAGACTGACTCCAGCTTGTTTTGTGATTCAAGGGTGTTTTTGTAAGTGCAAAATAGTGGAGGGGGCTGTAAAATGGTCAGGTGTGATGCTGGAGGAATGTCCATGGCAGAGTCCAGTTATTAGTCTCACAGGTGCATTGTCCAAAGGGGCATAGGAAGTGGAGCTAGGGCAGTTTAAGGATGGACAGGGTGACAAAGTGGGACAGAAGAATGACATTCAGGGTGGTCTCATTTCTTGGTGAGGGTCTTGGCATTGCTCTCTGTCTTTGTCCTGGATCTCAGGGACTGTTTGCATGGTGGTTCCCCATCTGCAGTGGGTGGGGTGCTGGTGTCGTGGTCCTGTGGTGGTGCCTCCTGTCCACTAGCGCCGGCAGAGGTGGTGGGCAGTTCATCATCCAGGCCAGTGTCAGGTTCCCCTTGTGCCACAGTGTCCCTCCTGATGTTCACATGGTCCTTCAGCACCCCTACAATGGTGACCAGGGTGGTGTTGATGGACTTGAGTTCCGCCCTGATCCCCAAATACTGTTCCTCCTGGAGCCGCTGGGTCTCCTGAAACTTGCCCAGTACGGTCGCAATCGTCTCCTGGGAATGATGGTACGCTCCCATTATGTTGGAGAGGGCCTCGTGGAGAGTGGGTTCCCTGGGCCTGTCCTCCCCCTGTCGCACAGCAGACCTCCCAGTTCCCTGTTTTTCCCGTGCCTCTGTCCCCTGAACCGTGTGCCCACTGCCCCCAGGTCCCTGCTGTTCTTGGGGTGGTGGGTTTGCCTTGGTTCCCTGTAGTGGTAGACTGTAGCAGCAGCTTGACATGTCCTGGGGACAGAGGTATGGGCCTGCTGGGTGGGTGCTGTGCTGGTGTTTCCTGAGGGAGGAGGCTCTGTGGTGGCTTGTGCCAGTGTGAGGGGAACTGACTGTCCTGAGGTCCCAGGTGGGCCGGGCTGGTCATCTAGATCCAGTTGGACAGAGCTGCTGTCATCACTGTGGGCCTCTTCTGTGGGGGGGTGGACATGTCTGGAACCTCCTGTCTGGTGACGTTGGGTAGGGGTCCTGCAGGGGAGTAAAGGCATGATTATTGCATCTGTGTGTGCCATTGTGTTCAATGGGTGGATGACCCTGTACCCCAGTCTTACATTCTTGTGTAGGACCTTGTGTGATAATTGTTTTGGGGTCTGTGTGGGTATCCTTAGTGGACATGCTTTGGTGATGGGTGTCCATGCTTTGTTGTTGCATGCATGGCTTGGTGTTGGGATGGGTTGTTTATGATAGTGGGACATATGTGAGGTATTGGAGTGATAGGGTGAGGGTGGGGGTATGTGATAGCATGCAGGTAGGGTGGGGTATATGGTATTTAAGAATTGACTTACCAGAGTCCATTCCTCCAGCTACTCCTGCGAGGCCCTCAGGATGCAGTATAGCCAAGACCTGCTCCTCCCATGTTGTTAGTTGTAGGGGAGGAGGTGGGGGTTCTCCGCCAGTCCTCTGAACTGCAATCTGGTGTCTTGTGACCACGGAACGCACCTTCCCCCGTAGGTCATTCCACCTCTTCCTGATGTCATCCCTAGTTCTTTGATGATGTCCCACTATGTTGACCCTGTCCACGATTCTACACCATAGCTCCATCTTCCCAGCTATGAAGTTGTGCTGCACCTGTGAAGTGAATAGCTGTGGCTCTACCTGGATGATTTCCTCCACCATGACCCTGAGCTCCTCCTCAGAAAACCTGGGGTGTCTTTGCGGTGCCATGGGGTGGTGTTGGTGATGTGTGAGGTGGTGTCTGTTGTGATGTGTGAGGGGATGTGTTTGTATGTATTGTGTGAGGTGCGTGGATGTTGTGTGAGTGATGGTGTTGATTGTCTTTGGATGCTAGTTTCTTGATGGTGGTGTCTCTCTCTGGCCTTCTGTTGCTATTCTGGTCGTAAGGGTTTGTGGGTAATGTTGGTGTGTGTTTTATATTGTATTAGGTGTGTGAGAGTGGTGTGTGTATGTGTATCAGGTGTGTGTATTTGGAATTGTCCAATGTGGTTGTGCTTTTTAAATGTATGTGTATTTTGAGCGCGGCGATGTGTACTGCCAATGGAATACCGCGTTTGAAAGACCGCCTCGTGGATTCGTGGGTCGTGATAGTGTGGGCGTATTCCTGTTGCCGTGACGGTGGAGGTTTTGTTATCGCCAGTTTATCACAGACCTTTGGTGTGGCGGACTTGTGTGGGTGTCTAGATTTTGGTGGATTCCAAGCTGTGGGTCGTAATAGCTGTAGCGGAATTCTGCAGCTGCAGCCGTGTGTTGGTGGTTTTTGGCACGGCGGTCAGCTGGATTTACCACCAATGTTGTAATGAGGGCCAAAATATTTGCTGTATTTTGGCTAATTTCTTGGTCTCCTTCATGGGACCCAACAAAACCCTGAGTACCTCTAGAATCCCTAGGATGTTGGAAAAAAGGGCGCAAATTTAGTGTGGGTAACTTATGTGGACCAAACGTTCAGAGGGCCTAAGTGCAAACTGCACCAAATTTCCAAAAAAAGGCCTGGCATGTCAGGGGGAAAATGCTTGGCAGCGAAGGTGTCAAGTTCGTGGACCAGAGTAGATAAACAGACCAGTGCATCAACAACTACATTAGTGTGGCAGTTGACTTCAGATAAATTTGATAACTGGTAACCTAAAGTTTCACCGTTTTACTATTCTTTTTCTTTGATAATTCTTTCTGTTCTTTTTTCATCTTTTTCTCTGTAACATCAATCAGATCTTTGGAAAATTTCCTTTTTTGGTAAGATAGTAGGCTTTTTGTAAACTGGATGTTGCCCTAGATGGGGAGCATACAGGGTTCTCAAATGGGTGTACTCCAATACACATATGGAATCAGTGTCTATTAGATAAAAAACACACAAAGTTCTGCTTGATAATGCTACATAAGACATGCCTTACTTAAATACAGTGCTATCAATATTAATTAAAGCTGCATCTACACTGAAACCTTGAGACATATACATTGTTATAGCATATGCTATATGTTAGACCTGACAGCCTTAGGGTGGTCATCCTAACTTGTTTGGCTGCCTCCCTCAACTTTTCTGACACTGTTTTTGCTTGTTTTATGACTCTGCACACTTTACCACTGCTAACCAGTGCTAAAGTGTGTGTGCTCTCTCCCTTAAAAAAGGTAACATTGGTTCATCCCCAATTAGCATATTTGTGCCACCCACATCAGTGGCACCTTAACCACCTCTCAGGCCTGCCATTGCAAGGCCTGTGTGTACAGTATCACTGCCACTTCGACTTGGCATTTAAAAGTCATTGCCAAATCTTAAAATCCTCTTTTCCTACATATAAGACACCCCTAACGTTGGCCCTTGGTAACCCATAGATGTGGGTTCTATGTAGGTAGAAGCCAGGACCTATGCTATGTGTTTTTTTATGTCCTGGTAGTGAAACACTCCTAAATTCCTTGTCCACTACTGTGAGGCCTGCTTCTTTCATAGACTAGCATTAGGTCTACCCTCATGTACTTTTTGAGTGGTATATTCTGATCTGAAAGGGGTAACTCGGTCATATTTAGTATGGCCAGAATGGTAATAGAAAATCCTGCTCATGGGTGAGGTTGGATTTTATATTACTATTTGGGAAATGCCACTTTTAGAAAGTGAGCATTTATCTGTACTTATAACCATATGTGCCTTACAGCATGCCTCCAATCAACATTTGGTCTGTGCTGATTGACACCTCCCTTGTGTATTTCACGCAGGCAACCACAAACACAGAACACTCAGCCACACCTGCATTTATCTGCCTATTACATTTCAAAGTCCAATGGCCTGCCGTCACACTATGGACTGCTAAATGCCCAATTGGGACCATGGCAGACAGGACTGAACTAAAGGGGGAACTTGTGCACTTCAAAACCACTCTTTGAAGTCTCCTACACTTCAAATGCATTTTTGGGTATTTAAACTGGGTCTCTGACCCTACCAAAAGTGACATTTATGGGCCTATCCCTGCACCCTATCAGAGTTACTGCCTGGCTGCTCAAAGGACTCATCTGGACTGATTTGCTGAGAATGACTGCTGCCCTGCTGTTGCCCTGCTGCACTGCTGGCCTCTGACGACTTTCCTGAGAAGGACTCTGCCTTCCCCAAAAGTGCTCTCCAAGGGCTTGGATTGAGCTTGCCTCCTGTTTTCTGAAGTTTCAGGGACAAAAAGACTTCATCTCTTCAAGAAACTCCTCGTATGTCAAAAATTGACACACCACCAGCCAGAATTGACGCGAAGCCTGCATTGTGACTGAGAAATCACCACACAGCCGACCGGAATGACGCAGCCCCAACTTCCTGGCTGAAAATTTGATGCAGTGCCTGCCTTGAGACAGAAAATTCGATGTATCGCCTACTGGATCTACACAGCACCCGTACCTTCTTCCAGCACATCAAGGATTTTCTATGCATCGTCCCTGAGTGTCAAAATATCCCCGCACCGCAGTGAGGAACCAAGACTGAATGGCAAAAAACAACGCAAACCCCTTGCAGCGTGGAAAGAAATGATGCATCGTCTGTGAAACATCAGAAAATTCAAAGCAACACCCTATTTTTCCATGCATCTTCTCCTCTGCAGTTTCTGTGCATCATTATTTTTTACACATACCAGGTACTGTGTGTAACAAAGAGACAACTGTTTATTTCTAAGGATTAAGACTCTTTTAAACCTTTCAAAAGTGATACTCCAACTTGTGCTTATTGGATCTTTGTCGTTTTGAGCTTATTTTATTGAGATAAATATTATCTATTTTTCGAAGCCTGTTTCGTGCATTTTGTGGTGTTTTCACCGTGTTACTGTATGATTTATTGCACAAATATTTTACACATTGCCTTCTAAGTTAAACCTGACTGCTCAGTGCCAAACTACCAGAGAGTAGGCAAAGGAATAAATTGGATTTTGTGTGACTTACCCTGTCTATGATTGTGGTCCTTACTTGGACAAGGGTGTATACCTCTGCCAACTAGAGACCTAATTTCTAACACTAGAGTTATTGACATCTGCTTTCTATGTACATACAGGTCTTTCATAGATCTTGCTATTTGTTTTACTTCTTCAAGATCATCAAATTTAATTGCTAGACAATGAACTTCATTTCTGTTTGGATACAGAATAAAAGCTATTATTTTTCTAATAGCTCCATTAACTAGTCTTTCTTCAACATTTTGCAAATTTACTCTACAGATCTTACAAACACGGAGCCACTTTTCTTATTCCACAGTTTTGTAAGCAGATTTTTCCAAAGAATCCAGTTTTTACTGTAGTTTAGCAGTATTGTTTCTCCTTGGTTTCCCAATTTATCAATTGATATCAATTCTAATATTTGCTCTTTAGTTGTAGTAATTGTTCATTAAAATGTGTGCATTCTTGAATCGTAGGCATTAAGCACAGAATTGACTTTTCTTGTTGAATAAATTCAAACATTAGCTCTGCTGCACATTTTTTCAAAGGAAATAGAGGCCAGATGTAGCAAATTTGGAAATTGCGACTTGCAATTTGTGAGTCAGAGCGACTCGCAAATTGCAAGTCGCAATTTCCAATGCAGAATGGTGTCTCAGACACCGTCTGCGACTCGCTATGGGGTCACAATGACCCACCTCATTAATATAAATGAGGTGGGTCGCAAATTGCGGCCCCATAGCGAGTCTAGGCACTCGCAAACATGGAGGCCTGCTGTCGTCAGCAGACCTCCATGTTCATGACTGCTTTATCAATAAAGCAGTTTTTTTTTTTAAAGTGTAGCCCGTTTTCCTTAAAGGAAAACGATCTGCACTTAAAAAAAAACCCGAAACCTTTAGTTTCGCTATTTTTTCAGGGCAGGTAGTGGTCCCTTGGACCACTACCTGCCCTGAAAAAATAATTTTGGGTCCATTAACAAAGTGGAAGGGGTCCCATTGGGACCCTTTCCAATTTGCGAGTGGGTTACCATCCACTTGCAGTAGATGGTAACTGCGATACCCTTTGCGACCGCATATGCGGTCGCAAATGGTATTGCATTCCACTCTGAATCGCAAATAGGAAGGGAACACCCCTTCCTATTTGCGATTCTGAAATGCATATTGCGAGTCGGTCCCGACTCGCAATATGCATTTCTGCATAGGGAAATGCGTTTAACGAGTCGCAAACGGCACTTTTTGCCGTTTGCGACTCGCTAAACGTTTCCTGCATCTGGCCCTAGGTTCTTTATAAGTCGTGTTTCCAGACAAAGTTTTTCTTCTTTTGACAATATTTCTACTCAAATATCCTTCAAAATACTTCCATATTGCTTTTCAGATGCTTTACGCATGTTTGTAATGAGTTTCTTGTGTTGAAAATGTAACCAAATATTTACATTTCCAATACTTCCTAAAGAATTGTGAGTTTATCATGTGATAGACCCTTAAATATAGGATGTCCTTTCATAGTTGTAGTAAATCACCATAAAAAATCACATGCTTTCCTCCAAAGAGCACATCATAGCCACTCTTTAATACCTGTTGCATTCTCAAATGCACAAGACCAAGCAATAAGTTTGAGACCGTGCTCACCTCATCAATGATTAAAAGCTTTAATTTCTTCAAAATTCTGGAAACTTCCTGGCAAGCTTCATCAGATAACTTTTGGTATTTAAGTTTATTGTTGTTTTCAACAGGGAGCTTTATTAGATGATGGAAGGTAATTCCTTTGATAATATGTACAACTAATCAAGTAAGAGCTGTTACATCTCACATCAAAATGGAGTCTGTAGGATTTTGTAGATGTGTTGTTAGAACCTGTATTAGAAAGCTTTTTCGAGTGCCTGCTTGTCCACTGACATACAAAACAATTGGTTTTAAACTTGAAAATGTACATTGATTGTTTTTATGCAGTAATATGTGTTCTATTTTTTCTTTAACTTTCATATATACTTCTTTCTGCTCATTATGAGTTGCTCTATTAACTCTTTTAACATAACATTTTCTTCTCTTACTTTTAGCATTGCTGTCTCGACTTCATTCATTGCTATAGCATCATAATTTTCTATTACTAGCTGTCCAAGATGATCTTGTCTGAGAGGTGCAGAACTTTGGCTGCTTTGTGAACTTTCCTTTGCAATCTCAGTAGCAATTGTTTCTTCTTGTTCAACGTCTTCATTTAATATTTTCATGTAGCTTGAAAATATTGCACACTGACTAGTCTCTTTCACAGCATTGAAAGAATCTTCATAAGAATCAAGTTGTCCAAGTCATTCTGTTTCACATCACCAAGGTTTGAATAGCTGGAGAGGTGTCAAGCAAAAATACTGTCTTTTATCAGCAGTTTTACAAGTAAGTTTTCTATGGTTGATTAAGTTACCCTTTGCATGCTGTCTTATCCAGGTAATTGACTGACACCTGATCTGCTCGATATAAGTCAATAAGGACACTCAATGAAGGACCACACACCAATAATGAACACAACTTAGCTTTAATAGAATTTCAATGAAATATATGCATTTGGCACATCAACGAAGTAGAATGAAAAATAGCAATAAAGAGCATCTATTTATATATGATCAAAGAGTTCACCGATGGGAATGCAGCATTGGTTAACTGTTTACAAAATGCATATTTCAGTTACTGCATCATGTTCACATTAAGACGTTCAAGGAAAAAGCAAATATAAATGAGCAGAATACTTCAGATTATAAACATAGTGCATGTATGCTAATCAATCAGAATAAAGCAGAGAAACAAAGGCCTTTCATCCCTGGGTGGAACTTAACTTTATCCACAATGCTGGGAAGCCCTCTCCCGCCTGCTCGAACCTCTCTCCCCCTCGAGCGTCATGGTCTAAGAACAGCACAGCCGGGGAGGCAACGATCTGGGCGATGGCAGCTTGCACAACTCCATCTGCGAGCTTCAAAACCCTCAACTGAGCTTCAGTGCTTGAATATCCTGAAGCTTGGATTCTATCCCTTTCTCACATCTTCTAGCTATGTTATCAGCACATTTCCCTTGGCTGCTCTGTTGCTCACTAGCCATTGTTTTTTCCGTCCTTTTCCTGTACTCCCTTTCTCAGGGTTAGAAACACCTTCGCGTCTCTCTCCCACACTTCCTGCTTCTTACACATGCAGCTGCGGATAATTTTATTTATGGAATGTTGGAAAACAAGCTTGAAAGCTACATTGTGGACTTTTCCATGTTGTTCCAGGTTTCTGCAGGCATCACACTCATCTACACTGTTCAGACTTATTAACTCTTCGTGTCACAATGTCTTCCGCACCTTTCCCTACACTGATCACTCCACCCCTTAGATGAGCGCGATACATGTGAAACAAAATCACTTATTTTGGCGTTTTGCTAGCGAGGTTGCTACGAATACTTCTCAGCATTATTTTAAGTGCTTGCATTTTAGTATAAAGCTGTTTAGTACTTACATATAGTCTACATAATATAGTCATTAACATAACACAAACAATCAATAACCAAATTAAAGGATGCAACATTACATTTAGCGTTTTTGTAGCTCCTGGTGCCTAGCCCAAGAAAATATCATATCAGTGGTGCTCACTTACTTGCTAGATGTGTGAAGCAGTGTGCATAAGCTGTTTAGCGTCTATGGTCATCTGTATGGCGGTATCCTTGGTGTATTTAGCTGCCATATCGAATTTAGCAAATGTGACTTGTGCATAGCGCCTGAGTGCCTCTAGTCTGGGTAGCTTAACAACAAGCGGGATGTTCCATTCTAACTGTGCTCGCATTTGTAATGTGGTTGTGGTGAACTTAGTCGGTCGGTATAGGATGTGAGTACTTATGTCAATAATGCTGGTAATATTGCACATACACATTACTTGCTCTCCGGTGGTTTGTAAAAATCCGTTAATGAATAAGGGATGATAAGGGATGATTAGTAACATAACATATACTCTCTGTCCCTATATATGTATAAGTCTGTGCCATTAATAGGATAAGGTAACCATTCACATACTCCTGGTATTGGGTGAAGGCAAGGATCTAGCACCCGTCCAGTGTGGGTACATACCCACCCCTTAGACCAATCTGCACATCTAGTGAGATCTACAGTGTGGTTTGTCTAATCAATCCACTTTTTGTCAGTATGAGGTATTCACCATTCTTTACCTATCACTATGGGGAGCAATATAAAGGGGTACCATATTTCAGGAGGAAGATCACTTCTTGCTAAATCTAAATGAGCATAACACATTTCTCCTTCACAATGAAACTGTATGGGCTTTACCCGTATCGCCTCGGGCAAATGCAATTGTTGTCTCCAATACTCACCTTGGAGCTGCCCCCATTCCGCTTTAAAATCTGCAAAATGTTGATTAACAATACTTTGCCATAGTATGCATTGGATGCCCTTGGACACTGCTTGTGTGTTTTGAAAGCTTTTTCCAAATTGCTCATAAGTAAAGTTATGCCATTGCCAATCGTGGTACAACCCTCATAGGATCTTCCATTCTTCTTGTGAGTGTATGGCCCCTCATTGAGAAATTACTTTTATGGCCTCTCCTGTACTATATCCTGTAGATGATAACTTATTCCTAATGGCTTCAATATCCAAAGAATTCAGGGTCCCTACCCCTATTCCGGTGACCCCGGCTATCAAGGATCCTAGATCTCTTCTAATGCATAGCTTTGGCAAGGGCCATACCTGTGGTGTCCATGGTGCGCATAATGGATCATACTTTAAGACATTCCTTTCAGCAATATTTATCTGTAACACAATATGGTTAATTATGCTTGCATGCAAAGCTTGCTTACATCCTATCCTATTTCGAACTATGGAAACGTTGCCTAAGTTGCTAACCATGCGTCTTTCAGCTACATAAAACATGAAGGCTGGTGGTTTGGAATATCGAGCTTCTTTGGTTCCATTGTTCATTGTAACAACCACCATATGTCCTGGTAAAATACTTTGTTTGTCAGAACAATTATAGGGTTTACACAGATATGCCTGTGCTAGTGTAAAAGTTACAATGGTATCACAATATGTGCATATCATGTTCAGGGTATAATTCAAAGCTTGTACTATTGCTGGTGTCCCTTGCTATATGTTTAGTCCGTTAGCATGTCGTATTTGCTGTCCGGTCACCTTCTGGGTCACAGCTTTGGCAGCCATCCACTTGCCTCCAGGTACTTTTACTTTGCAAAGTGAAATCTTCCCCTGGTCATCAGTTACTTTAGCGGCTTGAGGTGCACAAGTGACAGGAAGGTCCGTAATGACATTCTCTGCTATATTCGGTCGTACCCAAACACCTCTTCCGGTTGCAATTATGACTGAAAATAGGAACCACATCATCGACTCAGGTAAGTCTCACTGCAGGTACAAACAGAGGTACATTAGATTTCTTTAAAAGTACAATATACGTGCTCCCCACCCATTGACTCAATATCTCTCCTCCTTTTGGCTTTTTCTCTGGATAATGCACCTATACTTTTCTTCCTTTGCTGCCAAATCCTCCCTCACCTCTCTGGGTGTTATTGGGGGGGCAGATCTCTCTTCAATATGGGGAGTGTATGCTTGTTCACAAATCAATTGTGCAAGTCTGTCATGTGCTTGATAATGTACAGCAGCATTTCCTTGGTTCAACAATACTACTTTGACTTCTCCTCTATAATCTGGGTCTGTAACTCCCCCAAGTACTGACACTCCCTTGATGGCTAGGCTGGATTGAGGTGCAATTCTACCATATGTTCCTGGTGGTACTCTTACTCCTATTCTTTGGGGGATGGTTTTCATCTGTCCTACAGGTACTTCTCCATCTTCTGAAGCAAACAGATCCAGTCCTATACTGCCAGATGTAGCCTGCAAAGGTAATCGAGCTTGAGGGTTTGTTTTCCAGACAATCATTGTATGTGTGGTTGCTCTATCATGCCCTGTCATCTGAATGGAAGGAGTGTGCTGCCCAGCTGGTCTGTTGTTCAATTCGAATAAGTCTTTGTCTAAATTATTACTCCACCCTTTTAGGGTCTGATGTGCTGATAACTTTTTTAGCTGTTCTTTCAACAATCCGTTATATCTCTCAATCATGCCTGCAGCTTGTGGATAATAACTAAGGTGTAATATCCACCGAATTCCCTGTTCCTGGGCCCAGTCCTGCTCTGCTTTCCCTGAAAAGTGTGTGCCCCTATCTGTTTAGATCTCATCAGGTACCCCATAATGTTTTATCAGGTAGTTTAGCCCTCGCAAAGTGGACTTCTTTTGTGCAGACTTACAAGGCAAACCCAACATAAGGCCATAGTAGGTGTCCACCATGGTCAATACGTAGCTTTTTCCTCCTTCTTTTGGTAGCAGCCTGATATAAACCAATTGCCACACCGTAGCAGCTGCAGTTCCTCTTCTGATATGTCCTCTAGGCTTCTTTTGCCGGGGCATTTGTCTAATCTTGTTGCATGTGGGGCACTCCTTTACTGATTATTGCACTTGTTCTTTAGTAACTGGAATTTGTCGTGGCTGTGCCCAGGCATAAGTGCGATTTTCTCCTAGATGTCCGGATGTTGCATGGGCCCAGTTTGCTGAAGCAGCTTCAGCTTCATCATTGATGACCACTGTTCGTGTTTTGGCCATCTGATCTGCAGTATTGTTGAATAGAGATGCAAGTGAGGTGTCCGATGGGCAGTGGGCATCCACATGTCCCACATAGATTTGACATCTTTGCCCTTTCTCCCACATCTCTTCCCATAGCTGCTCACCTCCCCAGATGGGGGTGCCTTTAATTTTCCATCCATCTTTGCACCAAGTCGGGCCTAGCTTACTAGTTCTTGGTAAGTGGCCCAGCTGTCAGTGTACACAAATGTTTTCTCTCCGATGGGGGCCTGTTTGATTACTGTTGCTACCCCCTGTAGTTCTGCAAGCTGGCTTGATCCATTATCTCCTCCTCTCAGCAAAAGCGTTTCTGTAGCAGGCTGGAACGCGACTGTTTGCCATTGTCTTTTTCCTTGATGGTACCGGGCAGTGCCATCCGTGAACCATGCATTTTGTCGTTCCTCTTCAGTAAGTTGCTCAAAAGGTGGGGCTGTTTTAAATGGTGAAGGTTCCATTTCAGTAAGTTCTGGCGAGGGGGCCATTGCCTGCAAGTCCACTGCCCCTAGCATATCTTCTTGTAACTTCGACACTCCTGCTGGCCCCAGCTTTGCCCTCTGCTGCAGGTACCATTTCCACTTTACGATGGTAGACTCCTGCGCCCTGCCTACTTTAGTGCCAGCCCCTCCTTCTCTTGTCCAGCCTAGTAAGAGGACCCGTGTTCTTAAGGTAACCAGCCAGTCACCAGTTATTTGTTCGGTTTCCACTCCACAACATGTGTTTGTGACGAGGGAGGTTGAGGATGAGACGTGCGGCTGCATTCTGGATTTGCTGGAGTTTTCTTTGAAGCTTGTCTGTGGTCCCTGCGTAGAGGGCATTGCCGTAGTCCAGTGTGCTGCTTATGAGGGCATGGATGACTGTTCTTCTTGTTTTTAAAGGAATCCATTTGAAAGTCATGCGTAGCATGCGAAGGGTGTTGAAGCAGGAGGATGAAATGGTGTTGATTTGCTGGGTCATGGAGAGAGACGAGACCAGTATGATGCCAAGGTTGCGTGCATGGCTGGTGGGTGTTGGGGGTGGTCCGAGGGTGGTGGGCCACCAAGAGTCATTCCATGCTGCCATGTTGGGGCCGAAGATGTTGATCTCTGTTTTGTCTGAGTTCAATTTGAGGTGGCTTGCTGTCATCCAGTTGTTGATGTCGATAAGTCCGGTGTGCAGGTTATTCTTGGCGGTAGCTGGGTTCCTAGTGAGGGAGATGATGAGCTGGGTGTCGTCAGCATATGAAATGATGGTGACGCCATGGTGGCGGAGGATGGTGGAAAGAGGAGCCCTGTAGATGCTGAAGAGGGTAGGGCTGAGGGAGCCCACGGATGATCTTGGTGGCTGTAGACCAGAAAGGAGGGAGGTGAACTCTTTGATTTCTTTCGGAGAGGGAGGATGTGGGCCAGTCCAGGGCTCTGTGGCAAATTCTGGCGTCGAAAAGGCATGCACAGAGGGTTTGGCTGACACTGGACTGGACAATGGCCCTTTGTATTTAGTTGCTTCAATTGTAATGGGTGCAGCTCCAGAGAAATACAGACGTTGGACCTAAGGTATGTGTCCTGGCTTTCTTTACTTCTGGTTTATGTTGCTGTTGTTTACTCTGCAGATTGTTCTGGGTGTGTGGTGTGTGTGTATGGTGTGTGTTGTGCATGTGTGTGTGTCACCTTCCCCTCCATCCCTCCTTTGTGTGCTATGCGTCTCTACTCACCGTCATCGTCTTGGTCGGAGTTGGTGCTCCTGGACGACCACTGCATGGTACAGCATCAGAAAGACATCCAGATCTGGTTCCATGGCAGCCGCGGACTCCTCTCTGTCTCTGGAGGTGAGTGTCTCCTTTTATATGATGTGTTTCCGCCAGGCTTTTGGTGGCATTTCTAGTGCCCCGAAAAACCTGGCGGAGTGCTATGTCATAATATAGTTGGCGGATCCCTGTCTTCTGCCTGCCTGGAAATGGCTACCGCTATGTTTATTGGTCGTACCGCACTGGCGGTTGGGGTGGTACATTAACTGTAGTTGGGAGGGATCACCGCCGTGGTCATAATTTGGCAGTCATTACCACTGGCCTGGTGACGGTACTACTGCCCTTGCCGGCGTGGCTGACTGCCAATGACATAATTACCACCTATGTGCACGCACACAGCTACAAGCACTGCCAATCAATGGTACAATGTGGGGAGTCATGGGACAGTCCAGAATGGCCCACATTCTGGCATATTTGAGTAAGTTTAATTGTTTATGTTAATCATGTTTGCTGAGTTGAGTGTGTAAATGGAGACAAGAACTGATGACACATGCCGGGTTCTGAGTCATGGTTTGCACATTAATCTTTGAATTTCTTTTTTATTGCAGTATTTTTTACTGGCAGGAGCATGATACCCATTCTGAATTAAAGCTGATATGATTTTGTATTCCTCCTTTTGCAAGACAATTATAAAATACTTCCACTCTACTGGTGTTAAAAAGTTTGGCTGCAGGTGGGCATAGTGCCACGTCTTTTCAAAACTTACAACTCTTGTGCATTTTTGGTGGGGTGTGTCTGCCTGACTGGCCACTGCCATGACCAAAATGTCAGTAAAGAAAATTATTTTAAAAAATAGTAGTGCTTGGATTTGTAGGTAACAAACATGTGTGTATTTTGGGCATTATGGGGGTCATTTTGACCCCGATGGTCGGTGGTAATGTGGCGGTGGTACTGTCAACAGGCTGGCATTACATACTGCCACATTATGACATTGGCAGGTTGGCTGAAGCCAATCTACCAATATACCACTCCAACTGCCATGGTGGTAGCAGCTGCCGGGCTGGAAATAAGAATCTCCAGCCCGGTGGCTGCTATTGTACTGTCTCAGGCATTTTTACCCTGCCTACCGCCATGGTTTTCGTGGCGTTCGTATTCCTTCCCGGATACTGATAGGAGGCCCCTCCCCCCACAACTCCCCAGATGTCCCCCTCCATCCACGCTCCCCCCCTTCCAGTCCCCCAGCCCCCGAAACTCACACACGCGGTCACGCACCATGCATGTGTAATGGCTAATGGCTGACACTGGTCTGGACAATAGCCCTTTGTATTTAGTTGCCTCAATTGTTATGGGGGCGGGTCCAGCAAAATACAGAGGTTGGACCTAAGGTGTGTGTCCTGGCTTACTTTACGTCTGGGTGATGTTGCTGTTGTTTACTCTCGAGATTGTTCTGGGTGTGTGTTGTGTGTGTTGTGCATGTGTGTGTGTGTCACCTTCCCCTCCATCCCTCCTTTGTGTGTTATGCATCTGTACTCACCGTCATCGTCTTTGTCGGAGTTGGTGCTCCTAAACGACCACTGCATGGTACAGCATCAGAAAGACATCCAGTTCTGGTTCCATGGCAGCTGAGGACTCGTCTTTGTCTCTGGAGGTGAGTGTCTACTTTTATATGATGTGTTTCCACCAGGCTTTTGGTGTTGTTTCTAATGCCCCGGAAATCCTGGCCGTGTGCTATGTCATAATATGGTGGGATGATCCTTGTCTTCTGCCTGCCTGGAGATGGCTACCGCCGTGTTTATTAGTTGTACCGCACTGGCGGTTGGGGTGGTACATTAACTGTCTATGGGAGGGATCACCGCCATGGACATAATTTGGCAGTCATTACCACTGGCCTGGTGACGGTACTACCGCCATCGCCGGCGTGGCAGTCAGCTGACTGCCAATGTCATAATGACCACCTCTGTGCACGCACACAGCTACAAGCACTGCCAGATCAATGGTACAATGTGGGGAGTCATCGGACAGTCCAGAATGGCCCACATTCTAGCCTATTTTAGTGAGTTTCATTGTTTATGTTCATCGTGTTTGCTGAGTTGAGTGTGTAAATGGAGACAAGAACTGATAATACGTGCCGGGTTCTGAGTCATGGTTTGCACATGAATTTTTTTTTATTTTTTTTTATTGCTGTATTTTTTACAGGCAGGAGCGTGATACCCATGCTGAATTAAAGCTGATATGATTTTGTATTCCTTCTTTTGTGAGATAATGATAAAATGCTTCCACTCTACTGGTATTTAAAGGTTCGGCTGCAGATGGGCATGGTACTACGTCTTTTCATAACTTACAACTCTTGTACATTTTTGGTTGGGTGTGTCTGCCTGACTGGCCACTGCCATGACCGAAATGTCAGTAAAGAAAATTATTTAAAAAATTAGTAGTGCTTGGATTCATAGGTAACAAACGTGTGTATTTTGGGGATTATGGGGGTCATTTTGACCACGGCGGTCGGTGGTAATGTGGCGGTGGCACCGTCAACAGGCTGGCATTACATACAGCCACATTATGACATTGGCAGGTTGGCTGAAGCCAACTCACCAATGTACCACTCTGACTGCCATAGTGGTAGCAGCCGTCGGGCTGGAGATAAGAATCTCCAGCCCAGTGGCTGCTATTGTACTGTCTCAGGCATTTTGACCCTGCCTACCGCCATGGTTTTCGTGGTGTCCGTAATGCCAAGAAAACCCTGGCAGTAGGCCCTATCAGTGACAGGGTAGCTATAACAATGTGTCTGACTAATGCGTGTTTTTTCTTCTAGGTACCAACTGCAGTGTTTAATGTTCTATTCTCTTTAGATGGATCTTTCCAAATTAATGATTTTTTGTCTAAATAGTTTTTTGCATGAAGACCCACATGCTGATGCTAATTCGAGTTAGGTAGGCTAGCAAGGGTGACTTAACGGTGACAGATGACTGACTGACTTGCATTGCTGAATTATTCATAATGTTATGAAATTGATAGACTTGTGTTGTTGATTGTCTATGTTCGAAGTTTTATTAGAGAATAATTTGTCTTGTGATGATTAATAAAGCTGCATGAATAAAGGTTTTGATTGGAATTTTACCTACCAGGGAATAAAAACGATCAACCTAGATGAGACTGATGGTGTTTTTCTTATTAGATAGGTTTTTTTTCGATGTTTATTCTTGATTGTAGTGCTTTTTGATGGTCCATTGGTCTACCACTTGGCTAGGATACTCCATGTGATCCAAAAGGTTCATCAACCTATATGCGTCCCCTTGTAAGTTTACTTACTAAGGACCAGGCGCGCTAACAAGCTTAAGGCACAGGAATCTCCACTAGACAAATGTATTGGTCTACCAAATAAGCAGGTCAATTCTCTGCCAGAGAAGTGGCTGCAGGGAGCCTCCACCGACATAATGGGCTAGTGGGCTGCTCAGCATGGTCCAAAGTCTCTGACTGTTTCCACTGAATGTGTGTTTTTTGCTTACTTTTGATCTTGAAACCATCTGTATGAAACCTTACAATCAAATAGTGCATGTCAATTGCCTCATCTGTTCAGGGGAGAATGAAAGCGAATGAGTGTTAACACTCATAGGAAATATACAGAACTTTGCTATCCACAACACTGGAACCGCTGAACAGAATAACACCAAACCTGGCATGGAACTATAAATCTACTCAGATGAGTACCTTTGCTAGGTTTTGTGTAAACATGTTGTGTAGGTGTTGAGAAGTGAGTGTTAACAAAAATTGTCTGTCAAACTATTAAGGTTTAATGTGAGAGGGGCTTGTACATAACTTGGACATTGATTTGTGGGTCCTGCCCGGAACTGAATACTCAAGTCCTTCAGGATATAAAAATGAAAAGATCATGAAATTGGACAATAGAGCATTTGTTCTCTTCCTTCAATGGAAAATCTTCAGATCCTGTTAGATATGAGCATCCAGGTGATGTGGTTGTTTGGCAGCAACTAAAACGTTTTGTTGCAGGGCCATCAAAAATGTCAGGCACCCAAGCCTGCATGCTGGAAATAAGTCGACAGAAGATATAGGAGGTAAGGCTGCACAGTTCCTTGACCCAACAAAAGATAGGGGATATTTCTGTGGGACATCAATTGCCCCCAAAAACAGGAAGAAATGTTCCTCTTGTGGGATTTGAAGATCCACTACACATCTGTGGATCTACAGATTGTATGGTAGATGTGCAATAGTTTTTAAAAAATGTTTTTCATCCTAAAAATGTTAAAGGCCCTGCAGTCACTGAGAAGTAAGCACTCCTGAAAGTGACAGGCAGTTGGTTGGTTTACATCAGTGTAAAACAAAATGACGCTTATGTGGAGCAAGGAGGTGCTACGGCCTTGTAAATCTGGTCCACTGTTTCCAGACTGAATGCTGGATGATATCCCTCAGTACGTCTTTGTCTGATGTCCAAGTAAGAGAGAAATCATAAATATTATGGGGGTTATTCTAACTTTGGAGGAGGTGTTAATCCGTCCCAAAAGTGACGGAAAAGTGACGGATTTACCACCAGCCGTATTACGAGTCCATTATATCCTATGGAACTCGTAATACGGCTGGTGGTATATCCGTCACTTTACCGTCACTTTTGGGACGGATTAACACTCCTCCAAAGTTAGAATAACCCCCTATGTGTGTCAGCAGTCCATAGATTTTAATAATTTCAAGCATCACAAGAAGGGATAAAAACGTTGTTCAATCCCAATTAATCTAAGCCTAGATTTTTTTTCGAGGTGATTGTAATCTCATATGCATTAAATAATTCACTTATAGACGTTCAACCTTAGCAGACAATCTGTAAATGTCTTTCGAACTAAAGTCTAGCCAGCGTCTTTTACTTAAATTTCCTATTTTTTTTCTTTTCGAAGTAAGAGACCGGGAAAACTAAACTGACGATGCTATGTAAACCAAGCAATATATGATGCCCAATGAAGAATTGGCAAGGCTTTGCTTTGAAGTTTTTCCTGATTTGTTTTTCCTGTCTGTAGGAGGTTACAATCTCATACATAATGACTGGAACTTGGATACAGGATGCAAAGCTAATGGGTTGACTGGCGTCTGGTAACCAATAGAACACAATGGCATATGTCAGAGTAATAATGTTTGAATTAGAGTACATAATACAGTATTGTCATATACTTTTAGCTGCATGAGAAGATACATAAGATATTAAGATAATTTTAAACTTGGCTCTACAGCCTTTTCCTAGTACTATGAAAACAGCAATCTCCCAGGAAATCCTTTCTAGGATTATTACATGCATTGTGCCACATTATGCCTGCATCAGGCATAATGTATGCAAGGGGAGCGTTCCGGCACTATGGAGGCCCGCAAAAATGGTGTAGTGAAATCTACAAGATTTCACTGCGCCATTTTTGGCATCATTTTTAACACCTGCTCAATGCAGGTTTTAGCTTGACGCACCCATTGTAATCAATTGGCCTCCTTGCACTTTGCTGCACTAGCGTTAAAATGTTTGACGCTAGTTCAGCAAAGTGCCACAATAGCATCAAAAATTTGACTCTATTGTCCTAATGTGCGCCATGGTGTGCCATATTGTAAATGCAGCACAATCATGGTGTCATTAGGTGGCGGTATGGGCACAAAAGAAAAATTGCACATTGGGACCAATGTGCCACTTTCTTTTAAATCTGACCCAGTGTTTTCAGACTCAAGCATGCACACAGGGCTGGCATTAGGGCAGTGCAAGCAGTGCGGCCGCACCGGGTGCTGAGCTAGATTGGGGGCGCTGATCTTAGGGGAACGCTGTGTTTAGAAATAATTTATGAAACTTGTGATTTAAAAGCACCTACTGAAAAGTTCCTTTTGCCTCCAGTGTTCAGAAAACAATTAAAATATCAAGATACCTTTTGTGATTAATGCTCCTGCTGGGAAGAAAGATGAGGCTTTTGTCTAGCGGCAGCTTTGACTCCCATAAGGTAGCGCAGAGTGTTAATGTGCCTGCTGCAAGGAACAGAGCTATATTTTATGTGGAAAGCTGAGTGAATTAGTAAAGCCATCCTCTACAACACTTTAAAAGAAATTAATGTATTTGAAAGGGGGTCTACGGAGAGATGAGGGACACATTTGCTTGGTGTTAGTGAGTGAATCCGAGGAGGTAGTCTTGTTGTGGGGGGCACCAAAAAAGACTGTCGCACAGGGCCCGACCAGCGCTAAAGCTGGCCCTGCTTGCATGTGCAAAGAGATTAATCTGAGCATGCTTGCTTTTTTTGTGTGTTCCCTCATATGTGGCAGTATGGGCAAATAAGACAGGAAACACCATCTTGAGAGGAATCTGACTGTTCTCCAGCATCTTCTTGTGCCTTATCTCCTGCCAAGAATAGGACCAGGGACATTCAAGATGGAAAAACTGAAAGTCTGGTGGTACAGACTTTAAAAACATTGTAAAAGAAGTCACAAATCAATAAAAATGAGGATGTGCTTATGATGGTGTCTCTCTTACCCAATGTAGAAGTGGGGCCAGAGGAACAAAAAGAGAAATTTATTGATAAAGAAATGTTGCTTCCAGTACTAAACTGTGTAAGGGAGACACAGGGGTTCCCTCTCTGGATCCGCCTGATACTTCATTAGATGGCTAAGGCAGTTTAAAAAAAATAATGCACATGAATATGTCCATTCACCCACATCATGCATGTTGTGTTTCCTGAACAGAAGGATCCATAAAAAACAATTGTCTAGATCTATGTTTAAGTGTATCAGCTAAAGCAAATGGAAAGGAAGTTTCTGGATTCTGTGACAGAGGATTTAATTTTGCAATAGCCAATAACATCATCACCTCAAAATACCAGAGGTTCTGTGTCAGTCATTAGAATTTCAAGTTCAGGACACTTTCCTTAGGACTGAAATCTGCCTCTCAGGTGTTTACAAATATGGTCACATCACTGGTGACCTTGCTACATATACAGGGGTGTAGTGTAGTCCTGTATTTGGATGACTGGTTTCTCCGTGCTCCAATGGAGAACTGGTTCCTCTGTGCTCCTTTGGAGAGGAAAGGCCTTGGAGTGGTTACAAGTTGTGGAGGAATGTCCTGAGCAGCATGGCTTCCTTATGAATGTGAAACAATGCCAACTAATAACATCACAAGAGTTAGTGTTTACTGGAGGAAATTTAACACCATGAAAAGGATGGATTTGCACCCTGAACAGATGACACTGGTGATGCAAGAGATGGTAAGAACCTCTCTTCAGAATCTGGAACTGCCAGTAAGGCTGTGGTTGAGGCTTCAAGGGTTGATAACATCATGTGTCCTTCTAGCCCTATGGTCCCATCTCCTTATGTATCCTTTTGACACTCACCCGAACTTTCGTTGGAGATGAGAATCTCACAACTTAAACAAGTTAATTACAATTTCTCTTCCTGTGAAACAGACTCTTGAGGTGCTGGTTAAATCTGGAGAACTTGACACAGAGAATGCCTGTTCTGTCAGGGGATAGGTCCTTCATCCAAGCAGATGCAAATGATTTTGGCTAGAGAGCAACATCGAAGGACTATTCAATTTAGACCTAAAGGTCCCTAGTTTGAACTCCTCAGTCCTGTAACTGGAGGAAACTGAAGGCGGTCGAGAAAGCATTAAGATATTTCCAAGAGGTCGTACTATTGAACTGTGTTAAGAAGATTCAATAATTTGGTGACTATTTCTTATGTGAATCCCCAGGGTGGAACAATGAGATTGCTTGGGGACTGGGCAGTGGGCAGAAAATCGTACTGCAATTGGGTATGATCTACTTAAAGCCTCATTACCTTAGACACCACCATATACGTTTCCCCCATTATCTCATATTCCAGGTTTTACAGGAGATAAGAGCTCACCCCATGGAGGTGATTGCAGTTGTACCATTTGTCAATTTTGTAGAGTAGTGTGAAGGCTGGATTTGGCTTTTCTCCCTAAAGATCCTTTGGGTGTTAGCAGAGGTCAGGAAGTGATTCTGCATGAATTTTTTCTGTCTCCTTTCTCTCCTGAGGTAGAAAGATTTCGTTTATTTGATGTAAAAAGAGCATGGACTATATACATCGGTTGATCATCTTCATTCTGTAAAAGTGATGCTCAGTTTGTGAATTTTGGGGGGCTCGGTGAGAGAATTTTTTTTTTTCCTTTGAGTATGAGTAGCTGTATTACATCTACCATTACCCTGACATTCTGTCACTGATCAGCCTCTTCCACAAGGTATTCAGGGAAGGTCAATGAGAAGTCTTCCTGCCTCGTGGACGGAGGTCAGTGAGATTTTATTTGAAAAACTTTGTAGGGCAGCGACTTGGGCTGGTCCTAATACCTTTGTTCATTGCTACAGACTAAGGGGAATTATTGCTGATAATAAGGTTTGAGTGGAGGGTCTGAAATCAGTTTTGTTGTAAGGTGTCCAGGTGTATTTTAAATCACTGGTTGTAACAAGATTTCAGTGTTTTCTGTATTTATTAAAGTCCTTGATTTAGCGAACACCTAATAATGCTTTGGTATTCCTTGTAAGTCATGAATGTGACGAAGACATAAAATGTAGAGGTAACTTGTAGGATTCTTTACTGATAATGAAGATTACTTGTAAGTTATCCGGAATATTCTAGTACCTGCTTTTTGTCCAGATGTATGTTTAGAAAGAAAGGCCTGGGAATTATTCTAATTTGAAAGTTTTTTGTTCATAGGAACATTGTGTTTTAAGCCCCCCTTTCGGGCCCATCCTGCTCCCTCCGAGCCAAATGTACTGCACGCAAGAATTAAAAAGTACCAAAATTGTGTGTCACTTACGGTACATTTCTTGGTGTATTTGTTTACAGTAATTTTACACATTTACGTTTATTTTTGAAGATCATGTTTAACTGAAACTGGATTACTCCTAGCACGAAATAGGCGGCATATGTTCAGAATATCAGTACTGGAATCAAATCCATTTAATTTTAAATGAACTTTCATCTTCTTTTCTTCAGAATGAACTACCTGCAAAAGACCCTTGCTTCTTTCCTGCAGATCAGTCTTAATGTTTTCTGATGTGGTCGCCCAAGAATGTCGCTGGGTCTGAGCCACACACTCCAGAGTTTTCATTTTGCCTGGTGTGACCCTTCGAGAACAGGATGAAAATTGTTCTTCTTGTAAATGTGTCCTTGTTTACTCGCGATGACTCATCGGCAGTGGAGGGTTTGAAAGATTTCACTTAGGATTTGGAATGATGAATGATAAAAACAGAACCTGGCACCAGAGAGCGTTTCCGTTTCGTGAGCAGAAGCACTTAACAGCTTTCTTATCGATGGTGGCAAAAGCAATCTGTGTGTGTTTGGAGTTTTTGTTTACAATTGTAAATTCTCTGCTAGCTCTGTCGATGTGCAGTTTTTTTTCCTAAGGATTCATTTATGATTCAACAGTCATGTACACTTACAAAACCAACATGGCCGTTCATCATTTCCAGTAATGCACAGCTCAGTAATTGCCTGACTTTTAATTTGACATTAAATTTAACTAAGCTTGTCCCGCGATCCGCACTTTTAGGAATGTTCTGTTTCTGTGATGCGCTTGTCTGCTGAATACTTTGACAAACTCGGGACTTCACGCTGCATGACTAATCGGTTTAATGTCAATCGCTGCTTTTCCTGGAGAATGCGTGAAACGTTTTTTCAATGCTCATGTGTGCATTTGGTAAGAATCCTAGGAAACCTACCATCACCTCTACATCCATGGCTCATTTAGGGCCCTGTCAACAGCTTCTTTACTTACCCAATCAGACCTGTCAAAACAGTTCACTTTAACCCCTTCCCTGCAAGGCCTTTTCCCCCTCTGGTGCCAGGCCTTTTTTTGGCTATTTGGGGCAGTTCGCCTAAGGCCCTCATAACTTTTTGTTCACACATGCTCCCCACGCCAATGTGCATCCTTTTTTCCAACGTCATAGGTATTCTAGAGAAATTAGCCAAAATACAGCGAAAAAGTTTGTTTAAAAACATAAAAATGGGAAAAAATGGCTGCAGAAGAAGGCTTGTGGTTTTTCCCCTAAAAATGGCATCAACAATTGGTTTGTGGTGCTAAAATCACCATCTTCCCAGCTTTCAGGAACTGGCAGACTTGAATCAGACACCCCATTTTTCAACAATATTTTGGCATTTTACTGGGAAATACCCAATTTTTACTATTTTTTGTGCTTTCAGCCTCTTTCCAGTTAATTACAGAAATGGGTGTGAAACCAATGCTGGATCCCAGAAAGCTAAACATTTCTGAAAGGTTGACAAAATTCTAAATTCAGCAAGGGGTAAATTGTGTGGATCCTACAAGGGTTTCCTACAGAAAATAACAGCTGAAATAAAAACAAAATATTGAAATTGAGGTGAAAAAAACAGCCATCTTTCTCCACGTTTTACTCTGTAACTTTTTCCTGAGATGTCAGATTTTTGAAAGCAATATATCAATATGTCTGCTGGTTGCTGGAATATATAGGGCTTGTAGGTTCCTCAAGAACCTTAGGTACCCAGTGCCAATAAATGATCTTCACTTTGACAATGGGTTTTCATTCTGTACCGGGTATACAGCAATTCATTTGCTGAAATATAAAGAGTCAAAAATTGGAATCAAGAAACCCTTTGTATTTCCCAAATGGGCACAAGATAAGGTGTTGAGAAGCAGTGGTTATTTGCATATCTCTGAATTCCGGGGTGCCCATACTAGCATGTGAATTACAGGGCATTTCTCAAATAGACGTCTTTTTTACACACTCTCTTACATTTGAAAGGAAGAAATGTAGAGAAAAACAAGGGGCAATAACACTTGTTTTGCTATTCTGTGTTCCCCCAAGTCTCAAGATAAAAATGGTACCTCACTTGCGTGGATAGGCTTAATGCTCGCGTCAGGAACCGCAACATGAACACATCACATTTTTACATTGAAATCTGACGTGTTTTTTGTAAAGTGCCTAGCTGTAGATTTTGGCCTCTAGCTCAGCTGGCACCTAGGAAAACCTACCAAACCTGTGCATTTTTTAAAACTAGACATGTAGGGGAATCCATGATGGGATGACTTGTGGGGCTCTCATCAGGTTCTGTTACTTAGAATCCTTTGCAAACCTCAAAATTTGGCCACAAAACACTTTTTCCTCACATTTCGGTGACTGAAAGTTCTGGAATCTGAGAGGAGCCACAAATTTCCTTCCACCCAGCGTTCCCCCAAGTCTCCCGATAAAAATGGTATCTCACTTGTGTGGGTAGGCCTAGCGTTCGTGACAGGAAATGCCCCAAAACACAACGTGGACACATCACATTTTCTCAAAGAAAACAAAGGTTTTTTTTGCAAAGTGTCTAGCTGTGGATTTTGGCCTCTATATAGGAAAGTACCATCTTGCCTGGCATGTTACCCCCATTTTTACTTGTGTGTCAATTTGTTTTTGCCTTTCTCACTGGGATCCTGCTAGCCAGGACCCCAGTGCTCATAGTTTGTGGCCTATATGTGTTCACTGTGTGGTGCATAACTGTATCAATGAGGCTCTGCTAACCAGAACCTCAGTGTTTATGCTCTCTCTGCTTTTAAAATTGTCACTGCAGGCTAGTGACAATTTTTACCAATTCTGATTGGCACACTGGATACCCTTATAATTCCTTAATATATGGAACCTAGGTACCCAGGGTATTGGAGTTCCAGGAGATCCCTATGGGCTGCAGCATTACTTTTGCCACCCATAGGGAGCTCAGACAATTCTTACACAGGACTGCCACTGCAGCCTGAGTGAAATAACGTCCACGTTATTTCACAGCCATTTTACACTGTACTTAAGTAACTTATAAGTCACCTATATGTCTAACCCTCACTTAGTAAAGGTTAGGTGCAAAGTTGCTAAGTGTGAAGGCACCCTGGCACTAGCCAAGGTGCCCCCACATTGTTCAGGGCAATTTCCCCGGACTTTGTGAGTGCAGGGACACCATTACACGTGTGCACTACATATAGGTCAATACCTATATATATACCAACTTCCTAAGGGTGAATATATGAGTATACGGCGCTCAACCTCAAAAATGTCCCTATTGTAAATATCTGGTGGTGCCACTAGCTAGGACCTCACCCCAAATAGAGTCCCAAATGACAATAAATATTGTCACTCAAATATAAAACTGCCACGGCACACGCTACAAATACGGTACTTTCAATGGTTCATATCTTTGCAAATATTTAAAGACAGTCCTCCTCCAAATGACTTCATAAATTGAATCAGATTATATTTTATTCCTCTTGTAAATATGGCTTCCAATACTTGTTCACAATTCCAACCATGAATAATTGTTCACAATTCCATCCAACCACACGTGTTTCGTCTGGGCAATACCTCTTGACTTCATTAGGACTTCCTACAACAAACATTTACATTGTATATACAATTATTTGCTAGGCAAATCCCTCAACCTCCAAAGTAACACACTTATTACATAGTTCCAATGTGGAAACCGTGATCATTTATGCGTGTACATCAATATATTCATGTGATAAAAGCTAAAGTGCACATATCTCCTATATATATGATAGCACGTTTTATATGGTAGTGCTTTTAGTATTCATATCCAATTGTTGATGTATACTCCTCCACACAAACCACGGCCTTAGAAAAACCATAGCCGCACAAATGTGGAGAGCATGCGTAAAAATATAACCATATAGTAAGTACCCCTATATGCCTTCAAAGGTACATAATGATACAATGAAAACTTGCACCTCATAGTAATCTTTATGTCTTATATGCTGCCAAATTAGTCCTCTATATTAAAAAAGATATGATTCCTTTCGTTAATAATTATATATGATGTGTCAAAAATTATAGAATATAAAATATAAAGTTGCCCCCATGCCGCTTACCTGAATACGTATATAATTTAGCCCTTATCTTCTATTTATGGATGCCCTTAAGCCAAAAGATTGGCGTATCTTAAAATTATTAATACCAATTAGTGGTTATAACATTCTCAAAGGGACAGAAAAGACTATTCCCATCCCAAAGATTCTTACCTTGTTCCTTAACTATGTTCAATCCGCGAGTGCGTCGGAAGAACAGTAAAAGAGGAACTGAGTCTCTACATTGGCGTTTTAAAGCCCGCCCCCTGTGCACATAAAAATAAAGAAAGGATTTCTTTCCTTTCATAAGCAGTGAAGACGGACTCGTCTTCATTTAGAATTGCTCTCCCTTCGATAATAGAAGCTCTTTATCACCACACACATAAAATTAAAGAAAGGACTTCTTCCCTTTCATAAGCAGTGAAGACGGACTCATCTTCATTTTGAATTGTTCTCCCTTCGATAATAAAAGCTCTTTTTCACCGCGCAACTTCGTATTTAGACATACATTCCTAGAGTATACCTCATTCTTTTATAAATTATTCACATATAGTCCCTACAAACGGGTACTGAATGTGTAGTCCATAACAAATGCTTTAATACTGCAGTCAGTTCACAACTCGAAATTCAGAATCATGGCATGGGATATAACTTCCTGATTTCACTATTAATAAAACTGAATTTGAAACACTAAACAGTATCTATTCTTAGTGTAATGTGCCACCAAAATATTAGGCCACATTTACAAGACATTCATAACAACCCTTAAAAAATCTATATATTTATATCTGACATTAGATTGACTATTTCCAGTATTAAGCCCATACATACCCTCAGGCTAGGTTCTGTACCTCATGTACATTATACCCCAGTATTGTACTCCTCCAAATGTAAGTATTTCTAATATCTCCAATAAATATTATTATGCAGAGTTTCAGGGTTTATTAACTCATTATCTCAAGGTCTAATTAGTTGGCCTCCTTATCTATCACCAAGAAAATATTCAATTTCATGATCGGAATTTAGAACCTGCTCTACTGCCCCTAGACGCATGATCCAAATGGATTCCTTTCTTCTTAACGCTAATTCTCTATTACCACCACGTGGATTTTGTTCACACTGCTCAAATCCAAAGAACTTAAAATCTTTATGAGCTCCCTGTATCTCACATACCTTCATATGGGAAGCTATTGGATAACGCTTGTCTTCCTGTCTTATTGCTCTCCAATGTTCCAAGACTCTTATTCTAAGGGGACGAATAGTACTACCCACATATATCTTTCCACACTTGCAGATAAGCATATATACTACATATTTGGTATTACAATCTATATGAGATTTAATACTATATTTAGTGTTTCCAATACCTTGAAAGCCTTTTTTCGCCTACCACGCCCACCTGCACATTGCACAATTACCACATTTAAAGAAACCCAAATTGTGTGAATTCAGCCAATTCAGTTTTGTTTTAACTCCCAAATAGCTTGGACTCAACATATTGTTAAGTATATTGCCTCTTCTATAGGATACCTCCGGTTTGTCTGCAATATATTTATTCAGGGTTTGATCTTGAGTAAGGATGGTCCAGTGTTTTTTCATAATTTTCAATAATCTAAATGAACTATCCGTATAGTCTAATATTATCCTAACTTTCTTAGCATCCTTCCTCCATTTCTCCTCTCTTGTGGATTCGTGGTGTGCTAATGTATGAGATCGAAATATTCTAGAAGCTTTCCGCTGAGACCGCTTCACAACGTCCTCCGAGTATCCCCTAGCAATACATCTCTGTCCCATATCCTCAATACATTTATGAAAATCACTTGGGACAAAAGGAAATGAGTTCCCCTTTGGGGGTAGATAATAATGTGGTGAATATATCTACAAAAGACTTACCACTAGACATGTTGTGACTTTTGAACAAAGGATTGGAGTTTTGTCCAACTAACAGAGGAGATATTTGCAAGTCTAAGATAGATTTATTTAAGTATGTGAGAAAGTTAAAATTGAAGAAACACTTTGACACGCAAACGGCAAAGGTGGAGGTACCTCAGCAAGTAAAATCAATGCACAGTGGATTATCTATCCAAGACATATATGACACAGTGGCGTTGATGTCCATCACAGATTACGAGGAATATCCCACAACTATATCCACAGTGTTGCAGGAGTTGAATGTGGTGTCAGATCTACATGTTACAAGTGGACTAAAACAAAAATCTACTTGGATACCTAGACAAGCCATGGATAATAGTGTTGATGTATTTTTCAAATTGGTATGGCAAGATTTGGATGAAGAGGAAGTAAAATGGAAACAACCCATAAGACACAATCTTAAATTTGAAGAATATTTAGCATTGAAAAGTTTGCAGTCGGATGATGATGTGATCATTAAACGAGCAGATAAAGGTGGAAATATAGTAGTGATGAATCGTGAAGATTATGAGAAGAGATATATACACAGCTTTATGATACTAATTGTTATGAAAGAGTATTGTATAATCCGATGATGTGGCTGTCTGGAAAGATAAATCGTTTACTTAAACGATGGTATGACAATAATTTATTAGACAATGAAGAATACTCATATCTACTAGGGAATCGTCCCAAATTTCCTTGTCTATATACATTCTCGAAAATACATAAACAGTGTGAATTTCCACCAGGGAGACCGATAGTTTCAGGTATGGGGGGTCCTACTGAAAGATTATCGGAGTTTGTGGTCATTTTTTACAACCACTTGTTTGTAATCTCCCCTCATACATCAAGGAATCAAAACACATATTGAGTTTGCTATCGGATATACAGTGGGAGCCTGGTATGATTATGGTAACTCTATATGTTGTGGCCCTGTATACCAGTATACAACATGATTGTGGAATGCAAGCAATAGAATATACGCTCAATAGGAGATCAGCTAGTTTAATGGAACACACACAAATGATATTACAAATGATTGATCTTATCCTGAATCATAATTATTTTCTTTAAAAAAAAGATTGGTTCAAACAAAAACAGGGGGTGGCGATGGGGTCGAGATTTTCTCCCTCATATGAAAATGTATTCATGGGATGGTTTGAAGAGAAATGGGTGTGGGTTTCAGGAGCAGCTGAGTGGCAGACACACATTCTATATTGGGGGAGATACATCAATGATTGCTTTATGATATGGACAGGCAATGAGGAAACTTTGAAAGGATTTTGTGACTATCTCAATGACAATGAGGTGAATATTAAGTTTACTTACAAGCATAGTACGACGTGTATTGACTTTTTAGATGTTGAATTATTTGTGGAAAACAATAAGATAGAGAGTAGGCTATACCGGAAATTGACATCATGTAATACGTTGTTACATGCTACTAGTGCACATCCGAAGTACCAAATAAATGCAATACCCTTTGGGGAAATGGTTAGAGCAAGACGCAACTGTAGCAAAAATAGTGATTTTCATAAATGCATTGAGGATATGGGACAGATTTATTGCTAGGGGATACTCGGAGGACATTGTGAAGAGGTCTCAGCGGAAAGCTTCTAGAATAACTCGATCTCATACACTAGCACACCACAAATCCACAAGAGAGGGGAAACGGAGGAAGGATGCTAAGAAAGTTAGGATAATATTAGACTATACGGATAGTTCATATAGATTATTGAAAATTATGAAAAAACACTGGACCATCTTTACTCAAGATCAAACCCTGAATAAATATATTGGCGACAAACCAGAGGTATCCTATAGAAGAGGCAATACATTTAACAATATGTTGAGTCCAAGCTATTTGGGAGTTAAAACAAAGCTGAATTGGCTGAATTCACACAATTTGGGTTTCTTTAAACGTGGTAATTGTGCAATGTGCAGGTGGGCGTGGCATGCGAAAAAGGACTTTCACGGTATTGGAGACACTAAATATAATATTAAATCTCATATAGATTGTAATACCAAATATGTAGTATATATGCTTATCTGCAAGTGTGGAAAGATATATGTGGGTAGTACTATTCGTCCCCTTAGAATAAGAGCCTCGGAACATTGGAGAGCAATAAGACAGGAAGACGAGCGTTATCCAATAGCTTCCCATATGAATGTTGTTAGAAATGGGGTTTATGGTTGGCTAGGGTATGCACCTCAGCCAGGCAGAACCTACCCACTCTAGTCAGGGCAAGGGAGTTACACGTCCAAGATAACCCCTGCGCACCCCCTTGGTAACTTGGCATGAGCAGTCATGCCTATCCCAGAGGCAATGTGTAAAGAGTTTGCCCAACTCACACCTCACATGACGCAAAATGTACACAACAAAGAAAACACAATACTGAGCTATGTAAAAATAATCTGTATTGCACAAAACATAATTAGACCAACATTACACGTTAGTAATACCCTGCTACCTTAGCAGTTGTCAGAATGTTACACAAGTTACTAATATTCTGCACGAGTACGCAGTTGTCACATTAGAACAAGTAAGTACTCAGGATTCTGCAACTTAAGCAATAGTCAGGAATTACAATAAGAGTTATATGCACTTGTCATAAATATTTCCTAAATACTCATAGAAGGAACATCAGAGAGCATATTACAAATCACGTAAAATACATATCAGCTAGACATGCCCATAACAGGAACATTATCACATATATGCAAGGTCATGAAAATGCACATCCGTAATGCCCATAGCAAGAACACTGGTAAAACATGTAGGCCAAGAGAGTATCTGTTTCTGATGAAGAGGCACTCCCAGTGCCTAGAAGATGAACAAGGGGGCCCCTGGTGCTCCTATGCGCAAAACGGGGGCCTCTGATTTCCTTTTGAGGAGACGAGGGCGGTACGCACCTCCTCTATTCTGGTAACAGGCCCCTCTGGGGACTGAGATTACTGGGGGCCTCCATAGGCCTCCACCGGCCCTCACGAGGGGGGCCCCAAGTGAGGGAAATCCTCCGTGGAAGGAGGGGGGCACCACGCACCCCCCCTGGTTTGAAAACGGGCCCCTCCAGGGACCTGCAAACTCCTGGGGTCTCCCCAGACCTCCGCCTGCCCTCACATGGTGGGAGATCTCCGAGAAAGGCCACTGGCCCACGAGGGGGCCACAAAGGAAGTCGGCGGTACGGCGAGCCTCAGGTGAGACTACCACCTGGACGCCAAACAAAGGAGAGTCCTCGGGGGCTTCCACAGGCGAGGAGAGGCGTCCTTCTCTCCCTCTGACTCCTGACGATGTCCTGGCCCAAGGAAGGGCCTGCCGGTGCCCCAGGGGTGCTCCACGGAGCGGTCCTCGCCCCGGGGGCACCAATAGGAGCACGCTTGCTCCAGGTGAAAATAAGAAGGTTTTCTTTGTGCGCTGGGGGCACCGATAAGCGCTCTACACTCGCACTTTACCAAAATAACTTCCCCGGGCTGCAGCAGTGATCTGGGCACTTCGAAAACAGCGCGCTAAGGAAAACGCGAGGGCTCTGTCCTCGTCTTGGGCTATGGCGGTGATTTCAGGGATAAAAATAAAGCGCTTTTCCAAGCGCTAGGGCACATCTGAAGCCCGGGCTGCGGCGGTGATCTCCTGCAGTCAATTCAAGAGAGAGCGCTTTTCTCAAGTGCTAAAGGCAAAGCTGTAGAGATCGGTGCAGGGGCCACAGCACCCTGCTCCTGGGAGCAAGCAGGACAAGAAGAAACACAGGGCTGGTGGGCCCAGCTACAGGCCAGCACAAGGGGTGCAGATGGTGGCAGTTCCTTCTAGTGACCAGGCAGGTCAGAGGTCAGCACAGCAGCAGCAGTCCAAGGTGGTTTCCTGGTGAGTCCATTCATCAACGTTCTGTGTCCAGTTTCAAGTTCCAAGAATGTTCAAAATGTAGGGAAAATTCCCCTGTACTTATACTGGGTTTACAGTGTGTTTCTCAATGGTAGGGAGAGGAGGTTCCCGCCAGTTACAACTGGTTCTGGGAGTGCCCCCTCTCTCCTTTCAGCACAGGCTCCAAACATCTGTGGGGGGTTAACAACCATATCATGTGAGGCCAGGGCACAGCCTTTACAAATGAAGATGTGCCCCTCCTCTCCCTTCTCTCAGCCCAGGAAGGCTTTACAATATGTAGATGCACCTCTGTGACACCTCCAGCCTCCCTGTGTTCAGGTTGTCTGAGAAGTATGCACAAAGCCCCAACTGTCAGTCTGCCCAGACGTGGATTGGAGACAAGCTGCAAAACACCACAGTCATAAGCACAGATAAATGTGCACTTTCTAGAAGTGGCATTTCTGTGATAGTAATAAAAAATACACCTACCCCAGTAAGCAGCATTTCTCACCACTATCACAACCATACCAAACATGCCTAAGCTACCCCTCATAAATCAGACAATACCCCTTACACATAAGGCAGGGCATTTCCAATGCACTCCTATGAGGAGGCAACACTCACAGCAGTGAAACACCAAGTTAGGCTGTTTGTCACTACCAGGACAGGACACGCAACATGGCACATGTCCTGCCTTCTACATACGTGGCACCCTGCCCAAAGTGCTAGCTAGGGTGTACCTTATGGGTGACTTACATGTAGTAAAAGGGGAGCTCTGGGCCTGGCAAGTAAATTTAGATGCCAGGTCCCTGTGGCAGGAAACTGCGCACACAGGCTCTGCGCTAGCAGGGCTTAGATAGGTTTGACAGGCTACTTCAGTGGGTGGCACAAGCAGCGCTGCAGGCCCACTAGTAGCATTTAATTTACAGGCCCTGGGTATAGGGATACCACTTTACAAGGGACTTATAGGTAAATTAAATATGCCAATTAGGCATAATCCAATCATACCAATTTTGAAAGGGAGAGCACACGCACTTTAGCACTGGTTATCAGTGAGAAAGTGCTCAGAGTCAAAACATCAGCCAACAAAGGTCAGAAAAATAAGAAGGCGAAAAGCAAAAAGTCTGGGGAATGACCCTGTAAAAGGGCCAGGTCCAACAAAGGTATGTGAGATACAGGGAGCTCATGAAGATTTTAAGTTCTTTGGATTTGAGCAGTGTGATCAAAATTCATGTGGTGGTAATAGAGAATTAGCGTTAAGAAGAAAGGAATCCGTTTGGATCATGCGTCTAGGGACAGTGTAGCGGGGTCTAAATTCCGATTCATGAAATTGAATATTTTTTTGGTGATAGATAAGGAGGCCAACTAATTAGACCTTGAGATAATGAGTTAATAAACCCTGAAACTCTGCATAATAATATTTATTGGAGATATTAGAAATATTTAAATTTGGCGGAGTACAATACTGGGGTATAATGTACATGAGGTACAGAACCTAGCCTGACGTTATGTATGGGCTTAATACTGGAAATAGTCAATCTAATGTCAGATATAAATATATAGATTTTTTAAGGGTTGTTATGAATGTCTTGTGAATGTGGCCTAATATTTTGGTGGCACATTAGACTAAGATTTGATACTGTTTAGTGTTTCAAATTCAGTTTTATTAATAGTGAAATCATGAAGGTATATCCCATGACATGATCCTGATTTTCGAGTTGTGAACTGACTGCAGTATTAAAGCATTTGTTATGGACTACACGTTTGTAGGGACTATGTGTGAATAATTTATAAAAAAATGAGGTATATTCTAGGAATGTATGTCTAAATACGAAGTTGCGCGGTGAAAAAAGCTTATATTATCGAAGGGAGAACAATTCTAAATGAAGACGAGTCCGTATTCACTGCTTATGAAAGGCAAGAAGTCCTTTCTTTATTTTTATGTGCGCTGTGATAAAGAGCTTTCATTATTGAAGGGAGAGCAATTCTAAATGAAGACGAGTCCGTCTTCACTGTTTATGAAAGGCAAGGAGTCCTTTCTTTATTTTTATGTGCACAGGGGCGGGCTTTAAAACGCCGATGTAGAGACTCAGTTCCTCTTTTACGGTTCTTCCGACACACTCGCGGATTGAACATAATTAAGAAACAAGGTAAGAATCTTTGGGATGGGAATAGTCTTTTCTGTCCCTTTGAGAATGTTATAGCCACTAATTGGTATTAATAATTTTAGGATACACCGTTCTTTTGGTTTAAGGGCATCCATAAATAGAAGATAAGGGCTCAAATATACGTATTCAGTAAGCGGCATGGGGGCAACTTCACATTTTGTATTCTATAATTTTTGACACATCATATATAATTAGATTATGAGAAGATATTAACAAAAGGAAACATATCTTTATTAATATAGAGGACTAATTTGGCAGCATATGAGACATAAAGATTACTATGAGGTACAAGTTTTCATTGTATCATTCTGTACCTTTGAAGGCATATAGGGGTACTTACTATATGGTTATATTTTTACGCATGCTCTCCACATTTTTGCGGCTATGGTTTTTCTAAGGCCATGGCTTGTGTGGGGTTGTATACATCAACAATTGGACATGAATACTAAAAGCACTACCATATAAAACGCACTATCATATATATAGGAGATATGTGCACTTTAGCTTTTATCACATGAATATATTGATGTACCCGCATAAATGATCACGGTTTGCACATTGGAACTATGTAATAAGTGTGTTACTTTGGAGGTTGAGGGATTTGCCTAGCAATGTACTACATTTTGGTAATTGTATATACAATGTAAATGTTTGTTGTAGGAAGTACTGATGAAGTCAAGGGGTATTCTCCAGACGAAACACGTGTTGACGGATGGAATTGTGAACAATTATTCATGGTTGGAATTGTGAACAAGTATTGGAAGCCATATTTAGAAGAGGAATAAAATACAATCTGATTCAACTTATGAAGTCATTTGGAGGAGGACTCTCTTTAAATATTTGCAAGGATATGAACCATTGAAAGTACTGTATTTGTAGCGTGTGGCGTTGCAGTTTTATATTCAATACCTATATGTAGCTTCACAATGGTAACTCCGAACATGGCCATGTAACATGTCTAAGATCATGGAATAGTCCCTCCATGCCAAATCTGGTATTGGGGTGCCAATCTCAGGCATCCCTGGGGCTCCAGCATGGACCCCAGGTACTGCCAAAGTAGCTCTCTGGGGTTTTCACTGCAGCTACCGCTGCTGCCAACCCACAGACAGGCTTCTGCCCCCTTGGGGTCTGGGCAGCCCAGTCCCAGGAAGGCAGAACAAGGGTGTTACACCCTCTCCCTTTGGAAATAGGTGTTAAGGGCTAGGGAGGAGTACCCTCCCCCAGCCTCTGGAAATGCTTTGAAGGGCACAGATGGTGCCCTCCTTGCAGAAGCCAGTCTACACTGGTTATTGGATCCCCCAGCCCTTGCTCTGGCGTGAAACTGGACAAAGGAAAGGGTAGTGACCACTCCCCTGTCCATCACCACCCCAGGGGTGGTGCCCAGAGCTCTTCCAGTGTGTCCCAGTCCTTTGCCATCTTGAATGCAGAGGTTTGAGGGCACAATGGAGGCCTCTGAGTGGCCAGTGCCAGCAGGTGACGTCAGAGACCCCTCCTGATAGGTGCTTACCTGGTTAGGTGGCCAATTCTCCTCTGAGGGCTATTTAGGGTCTCTCCTGTGGGGTTCTCTTCAGATAACAAATGGAAGAGCTCAGCAGAGTTCCTCTGCATCTCCCTCTTCAACTTCTGCCAAGGATCAACTGATGACTGCTCCAGGACGTCTGCAAAACCACAGCAAAGTAGCAAGACGACCACCAGCAACATTGTAGCGCCTAATCTTGCCGGCTTTCTCAACTGTTTCTGGTGGTGCATGCTCTGAGGGCTGTCTGCCTTCACCCTGAACTGGAAGCCAAGACGAAATCTCCTGTGGGTCGACGGAATCTTCCCCCAGCTAATGCAGGCACCAAACTTCTGCATCACCGGTCCTCTGGCTCCCCTCTCATCTTGACAAGCATGGTCCCTGGAACACAGGAGCTGGATCCAAGTGACCCCGACAGTCCAGTGGTCATTCTGTCCAAATTTGGTGGAGGTAAATCCTTGCCTCCCACACCAGACAGTAATCCTGTGTACTGTTTTATCTGCAGGTGCTGCCTGCTTCTGTGTGGGCTCTCTGTGCTGCTGAGCACCCCCTCTGTCTCCTCCTCCAAGGGCCGACCTCTGGTCCTTCCTGGGCCCGGGCAGCACCCATTTTCTTTAACCACAACTCTTGCAGTTAGCAAGGCTTGTTTGTGGTCTTTATGCGTAAAAACAACTCTGCATCCTCCTGCAAGCTGTGGGACATTTTTTGTGCAAAGGAGAGTTCCTGGCACCTTCCGTTGTTGCAGGATCTTCAGCTTCTTCCACCCAGAGGCAGCCCTTTTGCACCTTCATCTGGGGTTTAGTGGGCTCCTGCCCCCCCTGGACACTTGTGTGATTCTTGGACTTGGCCCCCTTCCTTTACAGGTCCTCAGGTCCAGGAATCCATCTTCCGTGCTTTGCGGTCAGTTGTTGCCTTTGCAGAATCCCCTATCACGACATTAGTGTGTTTCTGGGGTAGTAAGGTAAATTTAATCCTACTTTATAGGGTCTTGGGGTGGGGTATCATGGACACCATTAGTGTTTTCTTACACTCCAAGTGACCCTCTACACACTACACAAGGCTTGGGGTCCATTCATGGTTCGCATTCCACTTTTGGAGTATATGGTATGTGTTGCCCTTAGGCATATTGTCTTCTAGTTCATCCTATTGTATTCTACAGTGTTTGCACTACTTTTCTAACTGTTCACTTGCCTGATTTTGATTTGTGTGTATATTCTGTGTATATTACTTACCTCCTAAGGGAGTGTATCCTCTGAGATACTTTTGGTATATTGTCACTAAAATAAAGTATCTATATTTTTGGTAACTCTGAGTATTGTGTTTCTTATGATACAGTGCTATATGATATAAGTGGTATAGTAGGTGCTTTGCATGTCTCCTAGTTCAGCCTAAGCTGCTCTGCTATAGCTACTTCTATCAGCCTACGCTGCTAGAACACTACTAATCTACTAATAAGGGACAACTGGACCTGGCACAAGGTGTAAGTGCCATTATGTACCCACTATAAGCCAGGCCAGGCACCTACACTGGTGGTGCAGGGTTGGGATAAGTGCTTGTACCTGCTTTACCACTTTGTCATGGGTGCTTTTGATAAGAAAAACATATACTGAATACTTCATAATATACACAGTTTACCTAAACAGTTTAACTTTCCTTCTTTAAACTTTCTAAAACGTTTTAGAAAATGTTTCAAAAGTTTTGAAAATGTTTTTTAAAGTTTTTCTATTTTTTCAAAAAAGTTTCTCAACCTTTTTCCAGTCTTAAACCGTTTCTAACAACCATGTTTGCAGTAGAACTTACTCCCACAGTTGTCCAGGCAACCTTTGGTAGTTTAAACTTTAAACGTTTGAGGCGTCTCTGCATTGAAAGAGGTTTAAACTTTGGAAAGAATCCTACAAAAGATCTTCTCCTTATCATTCTCCTAGAAAGTGACCACAACCAGTCTGGCCAATCCCAGGATCAGGAGGTAGAGGACGGGGGTACCCAGCCAGACTCAGATGAGTCCCCTGAGGATGCTGGGGAGGGTTTTTCTAAAGACCTGCCAGCTAACAGGCCATCTAGTGACACTGGTAGTGGGAGTGGGGTCACACACTAGTAGGACACCTTTCAATCCTAAAGGCCAGGTTACTAGAGTCCAGCCAGTTAGGGACAAGTCACACTCTGCCAATTCCCACATTTCTTCTGTGTCACAGAATTCCCAAGCCTCCCACCCTGAGGATAACATTATGGAAAGGGAACTCAGAAAGCTGAGGTTGGAAGAGGCCAGGCTGAAGCTAAAACAGCAGCAGCTGGCCTTAGACAGAGACTGTCTGGATGTAGAGAGGGAAAGGCAGAGGTTAGGGTTAGTTCCCCAAGGTGGCAGCAGCAGTGTTTATGATAGCAATCCTGTGAGAGAACAAGATTCCAGAAACCTACATAAGATAGTCGTCCCCCCTTACAAGGAGGGGGATGACATTAACAAGTGGTTTGCTGCAGTTGAGAGGACCTGTATGGTACAGTTGGTCCCTCAAAGGCAGTTGGCTGCTATCTTGTGGCTATCTTTCACTGGTAAGGGTAGGGATAGGTTCCTTACTGTCAGAGAAAGTGATGCTAATAACTACAAAGTTTTGAAAGATGCACTCTTGGATGAATTTGGCTTAACCACTGACCAATACAGGATTAGGTTCAGAGACACCTGAAAAGAGTCCTCTCAAGACTGGGCAGACTCTGTAGACTGTTCATTGAAGGCCTTGGAGGGTTGGCTATATGGTAGTAAGGTGACTGACTATGAAAGCCTCTATAATCTAATCCTGAGAGAGCATATTTTGAACAATTGTGTGTCTGATTTGTTGCACAAGTACTGGGTAGACTCAGATCTGACCTTTCCCCAAGAATTGGGAAATAAGGCAGACAAATGGGTCAGAACAAGAGTGAACAGAAAAGTTCATACAGGGGGTGACAAGGAAGGCAAGCAAAAGGATGGTAAGTCTTCTGACATGGGTGGGAACAAAGATAAAAAACACTCTGAGTCTTCATCAGGCCCACAATAATCCTCTGGGGGTGGTGGGTCCAAATCCTCTTCTCACAACCAGAAAAAGCCATGGTGTTATTTATGTAAAGTAAAAGGCCATTGGGCAAGTGATTCCACTTGTCCAAAGAAAAACACCAAGGCCCCCACTACCACAACCCCAACTGCAACCTCTAGTGCCCCTAGTAATAGCAGTGGTGGTGGAAAGTCTACTACACATAGCCAATCTAAGGGTGTAGCTGGGCTCACCATTGGTAGTGTAGTTGGGGTTGGTCTTGTTAGGAAGACCACAGAGGCTGTTTTAGCCTCTGATGGTGGTATTGACTTTGCCACCTTGGTTGCTTGTCCCATTAATATGGGTAAGGACAGGCAACTTCCCCTAATAAATGGTGTTGAGGCCTATAGGGACACAGGAGCCAGTGTAACTATGGTTAAAGAGAAACTGGTTCACC
This sequence comes from Pleurodeles waltl, assembly GCF_031143425.1. NCBI lineage: Eukaryota > Metazoa > Chordata > Amphibia > Caudata > Salamandridae > Pleurodeles > Pleurodeles waltl. The sequence goes on from NC_090444.1 coordinate 1,462,727,389, forward strand.
TACTTACTCAGCAGTACCAAGTGACTGATGCTCACAATAACACACTTAGCCACTGTTGTGAATCTCAACTGGGGGGGTGGGGGTTACTGGTCCAAAGAAAGTTGTGGTAGCCACCTGTAGATTGCTCACTAGGCAATGATTTGGAGACATCAGCTTGGGCTGAATTGGAGTTGGAGACTTATGCAACAATGCTGGGCATTCCTGGGCATATTTTTGCTTTGACAAGTGCTCTGGTCAAAAAGCAAAAAGGACAGGTAAACTTGGATCCTGGAACAATGGATCAAGTGCTCCCAAAAGCTCGGGGTAGTAAGGGTTAATCCTAGCCCACTATCCCTCCCTCTCCAGAAGATTCCCCTTTTGAGGAAGAAGAATCCTCTCCCTGTGCAGAACCTACACCAGAGGAGCTGGCAGCAGACACTGTTGAGCTTTTGGGTGAAGGGGGGCCTACTAGGGAAGAGATGATTGTGGCACAGTAGACCTGTCCACACTAGAGGGTTTGAGACAGCGAGCTGTCAAACAGGAGAATGGGGATGTTAGTGATAGCCATAAGGTGTATTGGGAAGACAACCTCCTGTATACTGAGTCAAGGGACCCTAAACCTGGAGCTGCCAGGAGACTGGGCATCCCTTTGCAATATAGGGAGTTTCTTCTAACCTTGGTACATGACATTCCTTTGGCTGGGCATTCAGGCCAAAGTAAAACTTGGGACAGGCTTGTTCCATTGTTTCACTGGCCTCATAAGTCAGAGGTCTCTTAAGAGTTTTGTCGCTCTTGTGTGACCTGCCAAGCCAGTGGCAAGACTGGTGGCACACCAAAGGCCCCCTCAATTCTACTTCCTATGGTTGGGGTGCCCGTTGAAAGGGTAGGGGTTGACATAGTTGGCCCCCTTGACCCTCCAACAGCTTTAGGCAATAGGTTTATCCTTGTGGTAGTGGACCATGCCACTAGGTATCCTGAAGCAATTCCCTTAAGGACCACTACAGCTCGTGCAGTGGCAAAGGCCCACCTGGTAATCTTTTCAAGAGGGGGCTTCCCTACGGAAGTGGTGTCAGACAGAGGTAGTAACTTCATGTCTGCATACCTCAAAGCTATGTGGAAGGAGTGCGGTGTAACTTACAAGTTCACAACTCCTTACCATCCACAAACAAATGGTCTGGTTGAGAGGTTTAATAAAACTCTCAAAGGTATGATTATGGGACTCCCTGAAAAACTCAGAAGGAGATGGGTTGTCCTGTTGCCATGCCTCCTTTTTGCTTACAGGGAGGTACCCCAAAAAGGAGTGGGCTTTAGCCCCTTTGAACTCCTCTTTGGGAACCCTGTGAGAGGCCCCCTTGCACTTGTGAAGGAGGGTTGGGAAAAACCTTTAAAAGCTCCAAAACAAGACATTGTTTACTATGTACTTTGACTAAGATCCAGAATGGCTGAGTACATGAAAAAGGCCAGTAAAAACCTTCATGCCAGCCAAGAGCTCCAAAACCAATGGCATGACCAGAAGGCTGTCCTGACCCAGTACCACCCAGGACAGAAGGTGTGGGCATTGGAGCCTGTGGCCACAAGAGCACTCCAGGACAAATTGAGTGAACCCCATCTCATTGTTGAGAAAAAGGGTAAAGTTACCTACTTGGTAGACCTAGGCACTGCCAGGAGTCCCCTTAGGGTGCTCCATGTCAACCGCCTAAAACCCTACTATAACATGGCTGATCTAACCCTGTTCATGGCAACTGATGAGGGACAAGAAGAAGAGAGTGACTCTCTCCCTGATCTCTTCTCCACCACTGAAGCAGATGGCTTAGTGGAGGGAGTAGTACTTGCAACATATCCTAAGTCAATTTTCTGAACTCTTCCCACTGATCCCAGGTACAACTACTTGGCGTGAGCATACAATCAATACTGGAGACAGTTTACCTGTCAAAAGTACGTTTTGTAGGCAGCCTGGCCATGTCAGGGATTGCATTAAACAAGAGGTACAGAAGATGTTTGACTTAAGAGTGATTGAGCCTTCAGAAAGGCTAGACCATGGGCTAGCCCAGTGGTGCTTGTCCCAAAACCTCACATTAAGGATGGTAAAGGAGAAATCGGGTTTTGTGTTGACTATAGAGGTCTCAATCAAGTAACCAAGATAGATGCTCACCCTATACCCAGGGCAGATGAGCTAATAGATACCCTGGCTTCTGCCAAGTATCTAAGCACTTTTGATTTAACTGCAGGGTATTTGCAGATTAAATTATCAGAAGATGCTAAACCTAAAACTGCATTTTCCACCATTGGAGGGCACTATCAGTTCACTGTGATGCACTCTGGTCTGAAAAATGCACCTGACACTTTTCAGAGGTTGGTGAACACAGTCCTGCAAGGCTTGGAAGCTTTTAGTGCAGCAGATCTAGATGATACAGTTGTCTTTAGCTCCACCTGGGATGATCGCCTGGTCCACCTGTGGAAAGTTTTGGAGTCCCTGCAAAAGGCAGGCCTCGCTATCAAGGCTGCAAAGTGCCAGATAGGGCAAGGGAAAGTGGTTTATCTGGGCCACCTGGTAGGTGTGCAACAGATTGCACCACTACAGGGGAAGATCCAAACCATTATGGAATGGGCTCCCCCTGCAACTCAAACCCAGGTGAGAGCCTTTCTAGGCCTCACAGGGTACAATAGGAGGTTCATTACGAATTATGGCTCCATTGCAGCTCATCTTAATGACCTCACTAGTAAGAAGATGCCTAAAAAGGTATTGTGGACAGGTAGCTGTCAAAAAGCTTTTGATAAGCTCAAACAGGCCATGTGCTCTGCACCTGTCCTAAAAAGCCCTTGCTACTCCTAAAAGTTCATAGTCCAGACTGAGGGCCTGATTATGACCCTGGCGGACGGCGGAGGCCGTCCGCCAAGGTACCGCCCCTGAATGACCGCACCGCGGTCAAAAGACCGCGGCGGCCATTTAGACATTTCCTCTGGGCCGGCGGGCGCTCTCCAAAAGAGCGCCCGCCGGCCCAGAGGAAATGCCCCTGCAACGAGGACGCCGGCTCAGAATTGAGCCGGCGTAGTTGCAGGGGTGCGACGGGTGCAGTTTGCACCCGTCGCGTATTTTAGTGTCTGCTTAGCAGACACTGAAATACTTTGCGGGGCCCTCTTACGGGGGCCCCTGCCGTGCCCCTGCGAACCGCCAGGAACAGGATGGCGGTAGGGGGTGTCAGAATCCCCCATGGCGGCGCAGCAAGCTGCGCCGCCATGGGGGATTCTAAGGGCAGCGGTAAACCGGCGGGAGACCGCCGGTTTGCCTCTTCTGACCGTGGCCGAACCGCCGCGGTCAGAATGCCCTGCGGGGCACCGCCGGCCTGTCGGCGGTGCTCCCGCCGACCCTGGCCCCGGCGGTCTTAGACCGCCGGGGTCAGAATGACCCCCTGAGTCTTCTGAATTGGGGGTTGGGGAAGTGCTATCACAGCTTAACACTGAGGGCCAGGATCAACCTGTTGCTTTTATCAGCAGGAGGTTGACCCCTAGAGAAAAGCGTTGGTCTGCCATAGAGAGGGAGGCCTTTGCTGTGGTCTTGGCACTAAAAAAGTTGAGACCATACCTGTTTTGTACTCACTTTATTGTTCAGACAGACCACAAACCTCTATTATGGCTAAAACAAATGAAAGGTGAAAACCCTAAATTGTTGAGGTGGTCCATCTCCCTACAGGGAATGGACTATGCAGTGGAACATAGACCTGGGAGTACCCACTCCAATGCAGATGGACTCTCCAGATATTTTCACTTAGACAATGAAGACTCATCTGGGCAGGGTTAGCCTTATTGTTCCTCGTTTGGCGGGGTTGTGTAGGAAAGTACCATCTTGCCTGGCATGTTACCCCCATTTTTACTTGTGTGACAGTTTGTTTTTGCCTGTCACTGGGATCCTGCTAGCCAGGACCCCAGTGCTCATAGTTTGTGGACTATATGTGCTCCCTGTGTGGTGCCTAACTGTATCACTGAGGCTCTGCTAACCAGAACCTCAATGTTTATGTTCTCTCTTCTGCTTTTAAAATTGTCACTGCAGGCTAGTGACCATTTTTAGCAATTCTGATTGGCACAATAAAACACCCTTATAATTCTCTAGTATATGGTACCTAGGTACCCAGGGTATTGGGGTTCCAGAAGATCCCTGTGGGCTGCAGCATTTTATTTGCCACTGATAGGGAGCGCAGACAATTCTTACACAGCACTGCCACTGCAGCCTGAGTGAAATAACGTCCACGTTATTTCACAGCCATTTTACACTGTACTTAAGTAACTTATAAGTCACCTATATGTCTAACCCTCACTTAGTGAAGGTTAGGTGCAAAGTTACTAAGTGTGAGGGCACCCTGGCACTAGCCAAGGTGCACCCACATTGTTCCGGTCAATTTCCCCAGACTTTGTGAGAGCATGGACACCATTACACGCATGCACTACATATATTTCAATTCCTATATGTAGCTTCAAAATGGTAACTCTGAACATTGCCATGGAACATGTCTAAGGTCATGGAATTGTCACCCCATGCCAAATGTGGTATTGGGGTGCCAATCCCATGCATCCACGGGGCTCCAGCGTGGACCCCGTGTACTGCCAAACTAGCTCTCTGGGGTTTTCACTGCAGATACCGCTGCTGCCAACCCACAGACAGGCTTCTGCCCTTCTGGGGTCTGGGCAGCCCAGTCCCAGGAAGGAAGAACAAAGGATTTCCTCTGAGAGAGGGTGTTACACCCTCTCCCTTTGAAAATAGGTGTTAAGGGCTAGGGAGGAGTAGCCTCCCCCAGCCTCTGGAAATGCTTTAAAGGGCACAGGTGGTGCCCTCTTTGCATAAGCCAGTCTACACCGGTTCAGGGATCCCCAGCCCCTGCTCTGGCGCGAAACTGGACAAAGGAAAGGGAAGTGACCACTCCCCTGTCCATCACCACCTCAGGGGTGGTGCCCAGAGATCCTCCAGTGTGTCCCAGACCTTTACCATCTTCAATGCAGAGGTGTTGTGGCACAATGGAGGCCTCTGAGTGGCCAGTGCCAGCAAGTGATGTCATAGACCCCTCCTGATAGGTGCTTACCTGGTTAGGTGGCCAATCCACCTCTAAGGGCTATTTAGGGTCTCTCCTGTGGGTTTCTCTTCAGATAATGAATGCAAGAGCACACCAGAGTTCCTCTGCATCTCTCTCTTCAACTTCTGCCAAGGATCGACCGCTGACTGCTCAAGGACGCCTGCAAAACGACAACAAAGTAGCAAGACGACTACCAGCAACATTGTAGCACCTAATCCCGCTGGCTTTCTTGACTGTTTCCTGGTGGTGCATGCTTTGAGGGCTGTATGCCTTTACCCTACACTGGAAGCCAAGAAGAAATCTCCTGTGGGTCAATGGAATCTTTCCCCTGCAAACGCAGGCACCAAACTTCTGTATCACAGGTCCTCTGGGTCACCTCTCATCTTGACGAGCTTTGTCCCTGGAACATAGGAGCTGAATCCAAGTAACCAGGACAATCCAGTGTTCCTTCTGTCCAAATTTGGTGGAGGTAAGTCCTTGCCTCCCCATGCCAGACAGTAATCCTGTGTACTGTGTGATCTGCAGCTGTTAGGGCTTCTGTGCACTTTTGCAAGGAATCCTTTGTGCAGAGCATAGCCCAGGTCTCCAGCACTCCGTCCTGCATTATTCAACTCGCTGAGTTGACCACCGACTTCGTGGGACCCTCTTTTGTAGTGTTGAGGTGACTGCCATGCTCAGATTTCTTCAACGCCTGTTCAAGTGCTTCTACGGGTGCTGCCTGCTTCTGCTTGGGCTCTCTGTGCTGCTGAGTGCCCCTTGTGTCTTCTCCTCCAAGGGGTGACCTGCTGGTCCTTCCTGGGCCAGGACAGCACCCAGTTTCTTCAACCATGACTCTTGCAGTTGGAAAGGCTTGTTTGTGGTCTTTCTGCGTGGAAACAACTCTGCGTCCTCCACCACGCCGTGGAACATCTTCTGTGCGAAGGAGATGTTCCTGGCACCTTCTGTTGTTTCAGAATCTTCAGATTCTTCCACCTGGAGGCAGCCATTTTGCACCTTCATCCGGGGTTTAGTGGGCTCCTGCCCCCCGGACACTTTCGTGACTCTTGGACTTGGTCCCCTTCCTTTACAGGTCCTCAGGTCCAGGAATCCATCTTCAGTTTTTTGCAGTCAGTTGTTGCCTTTGCAGAATCCCCTATCATGACTTTAGTGTGTTTCTGGGGTAGTAGGTTAACTTTACTCCTACTTTTCAGGGTCTTGGGGTGGGGTATCTTGGACACCCTTAGTGTTTTCTTACACTCCCAGTGACCTTCTACACACTACACTAGGCCTGGGGTCCATTTGTGGTTCACATTCCACTTTCGGAGTATATCGTCTGTGTTGCCCCTAGGCCTAATGTCTCCTATTGCATCCTATTGTATTCTACAGTGTTTGCACTACTTTTCTAACTGTTTACTTACCTGATTTTGGTTTGTGTGTATATTCTGTGTATATTACTTACCTCCTCAGGGAGTATATCCTCTGAGATATTTTTGGCATATTGTCACTAAAATAAAGTACATTTATTTTTGTTAACTCTGAGTATTGTGTTTCTTATGATATAGTGCTATATGATATAAGTGGTATAGTAGGAGCTTTGCATGTTTCCTAGTTCAGCCTAAGCTGCTATGCTATAGCTACCTCTATTTGCCTAAGCTGCTAGAACACTGCTACTCTACTAATAAGGGATAACTGGACCTGGCACAAGGTGTGAGTACCATTAGGTACCCACTATAAGCCAGGCCAGACTCCTACACTCTAGCTCAGCCAGCACCGAGGGATACCTAGAAAATTTGCACATTTCTGAAAACTAGACAACTAGGGGAATCCAAGATGGGGTGATGTGTGGGGCTCTCACTAGGTTCTGTTACCCAGAATCCTTGACAAAACCTCAAAATTTGGCCAAAAAACACTTTTCCCTCATATTTCAGTGACAGAAAGTTCTGGAATCTGATAGGATCCACATATTTCCTCCCACCCAGCGTTCCCCCCAGTGTCCTGATAAAAATGGTTCCTCACTTTTGTGGGTATGCCTAGAGCTCGTGACAGGAAATGCCTCAAAACACTATCTGTACACATCAAAATGATCAAAAACAAAACTACCTGTTTTTGCCTGCGTTTTTGGTCCTGGGCTCAGCAGCCATCTAGGGAAACCTACCAAACCCAGACATTTCTGAAAACTAGTCACCCAAAGGGGTCCAGGGAGGTGTGACTTGCATGGATCCCCCAATGTTTTCTTACCCAGAATCCTCAGCAAACCTAAAATTTAGCTAAATAAATGTACCTTTTCCCACATTTCTGTGTGGGATCACCGTACCAGGATAAATTTCCTACCACCCAATGTTCTAATCAGTCTCCCGGTAAAAATGATACCTTACTTGTGTAGGTGGGCCAAGTGCCTGTGATAGGGAAGAGCCAAAAACATGTCAAAATTGAGGGGGAACCAAAGCGGGTCCAAAAGGGCCGTTTGAAAAAATAAATTTTTAGGCTGACAAGTGCAGCAGACTTTTTAATGGTATAGATAGGACAATGTTGAGTGGTAGGAATTTTGTGGATTCCTGTAGATTCCGGAAGGTTCCATCACAAAAATGTGGGAAAAATGTGTGATTTCCACAAAGTTGGGGTCTTGCAGGGCATTGTAGTTAAGAAAATGGTGTGGGGTGCATGTGAAGCACACCACCCTGGAATAAACTAGATGTTTAGTTTTCAAATGTGTCTAGGTCTTGTGGATTTTTCTACATGGCAGCGTCCCAAAGTCAAAAAAGTGCAGCCCTCACCATTCCAAGTGGGACGATTGTGAGAGTTACCAAGCTCTCATGGCCCAAATGTAGAAACCAAAACCCAAAATAATCAAATGTCCTCTTGCTTGCTGTGGTATGAAAGGTTTTAGTGTGTGGGGGGAGAGCTGAAAGACTGTTACCCCTTCAGGTGGGGTGAGGGCATAACCAGGCCCATACTGGTTGGTAGCCACCACCCCACAATTTTTTTTAATTCCCTGGAATCTGGTAAACTTTCTGCCCCCCCAGGGTGTGGATCGGGGGTAATTGCCCAACCTGCCCACTGGTGGGCAGAACAACTTTGGCCCCTTTTATTTGGGGTGGGGGTATGTCCACACCCCAAAATTCTTATTTTGAAAAAAAAATCTTCCCTGATATCTGGTAGGCTTTCTGCCCCCCCTTGGGGGCAGATGGGCCTTCCAAAAATAGGCCGATCTGGCCCCAAGGGGGGCAGATACAGCCAACAGCAATGTGCCCCTATGGGTAGCGACCCTTGGCCAAGGGGCTGCCACCCAAACAAAACACACACACACATACCAATTCCTGTTGTCCAGTTGTATCTGCCCCCCTTGGGGGCATGTTGGCCTAACTAAAATAGGCTGATCTGTCCCCAATGGGGACAGAAATGGCCTAAATACAATTTGTACCCCAGGGGAGCGACCCTTGTGTAAGGCGTCGCTCTGCATTCATTAAAACAGAAAGTTAATTAAAAAAATATATACTGTATATGCCCCTGGTGTCTAGAAGTTTCTGCCCCCCCTGGGGCAGATCAGCCTTATTATATTAGGCTGATCTGCCTCCAGGAAGGGCAGAAAAGGCCTAAAAATATTTTGTCCCCCCCCCGGAGCAGTCCTTGCCCAAGGGGCCGCTCCCCTTTTGCAAAAGTATAAAAAAACAAAAAAAAATCCCTGGTGTCTAGTGGTTTCTGCCCTCCCCCCCCGGGGGTAGATCAGCCTAATTATATTAGGCCGATCTGCCACCGGGGGCAGAAATGGCCTAAAAGTAATTTCGCCCCCCAGGGAGCGACCCTTGACTAAGGGGTCGCTCCCCACCTATAAAAAAAAAAAGAAAAAAAAGGTATCCCTGGGTTCTAGAGGTTTTCTGCCCCCCTGGGTGCGAATCGTCCTAATTATATTAGGCCGAAATGGCCTAAAAATATTTTGCATCCTCTGGGGAGCAGCCCTTGCCTAATGGGCCACTCCCCTTATGATTAAGTATAAAAAAAATAAAACTTCCCTGGTGTCTAGTAGTTTCACTCCCCCAATATTTTTCCACCCCCCCCTCGGGGAGTGGCCAAGGGGCCGCTCCCCTAATGTGTAAGTATAAAAAAAATAAAAAAATCCTGGTGTCTAAATGTCCTAAAAATAATTCCCCCCCGTGGAGTGGCCCTTGCCCAAGGGGCCACTCCCCTTATTGCGTAAGTATAAAAAAATAAAAATTCCCTGGTGTCTGGTGGTTTCTGCTCCCCTTGGGGGAAGATCGGCCTAATTATATTAGGCCAATCTGCCCTCAGGGAGGTCAGAAATGTCCTAAAAATAATGTGCCCTTGGGGAGTGACTCTGCCCTAGGGGTCGCTCCCCACAAAAAAAATATATTTAAAAAAAATTATCCCTTGTGTCTAGGGGTTTTCTGCCGCCCCTAGGGCCAGATCGGCCTAATTGTATTAGGCCAATCTGCTCCCGGGGAGTCGGAAATGACCTAAAAATAATGTGGCCCCTTGGGGAGCGGCTTTTGCCCAAGGGGCCGCTCTCCTTATGCGTAAGTATGATAAAAAAAAAATCCCTGGTGTCTAGTGGTTTCTGTCCCCTCGAGGGCAAAAATGGCCTAAAAATGATTTGGCCCCCTGAGGAATGGCCCTTGCCCGAGGGGCCGCTCCCCTTATTGACATAGAAAAAAAAGTATATATCCTTGGTGTCTAGTAGGCATTTCTGCTGCCCGATCGCACTGCGATCGGGCAGCAGAAATGCTGGAAGATACATGAAAGGAAAGTAAAGGTATTTCCTTTCCTTTCATGCGTCTACCACCACACCTCCTGGTCGGAAGGGGATCGTGCTGAAAGCATGCTTCCAGCTTGATTGGAGGTGACCTCTGATGAGGTCAGCGTGTGATTTGCGTGCTGACGTCATTGGACATCACTGGGAGGTGGGTCGGGGGTGGAAGGGGAAGCGATTCCCCTTCCAACCCCACCTGGGGTGTGTGGGCTCCCCCCATGGGCCAGGTGCAGGACGAGCTGGTCTCGTCCTGGGCACACAGGAACTATGTGCTAGGACGAGACCAGCTCGCCCCAGGCACCCACTGGGTTAAATCAGTTCTTGTAAGGACTTCTCCTCCTCTTGTGTAAATGGCATCATGGTACCTCTTCTCTGAGCACTTGTGAGCAGAAGGAAATTCACTGTTCTAGCTCTGGGGACTTATGTTTATATAGGTTTTCTAGTAACCAACATACAAGACTTTTGCACTGAGCAGCCATGGGCTTGCCCAAGCAAACCAACACCTTAATTGAAGGTTGCATCTAATTCTCCAAAAAGAAATTACTTAGCTGTGACAAGATCATTTTTCTCTGTGACTTTTACCTTCAATGCGGCTCAGATGGAAATACTAATTTGGATAACTTTGCTTCATTCCTCAATGACCATGGCCTCCACCAACACAGCTAGAAACCCTCTCATTCTTGGGGCTCTAACGTGGGCCTGATAATTTCTAGATCTCCACTCTCAGTGGCTAATGACCCCATCCTGGTAGACTGGTCAGACCACTTACAGAGTCACAGAGTCTTTTTCTAAAATGAAATCTTTTGGTCAACCAAAAAAGAAAGAATTTGATTCAGAGACACTAGCAACATTGATAAGGAAGCAATAGTAATCCCCACCCTCTCTAAATTCATGTCAATATTTACTCAACTCGACATAAACAAGGCTACAGACAACTTCAACTCTTGCATGCAATCCTTAATAGAACAATTTACCCAACTAATAAGCAAACAGAGCAGACCCAAGCTTTCCCACCCTTGGTTCTCAAAAGGAGGTGCATCAGAAAGCTGGAACAATAATGGAGGCAAACTCCCTTGCAGTGCAACTTGACCAAGCTGTGTTCCACCAAGATGCACTCTAAAAATCACATCTTTATAGCCAAGGCTGTGCACATTAAATCTCTCCTGGATACAGCCAATAACAGGCCAAAACATCTGTTTCAGGTAATCAAAAAAGCCAAATAACCCTTCCACCCCCCTTCCCCCGAAACCTTCAGTAGCCATAGAAAAAAGATTTGTTAACTACTTTGACAAAAAAGTAAAATATTGAAACATCTCCCCTCCTTTTCAATCTCAACAACATATCCTAGGAGAATTTAACTTGCATGTGATTGTGTTGCATAAATTATGACTTTAACTCTGCAAGCTGTGCTTTCTCACCCACAGGTGACATGCATGATCTTGGTTCAATGCACCAGCATTCAGTGTGAAAGACAGGTTATTATTGCCCTTCAAAAACACTATTCAGTATTGGATTCAGATAGAGGCATTGCTTTTGAGTTACTATCAATCCCGTGTTGGGATCTGGGGAACAGTGGTAACAGTCATAAACCGTATTTTGTTATTAGAAACATGGACACTTTTATTTTTATTGCTACAGCAATAATCTGTTTCCCCGCCCATCTAAAACAACTATACTTATATTTTGAAACAAGCAAAAAGACACAATATAAATAACAAGAATAAAATTAACATTTTTATAATGTTTCAAAGTGTCATCTAAAACCTAACACCCATATGCCTATTTCTATGTGCTATGCTAAAAGGACATGGAAGTCAGAGCAACTTGCAGTCTAGAGTTTCTTAAGGAGGAAGAGATGCACTGCATACTTTGATGTCAGCAAAGGCTTTCTTTATCAGTGGAGGCATGAAGACAATGTCACTCACAAAAAGTAAACACCTACTGTGGTAGCAGTCAGTTGGTCTTCCTCCGGGACTCAACTTTATCAGCTTCAGGCTTGAGACTAGATGTAGCACAGTGAAGTGCGAAGTGTGCTAGAAGTAGATGAGACTGCATCTGGCAAATTCTTGGGCGATAATCTAGATGAAGGGCCTCTATTGACAAGTAGTCAAGTGACAAACCTTATACAATTTCGGCCTAATTATGAGGCTGGCATCCACCAGACTGCCAGACTTGCGGTGGCGGTCCAGACTGCCGTGGCTTTGACAATCTGAGAGTCAAATTAAGAGGTCAGTGGTTGGACCGCAAAAAGACCACTATCTCTGCCAGGATCAGTGATCCCAATGGGATGACGGCAGTTGTGGTTGTATTCAGCCACCGTGCCACTTAAGTCAGTGCTGCCATGCTGACTACAGTCTTGTTCTCCATCAGGCTGACGGAGAACAAGTGCAGGGGGGCACAAGGGGGTCCCTGCATTGCCCATGCCAATGGCATGGGCAGTGCACGGGCCCCCCTGCCCAGCACCCTTGAAATGTGCACTGTCTCCTGTGCAGACAATGTGCATTTCAAAGATGCTGTTGCACTCTGCGTGTGGCATCATTGCCACTGGCAGAAACATTGCTACTGCACCTCTCCCACTGGGCTGACAGATGGAAACCTTGGTTCCCACTGTTGAGCCAGTGGTAAAATTCTAATGAGGCCGATGTGGACACTGCCAGCACCATGGCGGTCTCCTTGTTGGTTCCGCCAAACTACTAATGACCCACTAAATCTTAACAGAAATTTGAATTTCTGACAATAGTTTAGGAATGACTAACATAGATTATGTCCATCAAGGTTTGTGTCCCAGACACATCCTTATGAACATATGAGGTAAAAGGATGTCAATTCAGGCTACTGTATGCATTCTTATTGAGCCTTCACATGGTGAAAAGTAGACACTTGACCCAGATGAATCTTGCAATAAGTGGGGTACCTACATCATCAATTGAATGACTTGACGCTTTTGTAGTTCTTGGAAAGATAAAGTCAGATGACATTAGTGTATAATGGCCGATATGACAATGATTCTACATGAATCAGAAAAGATGGTGACTTTCAATGTTTGAGACTGAAAAGATGGCCACCTCCATAAGCCAAGATGGAGTCTGGGCCTACATAAAATGGAGTCGGACCTTAGGGACTTTGCATAATAGTCTAACTGATAGTGATTTATCTAAATTATAGGGAAATCAGAAATGCATGCTCTCATATTACTGAGGTCTAAAAAACATAGTATAAATTATACATGTAATCAAACTATGTGTATAAAAAGAGTTAGAGAGCATTCAAAATCAACCATGCAGCTTGTCCCAACATCGCTCCTCCTCCCCTCTGCAATGGGACTTGTCGGGCTTGTAGTCTCTGGTGTGTCCCCCAAACATATAAATAAAGCGTAAAATAATGGAAATTAATCATTGATGTAAATATATAAAATGATTTATATAACAAACAGCAAAGGTTGAATAATTTCAAGCCTTGCATTTCAGATAATCAATACTCTTAGAAATGCTGTCTTTAGTTGGCAGTGGCTTGCACCCTCCCCATGTAGGACCTCACACTCTAGTCAGGGCAAGGGAGTCACACAGTTAATATAACCCCTGCTCATCCCCTTGGTAGCTTGCCTCAATCAGACAGGCTTACCTCAGAGGCAATGTGTAAAGTATTTGTAGACACACACAGTAGCACAGTGAAAACACCAGAAAAGTACTCCACATCAGTTTAGAAAATAGACAATATTTATCTGAGGAAAAAAAGACCAAGATGACAATAATTCAACATACACAAGCAACAATACAAATTTTCAAAGATTCAGGTGGTCATTCTGACCTTGGCGGTCTTTTTTGTAGACCGCCGAGGGACCGCCGTACGGAAGACCGTCAGTGCTGGCGGTCTTCCGCATGGGCCATTACGACCGTTGGCAGCGCTCCGCCCGTTTCCGGATGAAGAGCCGCCAACAGCCATACTGGCGGCAGGCGGGGAAGTGGAGGTAGCTCCACCTCCACCGCCACGCCAACAGAACACCGCCCAGCGAATCACGACTTGTGATTCGCTGTGGCGGTGTTCTGTTGGCGTGGCATGTGTCCCGTTCCCTCCCGGAGGATCATCGGAACAGGTAAGGTGATCGTCCGTTAGGGAAAGGGGGTCGGGAGGTGTTGTGAGATGTGTGTGTGCATGGGGGCGTGCGTGTATGTGTGTATGTTAAGAGTGCGTGCATGGGGGTGTGCGTGTATGTGTGTATGTTGAGAGTGCGTGCATGAATGCGGGGGGGTGTGTGTATGTTGAGAGTGCGTGCATGAATGCGGGGGGCGTGTGTATGTGCATGAATGCGTGCATGTATGCGTGCGTGTATGTGTGTATGTCTGTGTACATGTTGGGGATCGGGGTGGGGAGGGGGGTCCTGCAACCTTTTGGGGGTGGCAGGAGTGGTGGGGGGGTAGGGGAGGGAGTTGGGGTGGGGGGTGGGGGAGACCCCTATCAGTGCCAGGGAAGTGATTCCCTGGCACTGATAGTGCTTACCGCCATGGGTTTCATGGCGGTCCCAAACTGCATGAAATCCATGGCGGTAAGCCTGGGTCAGGCGGGTCGGAATACCGCCGGCGGTATGTGACGACCGCCGGGCTGGAGACCCAGGTCTCCAGCCCGGCGGTCGTTACCGCCGTGGCGGTCGGAACGGTGAAGCGGCGGCTGGCCATGGCGGTAACCGCCATGGTCAGAATGTCAGAAAAAAGACCGCCAGCCTGTTGGCGGTCTTACCGCCGCTTCACCGCCACGGTCGGAATGACCGCCTAAATCTTAGTATAGTGCATAGAATCACAGTAGCTTCAACTGGGGCTATCATGATGTCTTGACAGAGTAGTCTCCAGCAGTCTGGCGCCACTTGTGAGGCACAACAAAGCAACAGTGACAGTCCCTCCTGCAGCATCCATCTCTTTTTCCTGGCGGAACATCCTTAGTCCAGAAGTGTTCTCACTATGTAGTGTCAGAGGTCCAGTACTTATAACCATTTCTGTTTTGGAAGTAGGCAAACTTCAAAGACAAGTCTTTGTATTGCACAAGACCCTGCCTTTCCCAGGCCTCACCCCAAACACACTCTAGGAGGTTGGAGACTGTTTTGTGTGAGTACAGACAGAGCCGTATTTAGCTTTAAGTGTCAGCTCCTCCTACCACTCTAGTTCAGGGTGACCCATCAGCCTGGTGATGGGCCATCAGGATATGAAGGGCGTACCTCAGCTCCCTTTGTGTGACTGTCTAAGGTGAATGCACAAACAGCCCAACTGTCATCCTGACCAAGATGCGTATACCACAGAGAGGCAGAGGTGCTGAATGGTTAAGCAAGAACATGTCCCCTTTGTAAAAGTGGCATTTTCAAACTTTCAATTCTAAAACCAATTTCACCAAAGTTGCATTTTTAAATTGTGAGTTCAGAAACCACAAACTTCACATCTCTATCTGCTCCCAATGGAAAATTACACTTACAAGATATTTCGGGGCAATCCCAATGTTACCCTATGAGAGAGCTAGTCCTTGCAATAGTGAAAAACAAATGTAGTAGTATTTTACTATCGGTGCATGCAAAACACACAAGTACATGTCCCACCTTTTAAATATACTGCACACTGCCCATGGGGCTGCCTTGAGCCTACTTTAGGGGTGACTTACATGTAGTAAAAAGGAAGGTTTGGGCCTGGTAACTGGGTGCACTTGCCAGGTTGAAATGTCAGTTTAAAACTGAACACACAGACACTGTAGTGGCAGGTCTGAGGTAGGTTTACAGGGCTACTCATGTGGGTAGCACAGTCAGTGCTGCAGGTCCACTAGTAGCATTTTAGTTACAGTTTCTGGGCACACAAGTGCACTGTACTAGGGACTTACTAGTAAATCAAATATACCTATCATGGAGAAACCAATTATTAATACATTTTAGACAGAGAGCCTATGCACTTTAGCAGTGGTGCCCAGAGTCCTAAAGCCAACAAAAACAGGTCATAAAAAGTAGGAGAAAGAAGGCAAAACATTTGGGGATAACCCGGCAAAAAAGGCCAGATCCAACAAATATATATATTGTAGTCGATTGAGAGAGTTTAATGTGTGTTGGCGATTAAACATACCCATGATTATAAACAGTAGACCACATTAAAACTATGCAATATAAAAAATAAAATCAAATATTAAGAAATCTTATTAAAAAGAACAGTTTTTCTTTAGTTCATGGACAATGCAGGCTTTTGTAGTATATGTGGCAATTGCATATTGTTGTTCGTTGGTCAACTAACTTGTTGAGGTCTTTCCTCATCAAAGAGCATAATGACGTAGTCAGGTGCACTTGCAGCATATGTGTGTTATACAATCAATAAAGAGCGAGTTCATAATCTGTGTGTTTGTTAGACCAGCAATTGGTTGCTCGTCTGAGGCACTCACTGGTAACTGTGGCTCCTCTGCAGGTGGCTTGAAAGATACCAGTGAGTCAAGGTGATATTGCTCTATCATAACTAGCATACCGTAGAAGTGACAGATGCATTGAATTGTTTCTGGTGCTCACGTAGAGGTTGAATATTCATTTCTATTTCAAGGTAAGACATCAGGGGCTGTTGCCAATGTAAGTCCAGGATGATTTCAGTCAGACAGTTTATGCACCTGAACAAAGGTTTTAGTTGGGTAGCATTTACTTTACAAAATGTGAGCATCCCAAGTTCTCTGAGGTCAAATAGACAAGCATGTCAAATGTAGCATGCTAGAGTCTCTGCAGCTTGGTTCAGCTGACAATGTGTACTCTATGTTGTTGATTTCCTTGTTGGAACAAGGGAAAGATGATGATACCCCAGTCAATGAGCAGTATGATGATTAGAAATCCTTCAAAAAACACTGGACAGCAGTGAATGACAAAATGACAAAATGACAAAATCAGCCAAACACTGCTTTAAATCCAATCACCAGCCCAGATTCAATGTTCTTAAAAAGATGCACCAGTTGTCACTTCTGAATTAAATACTGTTTGTACGATATCAGCAAAATGTGTTGGGTATTGCATGTGTTAGAGCCTCAACATTTCTGAAGCCGTTTATTTAAATCCGCAAAACACATATGCTTATGCTATGCCAAGGGCTATTTCGATGCAGAGGATATGAGTTCCTTCCACAACACTGTATTGTTTCTGAAATTGTTATCAGGTATGGTTGGCTGGGTTTAAACACACAGCAAGTAACATTTGTAAAAAATAATTCACAAGAACTGGTATTCATAAGTTCATGATATGTGGGAATGGATGCAATGGGGGAATCAGATAAAACACAAATGAACCCCGGCATCAACGCACAACACGTTCCATGCAATGATATGTTGTCACAGAGAAGAGAGTGTCCTAAAGGATTTCTACAATTTGATGTGTTCATATAGAAAGGGTCCTCTTCATTTTCATTTAAACCAGTGTTGGAAAAAGAAAACTTTCTTAAATGGAACAATTGAGAATTGTGCACAGGTAAAAGGTGTAGTGTCATTGACTGTAAATGAATCACCTTCAACTTGTTCTATACTAAGTAGGTTGTATGTAGGATTCCTTCTTTGCTGTTGTTTGTTGTGTGAGCATCAAATTATATGGTTCTAACAGGGCTCTTTTATTGAGAATTTGCCAAGGATCAAATCCGATCTAAGCTCCTCATTATGAGTTTGGCAGTCCTGTGACCGCAATGTTGGCAGTGGTGATCTGACTACCAACACCAACAGGCTAGAGGTGCATACAGAAGTCTGCCAAAGCACCACTGCCACCGCCATGCAGGACAAACCGCGGCGGACGTATGAAAGCACAAGCAGGCCAGCGGAGGTCATGTTTCCACTTGACTCATTATGAGGTTGCATACTGCCAACATAACCGTTGCGGTCAAACCACCACAGAACACCAGGCGGTAACAAACAGTATAAAATGAGACACTCTCTTCCAGGAAGGCATACATGCCCAAAGCTGCCAAGCAACCGCAACTAGACATCAACCCACTGCTCCTGCTCCCTGCAAGACAACGGAACCATTGCCGACAAGGACAACAACAACCGTAAGTACACACACTTACCTATTATACCTGATAAGTGTGTACAGTTACATAACATATCATACGGAGGGGAGTGCGAGGGCTGCACACACAAGTAACAGTACAGTGACATACACACTCACATACTGCATCAAAGACACCCACACATACACAGCACACACACTGCAGCCTGCACACACACACACACACACACACCCCACAGGTCAATATCACACAGTTACGCACAGCAACAGGCCCAGCCTCGCACGTTCTAATACAACATACCAAAACATCAAAACAGCACTACAACTGCACAGATATGACCAAGTCACAAACTCACGTTCAGCAGTGGCCAGGGACTCAACACACATACAAGACAATGAACAACCATCTGTGATGGAACACACACAATTACACCATCATAACATACATAATATATACAGCAATCAACACATACATCACACACAGCACATCCAACCCATTATGTCATGCAAAATACACACAGACTAAAACAGTCAAAACACACAAAGCCACACAGCACAACAACAAACACATATCAACACAAACACAACAGAATACCATGACATCAACATATTTGTCCACATATACATAACCCATCACACAACACACAGCCTAACCCTGGGGCTCAAAAGCACTGCACACAACCTCACACACTGCTCTAACAATTTATGATGCACAAACAGCACACAAACACACAAATGCAGGCACACTACCAATGATAGCCAGGAACAACTTAAACCTAGGAAAGAAATTGAAGGACAAAGATGTAACCAAAAAGCCAACAACTTGTTGGCTTTAATGAGTGTACATTTAAATAAATATGAATGTCCAAGACCATAGGACAGACCAAAAGTTTTTCTCTGGCACAAAAGGCACAAAATGGTGCCCCAACTTCACTCCTGACTGCCATGTAACCTCCACAGGTAGGGGCATCAAGGGGGCAGGGAGGCACCTCAGGAATTCTTGGATGGTGGTGGGTGATGGGGGTGTTTGTTCTTGGGCATTGGAGGGTGGGGCTTTAGGCTTTGGTTTGAGAAGGGATTGTACCTTTTGGGGAGTGGTGGACTTCTTTTTGGTGGGAGGAGGGTAAGGGAGGTCTTTGAAGTGGGAGGGATAGCCTTGGGGAGGAATACAGTTCTTTTAGGGGTGTCATGGAGGAAGAGTAGGGAAAAGGTTAAACTCAGAAAGGAAAACTTTTTTTAACACAGAAGGACAGTCATCAGAAGGGGGTTTGGGTGTGGAGGGTGAGGGAGTGGTTATCTGACATTTATATGTGGATGTCTGTGTTTGTGGGAGGTGTTCTTATGGGTGTTGGGTGTTTTTTTGGTTAGTGAGTGAGGGCTTTTATGTGTCTCGGGCGATGAGGGTGGAGGTGCTGGGGGATGCCATGGTGGGTGGGTGGCTGTCTGTTGGGATGGTGACTGCAGGTATGATGATGTGCTGCATGTAGACGTGTCAGTACTACTGCTATATGTGGGTGTTGTGACTGGGCTGGATGTTTGTGGGTCTGTTGACGTGTTGTCTGTGCGTAGTATAGGTTTGGTGGTTGGATCACTGAATGTTGGTGTGGTGTCTGCAGGTGTGTCAGGTATTGTGTCTGTGATGTTGGGGGTGCAGGGAGTGTCAGGGCAGGTTGTGACTATTGCTGTGTCTACAGGTAGATGTTGTCTGTGTGCGTGCCAGTGGTTTGTCTTGTGGTGCTTTTGTTTGTCTGCGCTACCCTTGGATGTTGAGATATATGCACGCCTGTCTCTTTGTGTGCTTTGGCTGGGTCAGGAAAGGGGGGATTAGGACTGGGAAGAGGAAGGAGGAGGGGGACCGGTAGACAAGGAGTGACTGGTTGCCATCAATGTGGAGGCCAGAGCCTGAAATTATCTCTGTAGATGAGAGATTGCGGAGTGAATGCCCTCCAGGAACACATTGCTCTGTTAGATCTGGCTTGCCAGTATCTGGATGGCAGTCACCATGGCCGTCTGCACCACAGAGAAAGACCACAGGAGGTCAATAGCCTCCTCAATGAGGGCAGCAGGGCTACTGCAAAGGAGACTCCCACCCTCTTGGCTGGGCAGGCACAGCCAACTGGGTGGGGAGCTACAGGGAGGGTGGTGATAGGGAATGGTGGGCAGAGATGGTACTGGGGTGGTCCCAGGTGGGTCTGCCACCACTAGGGAGTGGCCACTGGAGAAGGTTTCTGAAGAAGACATAGTAAATTCTGCTCTCCCCTGTGCACTCCCCTCGCACTCTGGGCTACTGGGTCCCTCAGTATCTGTGGTGTCTTGACTGGAGGTCCCATGGCCAGAAGCTTCCCAACTCGGCTGTGCCCCATCTCTTTCACTTGCCAGTGCTCATGCTGGAAATGTATAGTGAAGTAGGGTCATCACATTCACAAGATATAACTTAAATCATACATTACACATATGTGACATAACATCGTGTTCAGTAACACCCTCAGGAAGTGTCAGTAGAGTATAGTGCCAACATCATGTCACAACAAAATATTATGTCTGCCCTCAAAATCTATGTTGTGACACACCAGCAAAGCTACCTAACAGACACCAACAATAACATGATTTAAGGTGACCAATCACACTGGCCATACCATGACTAGGTGACCATGCCACTTGATACAGGTTCTCTATCCAGAACAACATAGACAAGCACCAATCAAACCACTGTTAAGAAATGTGAAATAGCTTTTGGCAAATCCCAAAAACATGTTTAACACACAAATATTTTACGCTGATGTTACATACCAGGCAAAGACACATGTTGTAAAGTAAAGGCAAGCTAGCTTTCTGCAAACAAGCCATACCTTCTTCATGTCACATAGTTACTACCATTCACTATGGACACATGCCAACATGTAACACCTCAAATTGTCACACGTGCACATTTTGTTCAAGGAGTTAGAACACGTCACACACACA
Source organism: Pleurodeles waltl (assembly GCF_031143425.1). Taxonomy (NCBI): domain Eukaryota; kingdom Metazoa; phylum Chordata; class Amphibia; order Caudata; family Salamandridae; genus Pleurodeles; species Pleurodeles waltl. The sequence goes on from NC_090444.1 coordinate 1,462,748,123, forward strand.
TGCACCAATGGTGACTTACCAAGGAGTGCCAAAACCATGTGGATTAAGGCACACAGGAAATTGGTCTCCAGAAATCGAACAATGGTAGTCATGAGTAAGCTCATTCCAATATCCCACACACAATAACGAGTTGTCAATAAACTGTATGTGTCAAATAGACTACTGTATTGTGCAGGAAGGTGAGAACCAGACATAGCTAACTGTGCAATTAGTCATTCAATAGGCCACTGACTGACTAACAACATCACCACCCACACAGAAGACATGGCATGCGTGACATCTGTCTGTGGAGGATTCCTAGAGCCAAAGTAGATGTGATGCTAACATAACTGGTACACCAACCACAATGCAAGCCAACAGCCTGGACATACTAACCAACCTACTCAGAGGTGTATATGAACTTCCACAACTGCACCAAATACGTAAAATGGCAAACATGAGGTTACAAAACAGTCAGGCCTCATTAGACACATCTTTCATAGCAACAGCATGTACACATAACAAATATCAATGTTGAGTCATTACTTGATGTAGGAGGCTGGCCTGGCTTATAGTGGGTACCTTGTGGTACTTACACCCTGTGCCAGGTCCAGTTATCCCTTATTAGTAGAATAGAGGTGTTTCTAGCAGCTTAGGCTGATAGAAGGTAGCTATGGCAAAGCAGCTTAGGCTGAACTAGGAGACATGCAAAGCTCCTATTATACCACTTATATCATGTAGCACAATATCATAAGAAAACATAATACTCAGGGTTACTAAAAATAAAGGTACTTTATTTTTATGACAATATGCCAAAAGTATCTCAGTAAGTACCCTCAGTTAGAAGGTAAGTAATATAAACAAGTTATATGTACACAAACCCAAAACAGGTAAGTAATAGTAAGAAAAGTAATGCAAACAGTGTAGAATTACAATAGGATGCAATAGGTGAACATAGGTCTAGGGGCAACACAAACCATATACTACAAAAGTGGAATGCGAATCACGAATGGACCCCAGACCTATGGGAGCTTGTAGAGGGTCGCTGGGACTGTAAGAAAACAGTCAGCGTGTCCAAGATACCCCACCCCAAGACCCTGAATACTAGGAATAAAGTACCTCTACTACACCAATAGGACACAATGGTCATGATAGGGGGATTCTGCAAGAACCACAAACACCAGCAAAGCACTGAAGATGGATTCCTGGATATGAGGGCCTGCAAGGCAAGGGGAACAAGTCCAAGAGCCGCGATAGTGTCCAGGGGGGGCAGGAGCCCAGGAAACCCCAGATGAAGGTGCAAGAATGCTGCCTCCGGATGGAAGAAGCTTAGGATTCTGCAACAACGAAGAGAGCTAGGAACTTCTCCTTTGGATGAAAGATGTCCCACAGCGTGCTGAAGGTTGCAAACATTTCCATGCAGAAATACCGCAAACAAGCCTTGCTAGCTGCAACGGTTGCAGTAGAGGTTTTTGGGTTCTGCTGGGGACTAGGAAGGACCAGGATGTCGCCACTTGGAGGAGGAGACAGAAGGGGCACTCAGAAACTCAGAGAGCCCCCACAGAAGCAGGCAGCACCCGCAGAAGTACTGGAGCAGGCACTTAGAAGATTTGTGAACCAGAGCTGGCTCAGAGTCACAAAGGGGGGTCCCACGACGTCAGAGTCCAACTCAGAGGGTTGAGCACTGCAGGACGGTGTGCTGGGGACCCAGGCTAAGCTGTGCACAAAGAAATCCTTGGAGAACTGTACAGAAGCCAGAGCAGCTGCAAATCACGCCGTACACAGGTTTGCAGTCTAGCGTGGGGAGGCAAGGACTTACCTCCACCAAACGTGGACTGAAGGATCACTGGACTGTGTGAGTCACTTGGATAGAGTTCCTGTGTTCCAGGGACCACGCTCATCAGGATGAGAGGGGACCCAGAGGACTGGTGATGAAGTCTTTTGGTGCCTGCGTTAGCAGGGGGAAGATTCCATCAACCCACGGGAGATTTCTTCTTGGCTTCCAGTGCAGTGTGAAGGCAGACAGCCCCCAGAGCATGCACCACCAGGAAACAGTTTAGAAAGCCGGCAGGATGAGGCGTACAATGTTGCTGGTAGTCGTCTTGCTACTTTGTTGCGGTTTTGCAGGTGTCCTGGAGCAGTCAGCGTCGATCCTTGGCAGAAGTCGAAGAGGGAAGTGCAGAGGAACTCTGGTGAGCTCTTGCATTCGTTATCTGAAGAATACCCCAGCAGAGAGACCCTAAATAGCCAGAAAAGGAGGTTTGGCTACCAAGAAAGGAGGATTGGCTACCAAGAGAGGTAAGAGCCTATCAGAGGGGGTCTCTGACGTCACCTGCTGGCACTGGCCACTCAGAGCAGTCCAGTGTGCCCCCAACACCTCTGAATCCAAGATGGCAGAGGTCTGGGACACACTGGAGGAGCTCTGGCACCTCCCCTGGGAGGTACTGGTCAGGGGAGTGGTCAGTCCCCTTTCCTTTGTCCAGTTTTGCGCCAGAGCAGGGCTGAGGGATCCCTGAACTGGTGTAGACTGGCTTATGCAGAGATGGGCACCATCTGTGCCCATCAAAGCATTTCCAGATGCTGGGGGAGGCTGCTCCTTCCCAGCCCTTCACACCTATTTCCAAAGGGAGAGGGTGTAACACCCTCTCTCAGAGGAAATCCTTTATTCTGCCTTCCTGGGCCTGGGCTGCCCAGACACCAGGGGGGAAGAATCCTGTCTGATGGGTTGGCAGCAGCAGAAACTGCAGTGGAAACCCCTGAAAGGCAGTTTGGCAGTACCCGGGTTCTGTGCTAGAGACCCGGGGGATCATGGAATTGTCACCCCAATACCAAAATGGTATTGGGGTGACAATTCCATGATCTTAGACATGTTACAAGGCCATGTCCGGAGTTACCATTGTGACGCTATACATAGGTAGTGAGGAATGTATAGTGCACGTGTGTAATTGGCTAGTGCCAGGATGCCCACACACTAAGTAACGTGGCACCCAACCTTCACCAAGTGAGGCTTAGACATATAGGTGACTTATAAGTCACTTATGTGCAGTGAAAAATGTCTGTGAAATAACGTGGACGTTATTTCACGCAGGCTGCAGTGGCAGGCCTGTGTAAGAATTGCCTGAGCTCCCTATGGGTGGCAAGAGAAATGCTGCAGCCCATAGGGAGCTCCTGGAACCCCAATACCCTGGGTACCTAAGTACCATTTACAAGGGAATTATATGGATGTACCAGTGTGCTAATGAGAATTGGTAAATTTAGTCACTAGCCTGCAGTGACAAATTTAGAAAGCAGAGAGAGGATAAACACTGAGGTTCTGGTTAGCAGAGCCTCAGTGATACAGTTAGGCACCTCACAGGGAACAAATTTAGGCCACAAACTTATGAGCACTGCGGTCCTGGCTAGTAGGATCCCAGTGACACATACAAACACACTGACAACATAGGGTTTTCACTATGAGCACTGGGCCCTGGCTAGCAGGATCCCATTGAGACAGTAAAAACCCCCTGACATATGCTCACAAACAGGCCAAAAGTGGGGTTAACAAGGCTAGAAAGAGGCTACCTTCTTACACTTGACATTTCCATTGACACATGATGTTGTCAAATTACTGTCTGGGCGATAGCTGTGACTAGGTTACTATAGCCTATGTATCATACCTACAACAGTATACCTATGGACACAGCTGTGTGGCCAGTTTCTTCTATCAGAACATCAGCATTGTGGTTACATTCATAACTCTGATACCAAGGTATGTGTGCCTATATAAATGCCTATATCAATGTTGGAACCACTCATTGGTATCCAACATGCATATTGTCCTCTCTGATGAGACATCATAAATGTCTATGTTCATCCCTCACTTACCAAGGGGGAGTCTCTTGCTACAGGTTGGAAGATACTAACCCTGCATGTCATGTGGCATGTCAGATTGACATCAGAGCCTCACATGAGGCTCTCACTTGTCAGAAACCATTAGAGAATTAGAGATGACTTCATTATGTATGACTCTTTGATGACATGAATCTTGAGACATTGCAGAGGACAATAAGCAAGGGCCTAAACACATTACCACTGTGAAATTGGGAGAATTGACCTGTTGGTAGGCATTGACAACCAAGAGGGTAGAAAAAGTAGTATATTGGTACACATATGACACATACAATGTTACCCCATTTTAAGTCAGGCATCTGACAGGGGAGGGGGGGTGGAAGGGGGTATTGAGTGTGTGCATGAATGTGTGAGTGTGTGCGTGAATGAGTCTGTATGTGTAGTGTTGTTTGCATGGGTGTATGCATGTGAGTGAATGCGTGTAAGAATGATAAAGTGATTGCATGTCTGCATGTCAGTGTGTGCGATTATATCTGGAAGTATTTGTTTTTGAATACATGTATGCCAGTATGAGTGATTGAGTGTATGCGTGATGCATGTCTGTGGGTGTGTGTGTGTGTATGGGGGAGTGGGAGGATCAGAAGGGGGCGTTTGGATGGAGGGGGTGGGGGGCATCAGGTGGGCGTGAGGGGGTGGGTGAGCCATTAAAACCACAGTGGTAGGCAGTCTCAAAGTGCCGCTGGCGGTACTATGCCAGCTGCCGGACTGGAGATTGACATCTCCAGCGCTGCAGCTGATACAGCCAAGGTGGTATGAGTGGAGAAGTGGCGGGTTGGCTGCAGCCAACCCACCATTCTCAATACTGCCACATTAACACTCACCGCTGGGGTCATAATGACCCCCTGTGTTCTCAGGCACAAAATAAGATGTAATGTTTGCAGCACAGAGACCTCTTTGGGCTCTATTAGATGAGGTGTGCGTTTGCTGTTCACAAACCACAGGCAAGGAACTTCTTCTTGCAAGGATGATACGTCCATTCAGTAGCAGTAGAACAATGAGTATCATCGACAACCACATCATGAAAATAAAAGTTCACTAAATAATACAGGCATAGGACCATGGAGTAATCAACTGCTTGTCTAGAAACCACTAAGAAGCACGAAGCAGTCTGTGATGGTGAGTGATAGTAGAACAGGCAGAAAGGTCTCCTGTGAAGTATCCAGAGTCACTTTCAATATCCTTGGTCTCTCAAGGCTCTAAACAGGGTACAAGTTCAAATGACGTACAGTCCGGTGGAATTTCATAGTAAACCAATGAATGACATTGGAAAGTAACCACTGTCATATTAGTAGCATCAGCTGTGTTTGTTGCACTCAATGTACTGCATAGAGTGTTGTGCTCAAACACCCCGGCTGGAAACTTGAGCTAGAAATTTTACTGCTTTGTTCAAGGGGTAGGGTACTAGCAGTAGGAATAGACTGGGAAACACTACTCTTAATCCTTCTTGTTGTCTGCTGAGTTTGGCTGTAAAAGACTAGACGCATAGCACTTTCTAACTTGATGGATAGATACCTTTCAGTTTTTCTTTGAGCCAGGCAGAGGAGACAGGATAACAGATCTCTTTTTTTTTATTCCAAGAATAGTGATGGGTGGTCTGTTCAAAAGCTTGCTTGTAGTGAGTTCTTTCTGGACTAGGTCTCCAAACTTGTGAACCCACCCGTCGGCAGCAGTAATAACCGCATCTTCGCAGGTGGAGGTTTCAGAGTGGTTTGCGTTAGACAGCTTGTCTCTGACTTCTTGGATACTCTTTAAAGCATTCAAACAATTCACCAAGTCAACTTTTTTGTCATCCACCACCTTCCAAGAATTATCTAAGCCAGACACATACATAGGAACTCCAAAGAAAACTTTATATGGAGTGCACCCTCCCAATACTCATGCAGGCAACTTATTTTATGCTCTCTGAACTCCATACAGTTTATGGTAACAACTAAGACCTGGACTTAGCACCCTAACAATCAAAGCTTGTTTAATCATGCCATTGTCACACTCCAAAACACCTTTTATTTAAACTTTGAGCGGACTTATGAAATTTCAGACAAACTCCCAGGCCGGACAATGTAGGACTGCTACCTGAATGAAATTAATGAATTACTCCAATTAACACTAGGCACTCCAAATCTTTTGCTACTGCTGAAGTGCTTACATTTCTCTGTGGTCAGACGCATAAGAACATAAATCAATCCAAACCAATATGTACTTATATCGGTTAGCTGAATGGAGGGGAAGATGTGGTTCCGAAAGATCACCCGGAAGGGACATTTGAGAACTTGAGGAGAGTTAATGAGGGTCTTTTGGAGGTGGAGGGTTTAATCTGTTGACAAATGTTGCACTTCCTATAATATTCTCTAGTTTGTTTATATATACTAGGCCACCAGTAACAATGCTTAGCGTGACTACGGTTGCGTAACTTTTGCATGTGCAGACACCAACCCTTCATGGGCTTCTTCAATTAAATCTCATTGAGACAGACTATTAGGTATTAGGCCATTATGTCTCCCACCCCTGGTGCTGTGGCTTCAGGAGTATTATTTAAATTAAGGGTGTGGGAGTACTTGGGAGGAAACATAGAGGAGGTTTTCAAGCTTTTGTGGTTGCATTTATAGCTGACAAAATGGCTGTGTCAATCTTCATTTAAGATTTGGTTAAAACTGGTACTCCAACAGTCTGAATTTCAGCTTTTGCCACGAGGCCAGACACATAGTTCCCTTTAGCCTATTTGCCATCATGCTGATGCCCCAATGTATACCTTATGTCTTACATGGACCAATGGAAACTTGTCTTGTAAGGCAGGTTCCCCAAAGCTGTTTATGCTTTATATGTTTTCCTTTGGAATCCTTCAATCTGTTCACCGGCCAATGCTGCAAAACAACACTGTAACCTTGCACACAGAAGAATGAGGCAGACATGTCAATCAATTTCAGCAATACAAGTTACAGGGCATGTAATTCTGCATGTTGGGCAGTCCTGTCATCCAAATATTTAGTGTGCGCGTGTTGTTAGATGAATTTACTATCATCACTACACCTTGTACTGCTGTGTGTGCTGCAGAGTATTTGTATTTTGTTCCTACTGCAGGCTGGACAGACCCATCGGTATAGAAGGTGCTGGAGTACTTGGGTAAGGTGGCTGCAGTGGGAGCAACATCCTGTTCATACTGGAGAAAAGCTTGTGTACGAAGAGCGAGATCTTACTGAAACTTTACATCCATTATACTCAAAGAAGCAGCCCATTGTACCCATCTGGGATGTAAGGCACGAGCATTAGGTATGCTTGCCTTTTGGCTGTCTCTAATGCTAGCATGGGAGAAACAATTATGAGATGTTTTCCCTGCACCAAATGGTTGTTACTTTTTGCGATGGATGCAAAAAGTACTTCAGCCAAGGAGCAGAAGTGAGACATGTAAGCAATAGGGATGATCTGGTCTTCATTGCAGGTCACACATAGACTGGGTATGACTCTGATAACTAAGTTGGTATTATTGTCCCTAGTTTGTAAATATTTAGGGGCATATTTATACTCTGTTTGTGCCAAATTTGCATCAAAATTTTTTACACAAATTTGGTGCAAACCTTACACCCTATTTATACTTTGACGCCCGACCCCGCGAATGTCAAAATTCAGCAGTGTGAGTCATTTTCTGGATGCGTGAAACTGCCTTGTGTTAATGACATGCAAGGTAGGCATTCCCGTCCAAAAAATGACTTTAAGGCATGTGCGCCTTATTTATACTCTTGCGTCATTTTGACGCACAGGAGGGGGTGGGGCTTAAAAAATGGCACCTAGCCTGATTTGTGCTGTTTTTGAACGCCTGGGTGAAGGCAGGCGTTAAGGGACCTGTGAGCTCATTTCCATGGTCTCTGACCATGGAAGCAGTCCACAGGTGCCCTTACCTGCCCCCAGGGACACCCCCTGCAACCCTTGCCCACCCCTGGAGAGCACCCATGGATGGGGGACCCATCCCAGGTAAGTACAGGTAAGTAGAGGTAAGTATTTTTTTATTTTTTTTTTGTATTTTTTTTTTTAAGTGGCATAGGGGGGCCTAACTTGGGCACCCCTACATGCCACTGTACCCAATGACCATGCCCAGGGGCAGGGGGGCATGACTCCTGTCTTTTCTAAGAAAGGAGTCATTTCAATAGGGGTTCTGCGTCAAAAATGGTGCAAGTCCGGTTAGAGCCATGATTTTTTACTCTAACATGACTTGCACCATTTTTTGACTCACAACCCCCATTCTTCCCTATGCCTGCGTTACCCAGTTTGAGTAATTTCTTTTTACTCTAACCAGGCCGCAGCGCCCGCTAATGTCAATCCATAAATAAGGCGCCTGCCTGGCGCGTTGGAATGGCGTTAGCCGGCAGTACATTTTTTTACGAAAACCAGCGCTGGCGCTGGTTTGCGTCAAAAAGTGTAAATATGGGTCTTGTAGAGCATGCACGACATCAGTGTGCCTGTTTAGCCACTGTGTAGATGGAAACATGGGAGGAATCAGGTCATACAAGGATTTCACTCTCTCAGCGTAGTGAGGGAAATAAGTCTCTACAAAGTTAAGAAATCCCAACAGAGATTGCAACTTTTTCAGTGTGTTAGGAGCTTCGAAGGTAGAACACTTCTGAAGGAAGTCTAGAGCTAAATACTTGCCCCCACTGAATAACTCATATCCTAGGAAGCTCACCATCAGGTAGGCCATCACGATTTTTCAAAATCAATTTTTTAGCCATATGAAGTCAATATGGTCACTACTTTGTCTATCCTGGTTAGGTGAAGATTAAAATCATCATCAGTAAGATAGCTATAATCAATATATGACAATACTTCAGCATCTGGTTGTAAGATCTCCATGATTCACACTGAAACAATGTCAGGGCTGTTCTTCTACCCCATGGGTAAGCCTTAAAAATGAAAATTGCACTATGTCAAAACTGAAACTGGTGAAATACTCACTCTCAGGTGCTATTTGTTCAGCACCAAGTTGGTCATTAAACCTGTACTTTGTGTGTTTTGTACTGCATATGTTTGCATGTACAAATTTAAATGTCCATAGCCTAAAACTATTCTGTAGGAAACGTTTGGTTTGGAGTTGTAAAAAAGGGCATGTTTATTGGTGGGTGAGAAGGCAATGTTATGCCCAACTACTCTAACTGATCTAGTATTGCTTTTATACCACATTTTGCTTCTGGTTTTAGAGGGTATTGAGCTTGTGGTTGTGGTTCACTGTGTATGGGAATAATTTGTGGACTAGAGTATTCATTCTAACTCACTTGATTTCTGTGTGAGTCTGGAGCTTGTCTTACTACCCATTCACTGGCATATATTTCTCTGCTATTCTCAGGATCCAATAGGAGAGAAGGCTGTCCTTGTGACTACCTCCTCCTGAGGTGCTTCCTTAATAAGGTTGGAAGTCAGTTGTCTTCCACTAAGATGAAGTCGTAATTATCAAATAATTGTCTCCCCAAGAATTCTTTAATAATACGTGGTATGTCCCCGTCCAATTTGTATGTTTGTATTCTAACCCCTATCTGGAGAGTTTAAGTGTTGATCTGGAGTCTGAATCGTATACAGTCATCAGTTAGATTTGCATCCAGAAACCTCTGAGGCAACTGATGTACTATTGTGACGGCTCAGGTTCTGTCACCGGTTTACCCTCGTTTTCTTGAATTCCCATTCAGGGAGGTTCTTGCCTGGCAGTTTGGGCTGGACTGTTCCTAAGAGGAGCAGAGTCAAGACTGATTTGCATATGACTGGGTACAAACTGAGGTGGAATGGTGGGTAAAGAATATCGCTTGTGATGCAGCCCCACATGATTGCGTCTGAGATTAATTCAAGCATTCCATCCATCACCTTGCTTTTTAACTTTCTAAACGTGGCATTTCAGACTTGTGACTAAAGAATATAACTTTGTCATTAAAGTGTGCTCTTTGGGCACCAAAATCTACCTGTCCACCTTCTCTTCATTAAAAGTTATCATTTATTAAATGCAATAATGTAACTCACTGTTTTCCTATGGAAGAGATAGGCCTTGCAGTAGTGAAAAATTAATTTAGGAGTTTTTTATTACCAAGATATTTACATTTTTAAAAGTACATGTCCTATTTTTTAACTGTAGAGGGTCTACCTAGGGGACACCATATGTATTAGGAAGGACAGTTTGAGCCTGACAAAAGGTTTATTTTTCTAGGCTGAAATGGCAGTTTAAAACTTCACCCATAGGCTGCAAATGGAAGACCTGAGATATGTTTAAAGTGCTACGTGAGTGGTTGGCACAATATGGGGGTCATTACAACATTGGAGGTAAATGCCGCTTACCGCTGTGCAGAAGACCTCCAACACACCGCCGCGGCCGCAGAATTCCACCACAGCGATTATGACCCATAGCTCGGAATCCTCCAAAATTTAGACACCCACACAAGTCCGCCACACCAAAGGTCAGTGATAAACTGACGATAACAAAACCTCTACCGTCACTCCAACAGGAATACGCCCACACTATTATGACCCACGAATCCACGCAGCAGACTTTCAACTGCGGTATTCCATTGGCGGTACACACCGCCACGCTCAAAATACACACACATTTACAAAACACAACCACATTGGACAATTCCATATACACACACCTGATACACATACACACACCACTCCCACGCATCCATTACAATATAAAACACACACCCACATCACCCACAAACCCTTACGACCACAATTACGACTGAAGGTCAGAGAGAGACACCACCATCTACAAACTAGCATCCACAGGAACTCAACACCATCACTCACACAACATCCACTCACAAAACACCACACATCCCTAAACATCACCCCACACATCACACCACACACCACCCCACACATCACCCACACCACCCCACGGCACAGCAAAGACACCCCAGGTTCTCTGAGGAGGAGCTGAGGGTCATGGTGGAGGAAATCAGCCGGGTAGAGCCACAGCTATTCGGATCACAGGTGGGGCACACCACCATAGCTAGGAAGATGGAGCTATGGTGCAGAATCGTGGACAGGGTCAACGCAGTGGGACAGCACACAAGAACACAGGATGACATCAGGAAGAGGTGGAACGACCTACGGTGGAAGGTGCATTCCGTGGTCTCAAGACACCACATTGCGGTTCAGAGGACTGGCGGCGGACCCCCACCTCCTCCACAACAACTAACAACATGGGAGGAGGAGGTCTTGGCTATACTGCATCCTGAGGGCCTTGCAGGAGTAGCTGGAGGAATGTACTCTGGTAAGTCAAATCTTAACCATTACATCCCCACCCTACCTGCATGCTATCACATACCCCAACCCTCACCCCCACCCCCATCACTCCAACTTCTCACATATGTCCCACTATCACAACCAACCCATCCCAACACCAAGCCCTGCATGCAACACCAAAGCATGGACACCCATCACCAATGCATGGCCACTGCACATACCCACACGCACCCCTAAACAATTATCACACAAGCTCCCACACAAGAATGCAAGCACTGGGGTACAGGGTGTAGGAAAGTACCATCTTGCCTGGCATGTTACCCCCATATTTCACTGTATATATGATGTTTTAGTCTATGTGTCACTGGGACCCTGCCAGGCAGAGCCCCAGTGCTCATAAGTATGTGCCCTGTATGTGTTCCCTGTGTGATGCCTAACTGTCTCACTGAGGCTCTGCTAACCAAAACCTCAGTGGTTATGCTCTCTCTGCTTTCAAAATTTGTCACTAACAGGCTAGTGACTACATTTACCAAATCACATTGGCATACTGGTACACCCATATAATTCCCTAGTATATGGTACTGAGGTGCCCAGGGTATTGGGGTTCCAGGAGATCCCTATGGGCTGCAGCATTTCTTTTGCCACCCATAGGGAGCTCTGACAATTCTTACACAGGCCTGCCAGTGCAGCCTGAAGGAAATAACGTCCACGTTATTTCACAGCCATTTACCACTGCACTTAAGTAACTTATAAGTCAGTGTCAACTTGCGTGCAAAGTTACTTATTGTGTGGGCACCCTGGCACTAGCCAAGGTGCCCCACATCGTTAAGGGCAAATTCCCCGGACTTTGTGAGTGCGGGGACACCATTACACGCGTACACTGTACATAGGTCACTACCTATGTACAGCGACACAATGGTAACTCCGAACATGGACATGTAACATGTCTAAGATCATGGAATTGTCACCAGTATGCCAATGTGAATTGGTAAATTTAGTCACTAGCCTGATAGTGACAAATTTGGAAAGCAGAGAGAGCATAACCACTGAGGTTCTGGTTAGCAGAGCCTCAGTGAGACAGTTAGGCATCACACAGGGAACACATACAGGGCACATACTTATGAGCACTGGGGGGACAATTCCATGATCCCCCGGGTCTCTAGCACAGAACCCGGGTACTGCCAAACTGCCTTTCCGGGGTCTCCACTGCAGCTGCTGCTGCTGCCAACCCCTCAGACAGGTTTCTGCCTTCCTGGGGTCCAGGCAGCCCTGGCCCAGGAAGGCAGAACAAAGGACTTCCTCTGAGAGAGGGTGTAATACCCTCTCCCTTTGGAAAGAGGTGTGAGTGCTGGGGAGGAGTAGCCTCCCCCAACCTCTGGAAATGCTTTGAGGGGCACAGATGGTGCCCATCTCTGCATAAGCCAGTCTACACCGGTTCAGGGATCCCCCAGCCCTGCTCTGGCGCGAAACTGGACAAAGGAAAGGGGACTGACCACTCCCCTGACCTGCACCTCCCAGGGGAGGTGCCTAGAGCTCCTCCAGTGTGTCCCAGACCTCTGCCATCTTGGAAACAGAGGTGTTTGTGGCACACTGGACTGCTCTGAGTGGCCAGTGCCAGCAGGTGATGTCAGAGGCTCCTTCTGATAGGCTCTTACCTCTCTTGGTAGCGAATCCTCCTTCCTTGGTAGCCAAACCTCCTTCTCTGGATATTTAGGGTCTCTGCTTTGGGGAATTCTTCAGATAACGAATGCAAGAGCTCACCAGAGTTCCTCTGCATCTCCCTCTTCACCTTCTACCAAAGGATTGACCGCCGACTGCTCAGGACACCTGCAAAACCGCAACAAAGTAGCAAGACGACTACCAGCAACCTTGTATTGCTTCATCCTCCCGGCTTTCTCGACTGTTTCCAGATGGTGCATGCTCTGGGGGTAGCCTGCTTCCTCGCTGCACCAGGAGCTCTGAAGAAATCTCCCATGGGTCGACGGAATCTTCCCCCTGCAACCGCAGGCACCAAAAGACTGCATCACTGGTCCTCTGGGTCCCCTCTCAGCATGACGAGCGTGGTCCCTGGAACTCAGCAACTCTGTCCAAGTGACTCCCACAGTCCAGTGAGTCTTCAGTCCAAGTTTGGTGGAGGTAAGTCTTGCCTCCCCACGCTAGACTGCATTGCTGGGTACCGTGTGATTTGCAGCTGCTCCGGCTTCTGTGCACTCTTCCAGGATTTCCTTCATGCACAACCAAGCCTGGGTCCCCGACACTCTAACCTGGAGTGCACAACCTTCCGGCGTCATGGGTCTCCCTTTTGTGACTTCGGGTGGACTCCAGTTCACTCTTCTTCCAAGTACCTTTTCAGGTACTTCTGCGGGTGCTGCCTGCTTCTGTGAGGGCTCCCTGTCTTGCTTGGTACCCCCTCTGTCTCCTCCTCCAAGTGGTGACGTCCTAGTCTCTCTTGGGCCACAGCAGCACCCAAAAACCTCTACTGCAACCCTTGCAGCTAGCAAGGCTTGTTTTCAGTCTTTCTGCGTGGGAACACCTCAGCAAGCTTCATCGCGATGTGGGACATCCATCCTCCAAAGGAGAAGTTCCTAGTCCTCTTCTTTCTTGTAGAACTCTAAGCTTCTTCCAACAGGTTGCAGCTTCCTTGCACCCTCAGCTGGCATTTTCCTGGGCTCCTGCCCACTCTCGAAACTGTCGCGACTATTGGACTTGGTCCTCTTGTCTTACACGCACTCAGGGCCAGAAATACACTGTTGTTGCATTGCTGGTGTTTGTTCTTCCTGCAGAATCCCCCAATCACGACTTCTGTTCTCTCTGGGGTAGTAGGTGCACTTTACACCTACCTTTCAGGGTCTTGGGGTGGGCTATTTTTCTAACCCTCACTGTTTTCTTACAGTCCCAGCAACCCTCTACAAGCTCACATAGGTTTGGGGTCCATTCGTGGTTCGCATTCCACTTTTGGAGTATATGTTTTGTGTTGCCCCTATACCCATGTGCTCCTATTACAATCTAGTGTAACTTTACATTGCTTGCATTACTTTTCTTGCTATTACCTGCATAATTTTGGTTTGTGTACATATATCTTGTGTATATATCTTATCCTCATACTGAGGGTACTCACTGAGATACTTTTGGCATATTGTCATAAAAATAGAGTACCTTTATTTTTAGTACTTCTGTGTATTGCGTTTTCTTATGATATTGTGCATATGACACCAGTGGTATAGTAGGAGCTTTCCATGTCTCCTAGTTCAGCCTAAGCTGCTTTGCCATAGCTACCTTCTATCAGCCTAAGCTGCTAGAAACACCTCTTCTACACTAATAAGGGATAACTGGACCTGGCACAAGGTGTAAGTACCTCTGGTACCCACTACAAGCCAGGCCAGCCTCCTACACAGGGTCACCCACCCATTGCACACCATGCCACACACAGATGCAATAATCAACCCTTTACACCCCTGCAGGACCCCTATCCAACGTCACCAGACAGGAGGGTCCAGACATGTCCACACCACCCACAGAAGAGGCCCACAGTGATGACAGCAGCTCTATCCACCTGGATCTAGATGACCAGCCCGGCCCATCTGGGACCTCAGGACAGTCGGTTCCCCTCACACTGGCACAAGCCACAACAGAGCCTCCCCCCTCTGGAAACACCAGCGCAGCACCCACCCAGCGGGCCCATACCTCTGTCCCCAGGACACGTCAAGCAGCAGTGTGTCCACCACTACAGGGAACCCAGGCTAACCCACCACCCCAACAACACCAGGGACCTGGGGGAAGTGGTAGTGGGCACACGGTTTAGGGGACAGAGGCCCATGAACACAGGGGAACTGGGAGGGCTGCTGTGCAACAGGAGGAGGACAGGCCCACGGAACCCACTCTCCACGAGGCCCTCTCCAACATCATGGGAGCCTACCACCATTCCCAGGAGACAATGGCAACGGTACTGGCCAAGTTTCAGGAGACCCAGCGGCTGCAGTAGGAACAGTATTTGGGGTTCAGGGAGGAACTCAAATCCATCAATACCACCCTGGGCACCATTGTAGTGGTGCTGAAGGAACTCGTCAATACCAGGAGGGACACTGTGGCACAACAAGGGGCCCCTGACACTAGCCTCAATGATGAACTGCCCACCACCTCCGCCGGCGCTAGTGGACAGGAGGCACCGCCACAGGACCACAACACCAGCACCCCACCCCCTGCAGATGGAGAACCACCCCGCAAGGGGTCCCTGAGATCCAGGACAAAGACAGAGAACAATGCCAAGACCCCTGCCAAGAAATGAGACCACCCTGATTGTCATCCTTCTGTCCCACTTTTTCTCCCTGTCAATCCTTAAACTGCCGTAGCTCCACTTCCTATGCTCCTTTGGACAATGCACCTCTGAGACTAATAGACTGGACTCTGCCATGGACATTCCTCCACCATCACCCCTGACCATTTTACAACCCCCTCCAATATTTAGCACTTAAATAAACACCCTTAAAGCACAAAACAAACTGGAGTCAGTCTGTGCTTTTGAAAATGTGTATTTGCAATAACTGTGTAAAAATGCTACATCCATTGTATTGTCAACATACCTATGTCACACAGCTCTAGTCCATGAGGAAACAAAGCAGATGTCACACAGTGGGACCAACATCTTTAAAATTGAAAGGGCAAGTGACAACTCAGGGTCCATACACTGGGTGAAAGTGATAGACAGATGAGAGGTAGAACCAAGGCCACATGTGTCCCATCAATGTCACCTATGATGTTGGGGATATGTCCCAGGGTATAGAAGTCACCTTTCACTGTAGGCAATCCTCCACCTGGGGGAAAACGATGTAGCTGCGCATGTGTTTTAGCAGGGCAGACAACACGCTGGACAACACGTTTGAAAACATAGGCTGGGACATCCCTGATGGTAGGGCAACTGTTGTTTGAAAATACCCACTTGCCAGGAAATGGAGTACTGACAGCACCAACACTAGAGGGGGGATTCCTGTGGGATGGCAGATTGCTGACATCAGGTCTGGCTCCAACTGGGCACACAGTTCCAGGATTATGCACGATCAAGTCTGTAGGTGACAATTACATGTCGCTCCTACATTGTCGACAGATCCACCAGCGGTCTGTACACCGGAGGATGCCGCCACCTTCTCATCTGCCCCAGCAGACGTGCTCTATGGAGGAGAACAGTGAGCAGAGAGTCAACCAATACTGAGGTACGTTAACACAACTTTATTCCTCAATTTTTTTAAACCGCTATGTGCCTGTATTAGTGTGTATGCAAGGCCTAGATATGTGTGACGCATTTAAAATTAATGCTGTGTGGACCCCTGAAATGGCGTCTGCCTGACCTGTAATGTGGGACAAGGGGATATGAGGTAACTGCGCTGGCATTGTACACCGTTGCGGTAGGCGGTCAAAGAATGCGGCGCAATCCTGCAATGGTTAACATTGGACCCTATGGGTCCGAGGAGCCAATGACGATCTACGCCGGCGGTGATGGTACGCACCGCCGCGGACGTGACGGCCATTTTCTCTCTGTTCAATCACTTGATACCTGATCTTCAACACTGCAAGTGCTGCTGTGACCTCAGTCTGGAAGAGACAATGGCTCATGTGTCTGGGGAAAGGGCCACTGCCTTCAGCACGGAGGAGTTGGAGAAACCAGTGGATGGGGTCCTCCCCCAGTACATGCTACTCTACGGTCCACCAGACAAACAGGTAAGTACACTGTGAGCATGCCGAATGAGCAATGCCTGTCTGGAGTGGTGTGGATGGAAGATGGGGGTGGGAATGAGGCGTGCATGAAACGACGGTGAGTGCATGTGCGTCATGGCAAGGGTAGGGATGCGGGCCAATGACTGTGACGGTGCGACGGTTATATCTGCTCCTTTTCCACTGTACTATTCCTGTAGATCAGCGCCCACCAGAAGAAGGATATTTGGCTTACCATCACCAAGGAAGTCCGGGCTCTGGGTTTCCAGCACAGACGGAGCACCCACTGCCGTAAAAGATGGGAGGACATTTGCCGCTGGAGCAAGAAGACGGCGGAAGCCCAGCTGGGGATGGCCTCCCAATGTGGGAGGGGTGCCCGTCACACCATGACCCCTCCCTGATGTTCCAGATCCTAGCAGTGGCATATCCGGATTTGGATGGGCACTTGAGGGAATCACAGCAGCCACAAGGGGGTAAGTACACTCTCATTCAGCTGATTCTGCACTCATTGGACGTGTCTGGGTTGGGGTAGGTAGGCTGTGAGTTCCCCTAGGCCAGGGCGAGTTTAGTAGGCAAGGTCCCGTCGTAAGGCAGGCCATGTGGCACCCCACCCCACCTGTGTTCAGAGCCAACTACACCTAGTCAGGCTCCTGTGACTTCCATGTGTACAGCAATCGAGCATAGGCCTTGTAACCCATGTCCCTGTGATTAATTAGGGAACTCCAAGTGCACGGCGTAGTGCAGGGGGTTTCTGTGTCTGTAGTGTCCGCCAACGGTAGCGGTATTGCATGCACTCAACATGTCTTTCTTCTTTCTCACCCCCCCATTTTTGTGCTCGCCCTGTTCTTGTGTGCATTAGCATCATCAGGATGAGGAGCAGTGGCACCGGAGCAGGAGGGAGCTGCATCCCACATGGCCCTGGAGGGCAAGACAACTGAGTCTGAAGCCACCAGTGGGACGGAGGGCGAGGGGAGCTCCACGGCGGGGACAGGAGCTGAGACCAGCGACACAGACTCCTCCTCTGATGGGAGCTCCCTTGCGGTGGTGGGCCCCTCTGTGCCCACCGCAGCTACAGGTACAGCCGCCACCCCCCTACCAACACCGCCCTCCCAGCAGCCCCTCAGCGTGTGCCCTGTGGCCGCTCACCCAGGAGGGTGGGCATCTCCTTCGCCCCAGGCACCTCAGCCCCTGCCCCAGTCACCCCTGCTGCCCTCAGTGAGGAGGCCATGGACCTCCTCAGGTCCCTCACTGTTGGGCAGTCTACCATTTTGAATGCCATCCAGGGTGTTGAGAGGAATTTTCATCAAACAAATGCATACCTGGAGGGCATTCATTCTGACATGGTGGCCCAACAGAGAGCATTTGAGGCTCTGGCCTCACCACTGATGGCAGCCATTGTCCCTGTGTCCAGCCTCCCCCCTCCAACTTCCTCTACCAAGACCCAAACCCCTGTACCTCAGCCTATCCCAAGCACACCATCAGACCAGCATGCACACACCTCAACACACAAGGGTGGCTCTTGCAAACGTAAGCACCACACATCCCACAAGCACTCACACAAGCATCATACACATGCACACATACCAACATCCACTGCCTCCACTGGGTCCCCCTCCACCACATCTCCCTCCTCCCTCCCTGTCTTGTCTCTACTCACACCTGCATGCACTACATCTTCAGCCACTACGTCCATCACCAGCACACCCATCACCACACCCCGCTCACTTGCACGCACCACCCCCACTACCATTCACACATCCCCTGTGTCCTCTCCCAGTGTGTCTGTGAGCCCCCCTCCCAAGGTACACAAATGCAGCCACACACCCACCCAACACCTCACGACAGCCTCCAGCCCATGCACCTTCACCCAAAGTCAGCAAACGTACACCTCCTACAACCACTACCTCTTCCTCCACTCCCAAACCCCCTCCATCTACCCATCCAAGTTTGTCCAAAAAACTTTTCCTGTCCAACCTTGACCTCTTCCCCAAACCTCCCCCACCCCTTCAGTCCCCTAGGGCCCGCCTTTCCAGGTCCCAACCCAGCACCTCAGCCACCACATCACCGGGCACAGTGGTGCCAGCAGTAACCGGCTTCTGGAGTGCGCCAAGCAGCAGGGCAGCCAGTGTGCCAAGGAGCCAGACCACGGACAGTCCCCCACCTCAAAAGCATAAACAGTTGACCAGTGCCTGGCGGGAGAAAGGCAAAACATCTTCCACCAAAGCCTCTCCCAGGAGTACTGTTGGGAGTTGGAAGACAGCTGCACCACCATCCAAGAGCACAGAAAGACAGGCAAGTCGCCGAAAACCTGCATGGCGGACAAGACCGCCACCAGCACCGCTGCCAAGGACACCGCCGCCACAAGCACCACTGCCAAGGACACCACCGCCACAGGCACCGCTGCCAAGGACACCGCCGCCACCAGCACTACTTCACAGGACACCGCTGCCACCGGCACCGCAGGAAAATGAGCGCCAAAAGCTCCAACGCTACTGGGGCCACCACGAGCAGGATGAAGTACCCTGGGCACCAAGCCCCCTCCAAAACCAGTGGAGAAAGGCATCCAGTACCTCAGTCCTTGGCAGGATGAAGCACTCTGGGCACCAAGCCCCCTCCAGAACCAGTGGAGTATCCCATCCACTACCTCAGTCCTTGGCAGGATGAAGTACTCTGGGCACAAAGCCCCCTCCTGAACCAGTGGAGAGATACATCCACTACCTCAGTCCTTGGCAGGATGAAGCACTCTGGGCACCAAGCCCCCTCCAGAACCAGTGGAGAAAGGCATCCACTACCTCAGACCTTGGCAGGATGAAGCACTCTGGGCACCAAGCCCCCTCCAGAACCAGTGGAGAAAGGCATCCACTATCTCAGTCCTTGTCAGGATGAAGCACTCTGGGCATCAAGCCCCCTCCAGAACCAGTGGAGAAAGACATCCACTACCTCAGTCCTTGGCAGGATGAAGCACTCTGGGCACAAAGCCCCCTCCAGAACCAGTGGAGACTGTTATCCACTTGTGAGACTGTGGCTTTGCACTCCCCAGGACCAAGCAGTGGGCAAACCACCCTCTGGAGAGACTGTGGCTTTGCACTCCCCAGGATATATCAATGGGCATGGAGTCCCCTCGTGGATCTGGCGTTGTGCACTCATCCGGCTGAGGTGCCCCTCCTTCCCTTCCCCCTGAGGTGCCTGTTGTATTTCGAACTGATGCCCCAGCAGTGTTCTCTCTGTTTTGATCGGGTATCTTGTGTGGGCCTCGCCCATGCATTTTGGGCCCAGTGGAACACGGACTTTAATGGTGGAATACCTTGGACTTGTATTCTTGGTGTATATATTTGTTAATAGTGTATATATATATTTTTGAGTACTGAATTTTAATAGATTGCAATCGTTCACCTCCTTTCCTTTTGTCTTTGCATTCTTCCGGGGGGGTTAGGGGGTGTAACTGTAATGTATCATGATGTATTAGTGTGTGTGTTGTCGTGGGTGAGGGTGGGGGTGGGGGTGTTGCGTGTGTGTGTCACTCTCTTTTCCCTCCCCCCTCCCCTGTGTCGTAGGCTGGCGTTCGTGCTCCTGGTAGAGGAGCAGGAAGACAAAGGCAGGGAGTATCTGGAGTTCCGGTTTCATGGTGTCCTGGTTCCTCGTGGGGTGTGAAGAAGTAAGCGTTTTCCCTTCCAAGTCCTGTTTCCGCCATGTTTTTGTTTGCAGTGAATCCGCCCCGGAAAAGGTGGCGGATTGGACTGTTGTAATACTGTGGGCGGTACATTGTGTTCTGCCTGTCTGTTGGCGGTTACCACCGTGGTGTTCATTTGTACCGCCGTGGCGGTCGGAGTGTTAAAGTGGCTGTCTATGTTGGCGGTTTCTGCCACTGTCGTGATTCAATTTTTTTACCACCGTTTTACCGCTGCTTTAACACCAACCGCCAGGGTTGTAATGTCCACCTATGTGGCACAGATGCACTAGTAGCATTTTATGTACATACCCTGGATATGTGTAGTACTACTTTACTAGGGCTTTACAAGTAAATTAGTTGTGGCAATGGGGTTTGTGCCAATTTTACTATGTTTTATGGAGAGAGCACAAGCACTTTAGCACAGGTTAGCAGTGGTAAAGTGTGCATAGTACAAAAGCCATCAAAAATGAAGCCAGCAAAAAAGGAGTGTTGAATGGAAAATGTTAGGGGAGAGCTACACCCAGGATGCTAGGTCTAAAAGGTTGTCTCTCTGTGGGGCCTCCTCAAGAGGTAAGGACTGTGAAAAGACTCAGGTTAATGAAGCTTACCGGTAAGCAATCTGATCAATATCTTGGAAATTTGCAATAGGCTTATTTGTCCCACATTTATGAGATTAAAAGATCAAAATAAACTTTTTAAGGGAAGTGAAATATATTACTACAAAGTATAATTTATTTTCTATTTTGACTTTTTTTTTCTTGTGGCAATGTTATTTTAACTTTCAGTTTACTTTCTTATTTCTTGCTGTTGGCTCATGGGTATATCAGTCCATCCCCTGTGGAGCACTTGCTTCAAAATATTTTCAATACACAAAGGACTATTTCACATCTCAAAATGACACTGAATCATTGCACATGAATGCATTGTATATGGAAAGCAATTGTGTATTTTAACTGCAGCAGGTTAGATATATATATTTATAGTAAAGCAAAAAATGACATCGCACTACAAGGAATAATAACATTTTATTAGTAGTTGGAGTCCAATGTTCTTTACTATAGATTATTTAACTGAATTTTAACCATATGATCTCTTAACAGACTCCAAATGCAGTCACACAGATCTCATCCGGTACACATTGCCTCTAATACCTCTGAACAACAACAGTACTTTTAGCATTTCTGGGCCCGTAGACCTAAATCGTTCCCGGTAACGGGCTGCATCGCCACCAAAGTAGCAATTATGCAAAGGATATAACTTATATAGTAAAGGAGATTTATCCTCTCATGGTTTAGTTGGATGGCGTGATGAGAGTTCTTGCCTTCAAGGCTGTCGAAGCCTCCCAGTGTTAGTATACTACGAAGCGATTTGTATCACAGTCAATTTCTCCTTAGATAAAGCTCTCTATGCGGATGGTGTCTGGTGCAGCTGCCACCTTATATACAAAAAAAAACAAATTGGTCTCAAGGCAGCACGCAAAGTTTCTCCTTTGTTTATAAAAAGCACTCATCTGCCATTGACGCGTTTTGACTAACCGTCTATCTCAAAATGGCATCAGATTTGAATGAGTCCGTCTTTGCTGATCATTTATACATTTTATTAAGAGGCTGTCCTCAGGCCACTCTAGGTGATTAAGAGGGAGTGTAAACACCTTGAAAGGCAATAGAGCTGTGCACATAACCCAAAGGCTAAGGACAGGTTTAAAACTGCACAAACAAAAGTTATTAGAAGAAAGTAAAAAATGAAAAAAAAACTTTCTTTGCTGATAGGATTTTAAAAGCTGCCAATAAATCAAGAGATATTTTTAAAATAGTGAAAGTTTTTACTTCCATAGAGGCACGTGCTGGGTGTCTGGAGCCCTCAGTCAAATGGTGCCAACAATTGGTCCAATATTTTCAGGAAGAGATTAAAAATATCCAAACAAACCTTTATCTTTCTCCTCAGATTACAAATATTCTATTGGATAACCTGCAGCCTAGACTACTTCAGGACTCGACCCCACTGCTGGATAGTTTTGACCCTCTTTCTCTGGAAGGCTTGTACAAGTAATTGAGAATACTAAGCCAGGGTCTCCCGCAGAGCCGTACATCTTGGACAGAGATTATGAATCCCTTGGCTAATAGTTTCTTGAATGCCTCTTTAACATCAGTAATAGTACCCAGTGCATGGAAGTAAGCAAAAATCCCAATGCTGCTGCTGAAGAAACTCCAGGTTGATGCAGGTGACCCATCTAATTATAGACCAGTCTCCTTCCTTCCTGCCCTTTCAAAGATTCTGGAAAAACATGTTAACCACCAGTTGTCTTACTACTTGGAAAGCAACAATTTATTGCATTCACGTCGATCTGTTTTTTGTCCCAATTACCATGTGGAAACAGTGCTAGTGGAGGTAGTAGATCATATAAGGGGTTCCTTAGATGCTGGAGGCAGTGGTGTGTTGAAACTGCTTGATTTGACGGTAGCCTTTAACACGGTGCCCCATCTGTGGTGTCCATGGTTTTCGTGTGGGTCATGCAATCTCCAGGTGGGAGTACCACAGGGTTCAGCCTTGAGCCACAGTCAATTTAATATCTATCTCACCCTCTTGCATGTTTGGCTGAGTCCTTGGATGCTAAAATAATTTTTTATGCTGATGATCCCCAGCTACTTTTTACTTGGGATAAGGATGACATTCTCGGGGGATAAAATTTGATCTTGTCTGTCAGCTGTCTTTCAGTGGATGACTCAACATCAGCTGAAATGTAATGCGAAAAAGACAGAGGTACTCTTTTTTGGGGAAAGAACCTTTGAGCCCTGACAGTCTTTCTGGCCAGTAGATGCACCGCATCCCATCCATCAAACAAGTGTTGTTAAAAATCTAGAAAAGTGGATGAGGAGCTCTACTTTCTGTCTCAGGTCGGTGATGTAGTTGGGACCTGCTTTTGCCTGCTTCGAGTACTGAAGAAGTTCTTGCATCTTCTTACTCTCCCTGACTGGAAATTGGTAGTTCAGGCTTAATCACTTCTAGACTTGTTTATGGGACTGCACTGTATTTAGGTTGCCTGATTAGCTGGTGAACAGACTGCAGGTGGTCCAAAATGCGTCAGCCCATACGTTGCTCTGTCTACTCCTAAGAGCACATATCTCTCCATAACTGAGAAAATTACATTGGATGCCTGTAAGGAAGAAAATCCATTTCAAGGTTCTGCTCTTGATACATAAAGCCCTACACCAGTTCAGTGCTGGCTATCTTAGAGACAGGGTTGGCTTCTATGTGCACCCTAGGCTCCTAAGCTCTACCAACCTTTTCTTGGCCAAAATCCCTGCGACTCGGTGGTCCAGAATTGGGGGAAGATCCTATTCCTTTTTTGAGACCTTCCCTTTGGAAAAAGCTTCCTATAGAACTTCTGAGGATTTCAGATTCCTCCCATTTTCATAACAAACTCAAAACATGGCTCTTCCTGCAGGTCTAGGATTTCTTTCCCTGTAGAGTCCCACCAAATGTGTTCAGTATCAGAACACTCTTTGGAGTAACAATTGCGCTTTAGAAATGCAGTTTACATTACTTTACATTTTGGTATTTTTTGGGTAGCTTACCCATCTTTTATCAATCTAGCAGAGGGTGGCACCCATTTTCTTTGCCTGCAGTAACTTGCCTGGCACCCTTGCTGTGTCACTACTGACATGGCTTTGTTTGATAGACATCAATCTATCAATCAAGGATTTATAAAGCACAGCAAATCACCCGTGAGGTCTCAAGGTGCCTCTGAGGGTCTCAAGGTGGTAGAGCTGCTAACTGCTTCATGGTTATCTGGTAATTCATGTATTGAGTCCTTTCCTGAATTGCTGGACTGATGAGGTGGTCCTGAGATGCGGAGAAGGTCATTCCAAGCTTTGGTTGCCAGGTGTGAGAAGGAGCGTCCTCTGCTATTGCATTGATGGATCTGAGGGGTGTCTGTGAGGAAGGAGGAGGTGGATCATATCTTGTTGGTTGGTGGAAGGCCATGTTCTTGTTGATGTATGCTGGTCCTTTGTTGTGTCAGTGTGGGTCAACATTTTGAGCTGGCATCTCTTCTGGATCAGTGTGACTTCTTGAGGTGGGGTGTAATGTGGGTCGAACCAGAGAGGTTGAGGATGAGTCTTGTCACTGAGTTTTGTATTGACTGTAGTCTCTTCAGGAGGTGTGTGGTAATTCCTACATAGAGTGTGTTCCCTTAGTCAAGCCTGCTGGTGACGAGGGCCTGTATAATGGTCCTTCTGGTGTTGACTGGAAGCCACTTTAAGATCTTGTGGAGCATGTGTAAGGTGTGGAAGCAGGTGAACAAGACTATGTTTACTAGTTTATTCATAGATAGCTTGCTGTACAAGATGATGCTGAGGTGGCGGGTGTGGCCTGTTGGGGTAGGAGATAGGCCAAGTTCAGCCAGTCACCATGGCAAGTTGTTGTTCCCAAAGATGAGAACTTCTGTCTTGTCTGTGTTGATTTTGAGACAGGTGTCCTTCATCCAGTCAATGAAGTTCATGATAAATTTGTGGAGGCTGCCTCTGGTGGTTGAGTGGTCTTCTGATAATGAGAGGATGAGTTGGCTGTCATCAGCATAGGAGATGTGGTGGTGTCTGTTGATCAAGATCTAATGGGAGACGTGTAGAAGGCAGCTGACAGGTCAAAGGGGATATGTGCTGCCATTTTACAGCAGTCTAGGAGGGCCTTAATGTTGTCAGGGGCTGAGATCAGGGCTCTTTTGGTGTTGCAGTGGCCCTGAATCTGGATGAAGAAGGGTTGAGGAGATTGTTGTATTCCAGATGTTTGGTGAATTGCTGATTGATTGTCTTCTCAAGAACCCTTGCTGGAAAGGGAAGCAGGGAGATGAGCCGGTATTACTTCAGTTCTGCAAGGTCCACATCTTCCTAGTCCTCAGGTAAGGAGGACGAGGTGATGGAGGTGGTCAGGACTTTCTTGAGCTCGTTTCTCCCAACAGTGGGGCAGGGGTACGTGGGTGCTCCTGAGTGCACAGAGTTCATGAAGGAGATTGTGGCTTGAGTTCTAAGAGGATCCTGATGGGTGAGCAGGTGTTCAGGGTTTGAGCAGGCTAACACTGTTGGCAGCAGGGAATTGAGGTTTGAAGTTTTCATAGATGACTGAGATCTTGTTATAGATGAAGTCCGGTAGGATATGGGAAGGGGTGATGTTTTCGGCAGCTACAGGGTTGCAGAACTCTTTCATGATGGTAAAGAGCTCCTTGCTGCAATCTGTGCTGGCTTCTATGTGGTCTGCAAGGGTGTTCTTCTTTATTTCTTTCAGGAGGCTGTGGTACTGGTTGAGTGCTGTGTTGTAGATGGTATGGCATTCTGTCTCTTTGCTGGTGTGCCACTTACTTTCTAGTTGCCAACAGCTGTGTTTGGTGGATTTCAGCTCCACAGTGAACCAGCTGGCCCTTCTGGCTGGCTTGGTGAGGGCAATTGTGTTGGTGCATTCTGTGATCTGCTGTGATCAGTTTTTTGCAGCTTGTTCTGGGTTGGAAGTTCTGTCTGAGAGGTGGGAGCTGAGAGCGTTGTTCCACTGGTTATCTGATATCTTTTTCAGGTTTTTACACATGTAGCTGGGGGGCATGGTGCCAATGCTGGTAGGCCCTGAGATGGTGAAGTGAATTCTGTACCCATGTGAGCTACGAGATGTGGTTGTACTTGACTCTGTCACTGCACATGAAAATGGGGTAGAGTGTGTGTCCTGCAATGACGTAGGGTCAGGGACAAGCTGCTTGAGGCTGATGTTGCTCATGCTTTCTGAGAAGTTGATTGTGTTGGTGTCGCTGGGGTCATTGAGGTAAAGGATGGTGATGCAGAAGCTGGGGCTGGGCACTGATTGTGCTTTGTTCATTTGTGTGGATTTGGAAGTTGAGATGCTCCATTATTGGGGTTGAGTTTTCTGAGGAAGTCATGTAGAGGATGGTACTGTTGCATTTAATGGCTATTCCACCTCTGTGTCTGTTGGTTTGATCCCGGTGTGTTATCTCATAGTCTTAAAGGGGGTGATGGTGATATTAGGCATGGATGTGGGATTCAGCCAGGTCTCTGTGAGGAAGATGTGGTTTGAGGTGAGGGATGAGATAGTGTTACAGATCTCCGTGGTGTGTTTGCTGAGTAATGGTGCGTTGAGTAGAATGCACTGGAGTTTTGGTGTGGTGATCTCGGTTTGTGTGGTGGAAGGTCATGTTTGCAGAGTCTCTGCCTTTGTTGGTTGCTTCAGGGGAAGCGGCGCTGCTAGCAGGAGAACGATTCTCTGGTGGTGCATGGAAATAGGCAGCAACAGTTGTCATTGTGCCTGGGATTCACGGCTTGGAGGTCTGAATTGGTGTAGCTATGCAGTGTGAGAAATCCAGGGTGCCTGGAACTGGCTGTGGTCCAGGCGTGGACGGTTGCAGAAGGGCTTGCACTTAGCCCACCTTTAGCATGCTGGTTGAGGGTCAGCTGCGTTTGTCCACTGCGCCCCACTGAAACCTCCATTAAGTAGGTCATGGGAGGAGAGAGGGGCACTGGGAGGCGGTGGGTGGGGCTGGGCGGGAGACAGGAAATAACTGTCAGCAGGCAGGAGCAGCAATGAGGAAAAAAGCAGGAAGAAAGCACACCAAAAACTGAGGGAAAAGCAAGGGTAAAGCAATGAAAATGAGGAAAAGCAAGGGTAAAGCAAACAAAGTGCAGGGGAAAAAGCAAGGAGAAAGAAGTGATCATGAAGATAAAGCAAGGAGAAGGCACATAAAAAATCAGGTGGGAAAAGTAAGGGCAAAGCAGTGAAAGTAGTGAAAACAAGGGAAAAGCAAAGAGAAGGCACAGGAAAAAAAACTGGGGAAAAAGCAAGAAGAAGACAGGAGCATAAGCAAGGTAGCAGGATGAGTACAGCTGAGACTGGGACCTTTTGAACTGTAATTTGTTGTGGAAGATGGCCCCGTTAGAAGAGTGTAAATAGATGTCAAACAATTTTTGGACTGATACTGCTGGTTCTTCAACTCTGAAGGTGCACGGAGTTCTGCCAAACAGGCCTTATTGTCAGTGCTCTGACCCTTAAAAGGTATATTGGTAATTCTTTCACACACAATTGGCATAAGTTAACTTACTTGTAAGTCCCAAAAATACTGCCCCTAGTACATGGAACTTTCCTTCGTCCTGTAGGTTATGTTCCCTCACGGGCTGAAGCACTTTTTGCCCCACTGTCAGTATGACAAAGAAAAGCATGGACCCCAGATTGCCTTTGTCAGTTGACAGAGCAGTTTTAAACTGCTAACTTGACTTTGTAATTTACACCAATGACAAAGCCCAAACATTCTTTTTTACTATGTAAAATGCCCATAAGGCAGGCCTTTAAAGCCCAGAAGGCATGGGAAATTATACTAATAAGAAGGATATCTGCTTCATTACCTATACATGTCCTGACAGTAAACGCCCTGTATTGTCGATTTTACTATGGAAAGATGTATAGCCTCATTGGATGATATGAAGTTAAACACTCAATAACTCAGCAGTGCTGACTTCTAAATGAGACTAGTAAATATGGTATTCAGGTATGAAACAAACTATTGAATTAAACCTGACTTGTTACTCAAGTGGAGTTTGATGTAACTTTTGCACAAATGGCAAATTTAGAAATTGGCCACTTTGTTGCCCTCATTTTCAAGTAGCCATTTACGTTTGCCCACTAGCTGCTGTCCTTAAGACAACTCTCTTCCCCCCTTGGGATAAGTGAGAATGACTTTCAGGAAGTGGAAGAAAGGACCTGCCAAGGGAAGAGGTGTAATCACCTCCTGGAAAGATGGCCGGAATGGGCTAGAGCCCAGAAGGTAAGCATTAAAGGCGAGCCATCTTTGAAGGGCAAATGGTAGTCACACATAGAAGGGGCTGCTCTTTTGTTTTAGCATACAAGCTGGCATCCCGGGCAGGAAGGGAGAAGTTTTTGCTAAAATCATTTTTCAAGAAGGTTGTAGCCCCCAGTAGTAACACCTATGGTTTGGGATCGGGAGCTCCACACATCAAGTGAAGGGTTCTGCCATGTTGGGAATCGGCAGAATAGTTCTTGGCTAGGTAAATGCACACTTTGCAGGAAAAAAACATCAAGCACATGAGATTTGGTAACCCATTGGCTAGCTAGTTGCCACATCCCACTAGGTTCATAGTGGGTATAAAAGCGCACCTCAGCCTCAGATACCGACTGCACTGGAGAGAGAACAGAAGAACTGGGCTGCTGTTCCCTGGAACAAGCAAAGTGAGGATGCACAAAAATCTAGACTGCACCTGGGGCATCTTGGGTTAGCAAAGAAAGGACTCTGCTTATCGCGTCACACTTGTAGACAAGTCATTCCTGACTCCCAGAGAAAGTAGGTGACTCCAAGAGTCAGTTGGCTTAATCTCTGTTATAGCCACAGGGCAATAAAAGCTGAAAAGCCTTCACCCTTGCGAGCCCAGCACTAAGAATCCTGACTGCTGCTAAATACTTACATGCAAGCTGGGAGGCCAAGTCCTGACCCTTAACAATTGCTCTCAAGTATGCTGAGCTATGGGTAAGTCATTAGAGTACAGTTTGGCCACCAAGCACAGAGGTTACTGCAAGATAAAGGAACCACTGATTTTGCTGTGTACAGAGACAAGTAGATGAGTGGTAATGGGTATTATGCTGGACTTCATCCAAACTGTATGGAACATCAACTGTAGGAGGCTGGCCTGGCTTATAGTGGTTACCTTGTGGTATTTACACCTTGTGCCAGGTCCAATTATCCCTTATTAGTAGATTAGTAGTGTTCTAGCAGCTTAGGCTGATAGAGGTAGCTATAGCAGAGCAGCTTAGGCTGAACTAGGAGACATGTAAAGCTCCTACTATACCACGTATGTCATAAAGCAATATATAAAAAGAAAAACAATACTCAGAGTTACTAAAAATAAATGTACTTTATTTTAGTGGCAATATGCCAAAAGTATCTCAGAGGATATACTCCCTTAGGAGGTAAGTAAAATACACAAAATATACAGACAGACCAAAATCAGGTAAGTAAACAGTTAGAAAAGTAGTGCAAACATTGTAGAACACAATAGAATGCAATAGGAGACAATCGGCCTGGGGCAACACAAACTATATACTCCAAAAGTGGAATGCGAACCACGAATGGACCCCACGCCTAGTGTAGTGTGCAGAGGGTCACTGAGAGTGTAAGAAAACACTAAGGGTGTCCAAGATACCCCACCCCAAGATCCTGAAAAGTAGGAGTAAAGTTAACCTACTACCCCAGAAAAACAGTAAAGTCGAGATAGGGGATTCTGCAAAGACAACAACTGACTGCAAAGCACTGAAGATGGATTCCTGGACCTGAGGTCCTGCAAAGGAATGGGACCAAGTCCAAAAGTCACGCAAGTGTCCAGGGGGGGCAGGAGACCACTAAACCCCGGATGAAGGTGCAAAAGGGCTGCCTCCGGGTGGAAGAAGCCAAAGATTCTGCAACAACGGAAGGTGCCAGGAACTTCTCCTTCGGTCAGAAGATGCCCCATGGCATGCTGGAGGATGCAGAGTTGTTTACATGCAGAAAGACCACAAACAAGCCTTGCTAGCTGCAAGAGTCATGGTTGAAGGTTTTGGGTGCTGCCAGGGCCCAGAAAAGACCAGGAGGTCGCCCCTTGGAGGAGGAGACAGAGGGGCCACTCAACAACACAGAGAGCCCACTCAGAAGCAGGCAGCACCCGCAGAAGCATGTGAACAGGCATTCAGAATATCTGAGCACAACGGTCAACTCAGCACAACAAAAGAGGGTCCCACGAAGTCGGAGTCCAACTCAGCGAGTTGGGCAATGCAGGACAGAGTACTGGGAACCTGGGCTAGGCTGTGCACAAAGGAAGTCCTGCAAAAGAGCACAGAAGCCCTAGCAGCTGAAGTTCACGTATTACACAGGATTACTGTCTGGCGTGGGAAGGCAAGGACTTACCTCCGCCAAATTTGGATAGAAGGGCCACTGGATTGTCAGGGACACTTGGATCCCGCTCCTGTGTTACAGGGATCACACTCGTCAAGATGAGAGGGGACCCAGAGGACCGGTGATGCAGAAGTTTGGTGCCTGCGTTGGCACCCAGTGCAGGGTGAAGGCAGACAGCCCTCAGAGCATGCACCACCAGGAAACAGTTGAGAAAGCTGCCAGGATGAGGCGCTACAATGTTGCTGGTAGTCTTCTTGCTACTTTGTTGCAGTTTTGCAGGCGTCATGGAGCAGTCAGCGGTCGATCCTTGGCAGAAGTCGAAGAGGGAAGTGCAGAGAAACTCCGGTGAGCTCTTGCATTCGTTATCTGATGAGAAACCCACAGGAGAGACCCTAAATAGCCCTCAGAGGAGGATTGGCTACAGAGAAAGGTAAGCACCTATCAGGACGGGTCTCTGACGTCACCTGCTGACACTGGCCACTCAGAGCTGTCCATTGTGCCCTCACACCTCTGCATCCAAGATGGCAGAGGTCTGGGACACACTGGAGGAGCTCTGGGAACTTCCCCTTGGGAGGTGCTGGTCAGGGGAGTGGTCACTCCACTTTCCTTTGTCCAGTTTCACGCCAGAGCAGGGCTGGGGGGATCCCTGAACCGATGTAGACTGGCTTATGCAAGGATGGCACCATCTGTGCCCTTAAAAGCATTTCCAGAGGCCAGGAGAGGATACTCCTCTCAGGCCCTTCACACCTATTTCCAAAGGGAGAGGGTGTAACACCCTCTCTCAGAGGAAATCCTTTGTTCTGCCTTCCTAGGACTCGGCTGCCCAGGCCCTAGGGGGGCAGAAACGTGTCTGAGGGTTGGCAGCAGCAGTAGCTGCAGAGAAAACCCCAGAGAGTTAGTTTGGCAGTACCAAGGCTCTATGCTGGAGTCCCGGGGATGCATGGAATTGTCCCTCCAATACCAGAATGGTATTGGGGTGACAATTCCATGATCCTAGACATGTTACATGGCCATGTTCGGAGTTACCATTGTGATGCCACATATTGGTATTGACCTATATGTAGTGCACGCGTGTAATGGAGTCCCCGCACTCACAAAGTCTGGGGAAATTGCCCTGAACAATGTGGGGAAACCTTGGCTAGTGTCAGGGTGCCCTCACACTAAGTAACTTGGCACCTAACCTTCACTAAGTGAAGGTTAGACATATAGGTGACTTATAAGTTACTTAAGTGCAGTGTAAAATGACTGTGAAATAACGTGGACGTTATTTCATTCAGGCTGCAGTGGCAGTCATGTGTAAGAATTGTCTGAGCTCCCTATCTGTGGCAGAAGAAATGCAGCAGCCCATAGGGATCTCTTGGAACCCCAATACCCTGGGTACCTAGGTACCATATTCTAGGGAATTATAAGGGTGTTCCAGTGTGCCAATGAGAATTGGTAAAATTAGTCACTAGCCTGCAGTGACAATTTTAAAAGCAGAGAGAGCATAAACACTGAGGTTCTGGGTAGCAGAGCCTCAGTGATACAGTAAGGCACCACACAGGGAACACATATAGGCCACAAACTTATGAGCAGTGGGGTCCTGGCTAGCAGGATCCCAGTGACACATATCAAGCACACTGACAACATAGTGTTTTCACTATGAGCACTGGGCCCTGGCTAGCAGGATCCCAGTGGGACAGTAAAAACACACTTAAATATCCTCACAAACAGGTCAAAAGTGGGGGTAACAAGGCTAGAAAAAGGTTACCTTTCTACACAACCCCCCCTGAGGTCAAAGTCACTGACCCACCCCCCCAGCTTGTAGACTAAGAGATGGCCACATGAAGATCCCTAACACTGACTCGGCATCCTTGACCATCGTTATCATTGTGCATTCCTTGAAGTAGGACCACTCCATAGATTTCTATTGCAGTTTGTCCATAGAACTTGGTCATGGACTGAGGACTGGAGACCACTTAACCAACGAGGTAACTATTCAACCTGGACCCTGACCGGTCCCTGTGAGTGGCTACCTATCATAGTTGGACTCACATAAGAGAGCCCATATAGCCGTTTTCAAGTCACTTGTTGTGGCTAACCCTAATTTGCAAGTCACAGTAGATTACAAAAATGCATTGCACTGAGTGAAAACAGGTGTTTTTTTTTTTTTACCAATTCATATCTCCAGAAACCTCTGGTGGACTTTTGTCATTGAGGAGATTATTTAAAGATAAAAATACAATCTATTTTTAAAAAAAGGTATTAGAATTTTATTGTTTAGTGTTTTCTTCTTGTTCAGCTGTTTTGGTACTTCTTAAAGTGTTTGCTCAAATTGAGTTTTTACCCTAAAAAACTAAAAACAAGAGGCATTTGGCAAAGCAGAAAACAGTTTGTTTAATGGAACATTACAGCTGGGAGAGCAGTTACAGAATCAGGTCTGAGGACTGTCTCTCGGAGTACATCAGTTTGAAACACACTTCTTACCATTCTTAAGGACCATAAATCTATAAAATGAGAGCAGTTGTTGTGGAGTAATGGATATAAATTCCAGAGAAAGAACACAGGTGGGCCTTGACCTGTCATGGACACAATTTGGGCCAGTGGGTTCGTGTCCAGATATCCTGCCTGACTGCTTGAGGTGTATAGTGTGTGAGACCACCTAGTCCGTAAAGGAAATACCCCCTCCCTCTACCCATCACCACCTCACAGCACTCACACTCCATTTTTACACCCATTGAGGTCTAGGAGCCCCGGGATAATCTCCCGTGGACACAGCTCCCTATCACTAGTGAACCCCATACCCTTTTCGTGTTTATTGGCTTTATATGTAGGGAGTTAGTATGGGTTGATTCCTACTATTTGCTTTGTTCCAATCTCTCTATACTCTCCGTTTGTGTTACAACTAAAAGTGTTTGTTCCATGTTGTCCCACCTTCCTCAATACCTGTACTCTACTCAGTTTGGGGACTGTGATTTTACAGCAGGAAACCCCCATATGTAGAAAACAACATAAAAACAGTAACAAGACAAAAACTGGCAATAATGATGTGCACAAACCAGTTACACACCGGGGGAGCCAGAAGAACCAGTTGGAGAACCACTTCCTCTTCACGCATGTTCTTCTGTAGTCAGTGAAGTGATTGAATGGCAAGCATCAAAGTTCCATTGTCTATGTCATTGCCAGGCATAAAGTGCAGCAAGAGAAGCTGATCTTGACTCACACCCCTCCCTCCATTGAGGTCATCAAGTCCAAGGTGAACTGATGTTACATCACCATGAGGCAAATGGCTCTAAGTTCTTCCTTTACATCGTACAATCATGTATCTTCTTCCCCTCCTGAACCTCGTGGACTAGAAAGGTGGCTGGGTTCACAAGGTAGCACCGTACTATCTTCAGAGCTGGCCTGGAAACAATCAACTTGTAGCAGAAAACCCATTGCATAGTCAGCGTGCTCTTGCTTTTTTGAATTACCGCAAACTCTGAGTGTTCTGCATATATCATCAGTGAAGCACCCATTACAGAGGTGCTTTTGTCCACAGCAAAGGCTGTGGCCGCCAGCGCTTGCTTGCATGGGAAGTGTCCCAGCATGACGGAGTGTAACAGCCCACTGTAATATGCAAGGGGCTTGTGCCTCACTGGTTATTTTGGCATCAGGACTGCCGACATGATTCGCCAATCACTGTGGCTAAACAAAAATAATTCCTTACCACAATACGGCATCCCTAACATGGGGGCATGCGTATTCTCCATCTTGAACTTGCCAAAGGAGTTGTGCATTTCAGGTTTCCATGCTTATTCCTCTTGGCCAATTTTTGCTGTTTTCATGGCCCCAAGTAAGGGGGCAACAAGCATGCTGTAATCGAATACTCACTACCAGACATAGTTGCACAGTCTTAAAAACTTCTGCATGCCCGTCTTTGTCTTTGTTAGTGGTATAGCTTGGATCTAGTCCACGCGTTCCAGTGTGATCCGTCACCCAGCAGCTGGTATTAGTTGACCCAGAGAGCTAACCTCCTGCTGTGCAAACTGCATCTTAACTTTCTCTACCTTGTATCATCTCTCAGCCAGTGCAGTCAGGAGGGCTATCTTGTCCTGAAGTCTTAGGTCCATGGAGGGAATGAATATCAAGATGTCATCAGCATACTGTCTCAGTATGCTATCCGATCAGAAGTTGGCAAGGTCTCTGCTCAATATCCTATTGAAGATACTGGGGGATTTCCAACCCCTTATGGTATCCTTTGGTCTAGCAGATGAACCCATCAGAAGGTGAACACAGTCAGATATTGACTGTTGGGATGCAGCAGAATGCTGAAGAATGCATTTGTGATGTTGACCACAGAGAATTAGCAAGCCTTGTGGGTGCATTGGTCAATATGATGAAGAGGTCTGGCACCACAGGGAATTCCTGGACCAGCTCGTCATTGAGTGGGTGTAAATCTTGTACCAGGCGCCAGGTTCCTCCCTTGCACTTCTTGACTGGGAAGATCGGAGTATTGTAGGGGTAGACCCCCAAGTGGAAGACTCCCTGGTCCCTTAGTGCTTTTATCATGGGCGCTACAGCCTCATTGGCTTTTTCGGAGAGCGGGTGCTGACCCACCTAGGTTAGGATGTCTCTTTTTCGTAGGGTGATCTTTACCAGCTCAGTGGTACTGATGAGCCCTATGTCAGAGGAACCCTCCGCCTGCAGCTGTGGATGCACCACTGACAAGTCTTGTTCTTGCCTTCTTGTCATCACAGCCATGGGCAATGGGACTCCACTCTGCAGCTCAAGCCAGACCTTAACCAGGTGAGTGAAAACAATCTCTAATCCTCATGGACATTCACTGAACAGTTGCTCAGCAATTATCTCCCATATGCTGAGTTTGGTTGTGAGGATAATGATGCATGCCCACATGGAGTCAGTTTGGTCAATGGCCAGCA
The DNA here is from genome assembly GCF_031143425.1 of Pleurodeles waltl. Lineage (NCBI taxonomy): Eukaryota > Metazoa > Chordata > Amphibia > Caudata > Salamandridae > Pleurodeles > Pleurodeles waltl. The sequence goes on from NC_090444.1 coordinate 1,462,783,410, forward strand.
GGACCCCGAACTCAGGCTGTACTTTGATGGCTTCCAAGTAAAGCATGCTTCCTCTTGGGATGCTGTGTCAAGGTGACCCTCCTGGCAGAACACAAAGTTGTGGGGTAGCAGCATCTTATAGCCCAGCAGTCCTGGTGCATTAGCAACTATTCTGAGGACTGCTTTGGTAAAGGCTATCAGGCTGATGGGTGCCACTCTGATCGGCAGGTCTATGCAAGGAAGATAAGTTAGAGACAAAAGCCTTGAGGCAGGAAACCCAGGGGTCAAGCAGATTATCATCTGAGTAATGAATGGTCATATTTCTTTTGGCCATTAAAGCCCTCATAACGAACATGGGGGTCTGGGCCGCAATGTCGGTGGTGGTGGTAATTACCGCCGCCGGCATGGCAGCTCAGACCACCATATAATATACGTGGCAGAACTGCCACTGGCGTAACTCCAGGCAGCCTGGAGATTGCGGAGTTACATATCCGACAGGGCAGCGCTGCATAATGTACCTGATTCCACCAGCTTTTCCCTGCCCGTTTATCCTGCCAGGGAAATACTGGCAAATGGGTGCCTTGGGCCCCCTGGGGGCCCCTGCACTGCCCATGGACTTGGCATGGGCAGTGGAGGGGCCCCGTGCACAGCTCTGTCACGCATGTCACTACCTGATTTACGGGCAGTGATATGCGCGATGGGTGCTGCTGCACCCGCCGCACTGCTACATTGCCACGGGCTCCATGTGGATCCGGCATCAATGTACAGGCCCTGCATTCCACTGGCCCGCCTGGCGGAAACACTGTAATGTGGCCGGCGAGGTCTTCAACGCACTGGCTGTCTTTGGTAGACCACCAGCACCGAACTCGGCAGGTTTTCCTGCTGAGTTCATAATGAGGCCCTAAATCTCTCCCTGAGAGATTAGTTGGGAGGAGGGGAGATACAGCAGCCATCCCTTCATGCGGCTGCCTCCCACGTCTAGCTCCAGGGGCTTCATGAAGGGAGCTGTCACGACCGAGCCTGAAAATCCCTGCACATCCATGGAGTCTCTAGATAAGGGCACAATCCCTTCTTTTAGACATTATCAGAAAGCCACAGCTCCTCCTCAAATTTTCGAGTTACTGACAGTATGGGACATGAGAGCGGGCATGTGTGTCTCGTTTGCTGGCTGCAAGGCTGACCTGTGTTGGTCCCATGGTTTGTCTGGTGCTGGGAGTAGAAGGAGGGTTTTGGTCTGGTCCTGGCCTCTCCCTAGTCTAGATCCCATCTGTAAATTACAGATGGGCATCCGAAGTATTAGCTGTCTTTCATCGCTACTTCCTCTCGGGGGGTCAGTCTGCGATTGTCACACACACCCAACCTTGTCAGAGGATACTGGAGAGTCAGGTACCCTCTCTCATTATCACTAACAATGACTGCCAAGAGCATACCTCTTGCCCACCTGAGCTCCCCAGAGCCAACAGTCTTGGTTGTTCCCTGGGTAGCTGACGTTTGGTTTACTGACAGTATAGGGGTTGAGCTTCGTGGTGCTTTAGTGCTGTACTAGTGCAATGAGGGAAGTGTCGGGCTTCGTCAGCTTGTTGGTCTGCTATGCCTAGATATGGTTTCCTGTGGTGAGGTGGGGGCTCCTTGGGCTCCACCAATTGTCGGATTGATGTATCCCAATGCGGGATAGCAGGCATCAACGAAAGCACCACCATGCTTACATATGGTGGGGGAGGTGTGGATGCCTTGCTGCTGAAGGTGGGTCAAGGTTATGGGACTGGGCCTCCTCAAAGATGGCTCATAGTTCCAGTAATGCTTCCTGTTTGTCCTGTATATTTTGTCTGCATGTAGGTTTCAGTGTGCACAAATATGTGTGTTGAAAGTTCCCTCTTCAGGTCAAGGGTACATGTGTGCCTTTCTATGTGTGTACAATGGATGGCAGAACTTGCTAAGCATGTTTGTCTGAGTGGGGAACTTACTCTCTTACGTGCTGTAGAGGGGTCTCCATGGTGAGATTTGGGTGGTCTCTTTTTTCTTTGTGTGTTTTGCTACTCTTTCACTTCTACATCTTTAAGGGAACTAGTTACACAGGTTCTATCTTTCTATTTGTATAAGATTTCTTTCTTCTAAATAGTTAAC